>NC_092874.1:85276038-85611038 GCF_028372415.1 Notamacropus eugenii
ATTCTAATGGTGTAGGCAGCAGGGATTACGTCATTATATGTAGAATAAATATAAAATAAAAAACCACAAATGCACACAAAGTAGGTGATTTTGGAGGGATGGCACTAGCATCGTGTGTGATCAGGGAAAGCTGGTAAAAAAGTGCTGCTTGAGCTGTTTCATAAAAGTAGATGGGAATATCAGGTGGAAGTGACACAGGAATCCATTCCTGTTATATAGAATGTCCAGTGCATAGGCATGGATATGGGACATAGAGTGTACTGTATGAGGTGCAGAGGAGGCCAGTTTGGATGGATTACAGAGTGAAAGTGGGGAAATAATGTTCACTTAGACTGGAAAGATTGGTTTAAAAGTTAAATAATGGGGTCTAAGGTAATGACATAACCATACCTACTTTTAAGGAAAATTTTGCAGCAGTATGTAGGATGGACTAGAGTGGGGAGAGATTTGAGGTAGGTAGACCGGTTAGGAAGCTGGTGTAATAATCTAGGTGAGAAGTGATAGATTGTTGTGATCATCTTGATGAGAAGCCTGAATTTAGGTAGAAGCTGTGTGATTAGAGAGCAGGAATTGAATGTGAGAGATGATGGAGCTATAGAAATGGCAAAATTTTCCAAATCAAGTCAAGTCAAAAGAATTTATTGAGCATTTTTGTTCCAGGCACTGTGCACTAACTACTAGGAATACAGACAAAAGCAGAAATAGTCCCTGTCCTGAAGGAGCTCTTAACTTAATGAAGGTAGATAATATGCAAATAACACTATACAAACAAAATACCTACAGGATAACTTGGAGGTAATCTCAGTTCGAAGTTGCTCGCATTAAGAAGGAAGGACCTTCTTTTCATAGACTTAAAGGAAGTCAGGGGAGTCTGGAGGTGAGACGGTAAAAGAAGAGCATTTCTTTTATGGAGGACAGCGTGTGAAAATGCATGGAGTGTTTTTTGCAAGGAATAGCATGGACACCAATATAGCTGGATCATAGTTTTTGGAGTTAAGTGTAAGAAATGTACAAAGATAAGGGGTCAAGATATGAAGGGATTCCTTACAAAGAGGTAATGGGGAGCAACTGGAGTTTATTAAGCAATTGCTTGTGCTTTAGGATAGTAACTTTCATTACCAAGTACAAGATGAATTGGGATAGGGAAACACTTGAACCCTTTGAGGAAGTAAAAGTGTTTTCTCCTTTTACAGAAAAGAAAACTGGGGTTTGAAGAGAGTAAGTAGAGAGACAACACAGTAAAATGGACAGAGTACTGGATATGGAACTGGATAGATATCTTGAGTCCTAATCCTGGTTCTTTTACTTAATAACTGTGACATTGAGCAAGTCATTTAATATAAGTTCTCTGGGCCTCAGAACCAAATTATTCCATAGTCTTGCTTGTGGATATGTTCATCTCAATATAGCCATAAACAGTATGAGACTTGTGAACTCTGGGTTGGAATCCCCTTCTTTGACATTTGCTATCTTTGAGGCTATGGAGGAGTCATTTAATTTGAACTGCAATTTCCTTATATATTAAATGGGGTTACTAATATTAGCAATTTTTGCCTTATGGAGTTTTTATTAAAATCAAATGAGGTTCATGTGTAAAATGCTTTGCAAACTTTAAAGTGCAACGTAAATGGGGCTTAGCTGGCTTCCTTTAAGGCTATTTGAATGCTACCTTTTATAAAGCTATGTTTTCCCACCTCCTCCCACTTGTAAGTGTCTTCTCTCTGAGATTACTTTCCAGTTACACTGATGTAACTCGTATATAAATAGTTGTTTGTATGCTGTTTTCTCCACTAACATGTGAGTTCCTAGAGAGAAGGGACTATATTTTTGCCTTTCTTTATAGCTCTAGTGCTTAGCATAGTGTCTGGCATATAGTGAGCACATAGTATATCCTTATTAATGATGATGAGTAGTTATTTCAATGATATGAAGTATTCTGTTGTTAATTTAAAGTTGTATTTTTCCTTTATGTGGATCAAAAAATAATAGTTAAGCAAATATTAACTTAACACATTTAGTTAAGGAAAAGAATGGAAGTATATATTCAGTTCAAGCATTTAATAAGCAGTTATTATGTCAGGCACTACGTTAGAGACTGGGAAGACAAGGGTACAGTTAAACAGTCCTTGTCTTCAAATGACGTTTTATTTGTGGGAAACACTTTATGCACATATAAGAAAATAAAAATTATATGCAAAATAATTTCCTGGGCAGTGGAAGGCTGTTTGTTCACAATAGAATGGACACAATGAAAGGGAAGAGTGAGAGATAGGTACTGGTGGGATGGAGCTAATGTGAAACAGGGAGAAGTTGCAGTCAAGAAAGAGAGCTTCATCCAAGACAGCCACTAACTCAGTTCATTGCATCCTGAATGGTAAGTGGTGGAAGGGAGGGTTGGGAATTTGTGTGCTGCAGAACAAATATCCCTTGTATTTTCCCTATTGTCCAGGCTAGGCTCAATGGAATCCTGGATTTAGGCTGATTATAGTGGGGTGAGAGGTATCTTTGAGGTATTTATCTTTAGTTGGGCCAGCTCTATCATAGTCTCACAATAGTCTTGAATACATTCTCTCTCCACAGGAGGGGTGGGGGGGTGAGGATTTGCTGAGCAGAAATCCAGCCCCTGGACCTACCTTATGGTCAAGACAGGGGTCTTGGGTCTGGGGCTGGTTATAGAGGGATAAAGCATTTTTGAGGTACTAAGTGCCTTATGAAAATTATTTAATAATAGAGCCTCTGTTTTCTTTCTTGACTGTTGTAGAGTCTTTTGGAAGATCCATATCCATTGGTGCGTTCAACAGGAATTCTTGGTGTTTGTAAAATTACTTCAAAATACTGGGAAATGATGCCTCCAGTCATACTTACTGACCTTCTGAGGAAAGTAATTGGAGACCTAGCTTTTGATACAAGCTCAGCTGATGTTCGCTGCTCTGTTTTTAAGGTAATGGTTTTGAAAGCAAAGCTGTCATTATTAAATTAATCCCCTCTCCCCATATCTATTTTAAACAGGGCAGTTTTGCCGTTCTAATTTCATAATACTTCAGTACTTCAAAAGATCCATTATTTTATCGTTTTGAGTACTCCTCTTAACCTTGTAGATCATAAACTTCCCATGCCTTAGCTTTCATGACTTACGGTAATTAAAAAAAAAATAACCTTGTAGTCAACTCTTTGATGAAGAGCCTCTTGGAATTTAGCTTTTACTAAGATGACATTTTCCCATCTGAAAAATTAAGGAGTTGACCAATCTCTTCTAGCTCTAAATCTATGATCCTGTGCCCTGTTTAAATGGAATATTTCCAATCTGTAAGACATAACCTTCAAAAACCATAGTTTATATGTAGAATTGTGTAAAAGAATTTGGGAGTCTTTTTTATGAAGTCTTTTTTTACGTGAAGAAGATTAGTGGTTTTTCCCAACTACGAATAACCAAAAAAAAATTTTTTTTTGAAATGATGCAGATTAAAAAAAACAAAACATTAAAGGGTTAAAGTGGGGTTCTGAGTAATATTTTTTTGAAAAGGGGGTAGTAGACCAAATAAGTTTGGGAACCTCTGATGCTTATTGTAAAACAAAAATATAATTTTATTCTCTGGCCTATTGAGTATTTTAAAAACTTTTTTAAAGGGTTTTTTTTCCTGTTTTGCTAATGGGTGAGGGAGGTTGTGACTGGTATAACATAGTACTCAGTTCTTGGTTTGAAATATAGAAAACATTTATATTTATTTTAAAAAAGTTTTGTTCAGCTTTTTTTTTGTTTTTAGTGATTTGTATGTTGAATGAGAAACTGCTTACCACATTTTCAGGAGACACAAAACTGGTAAAAATAGGTGATTTGTTGGATCACAGAATCAGAGTTTAAAATGGTGTCACTAGGGTGGCACAGTCATTTGAATCTGACAAAATCAAGTTTAATAGGTATAAAATTAAAAATCCTTCACTTAGCTTGAAATAGCTAGTTGCATAAATTTAGAAATGGCATTATCGTAGAGAAATTAGTATGTGATAATTCATGTGAAAATAATCTGGGAGTTTTAGTGGACTTGCAAGCTCAGTGTTAATGAACACTGAAATGAAGTCACAAAAAAATTTCTTTCTTTTGATGTTGGTTGGTTGTCCTTCGTTCTCGAAGAGGATCAAAATGACATCACCATAATAAACTCAAGTTTCAGTGTGTTTGACTGTGACTGATCAAACCAATACGAGCTCAGAGTGCATTACCACAGATTGGGCACGCCATGCTGAGCAGTCCTGTGCCAGTGTCCCCATGTCCCACAATCAAATCCAAAATTCTTGAGAGAGACCTTGAGAGTGTCCTTGCATTGCTTCTTCTGACCACCATGTGATTGCCTGCCCCATGCAAGTTCTCCATAAAATAGTCTTTTTGGCAGGCATGCGTTTTGCATTCAGACAGCGTGGCTAGCCCATCAGAGTTGTGCTCTCTGAAGCATAGTTTGAATACTTGGCAGTTCAGCTTGAGCAAGGACTTCAGTGTCTGGTACCTTATCCTGCCAGGTGATCCTCAGAATCTTCCTAAGACAGTTCAAAAGGAAGTGATTCAGTTTCCTGGCATGGTGCTGGTAGACTGTCCATGTTTCACAGGCGTACAACAATGAGATCAACACAATGTCTCTGTAGACCTTCAGTTTGGTAGTCAGTCCAATACCTCTTCTCTCCCCAACTTGAAATAGCTAGTTGCATAAGTTTAGAAATGGCATTGTTGTAGAGATATTAGTATGTGATAATTCATGTGAAAATAATCTGGGAGTTTTAGTGGACTGCAGACTAAATATTAATGAACACTGAAATGAAGTCACTAAAAAAAATTCTTTTTTTTTTCATGTGAGACTACATTAACAGAAATGTGTTGTCTAGAACAAGGAACATAATCACATTTTATCTCTAATAGAAACAAAAAAACTGATTTCAGTTCTGTATATTGCGTTTTAAGAAAGGCTTTGACATACTATATTCAGATGAAGGTAACCAGGAGGGTGAAGGTCCTTGAAACCATGTCATTTTCATAATGATTAAAGTGTTGAATATTTTTATAGGAGAAAACTAAGGTGATTTGGTAGCTGTTTTCAAATAGTAGAAGAACTACTTTGTGGGAAAGATGGTATGTTTATGTGTAGCTATAGAGAGTACTCTAAGACCAATGTTTGGAAATTACGAGGAAACATATTATGTTAAACTTAAGACCTTAAGGGTTAAACCTATATGAAAATATATGGGCTGTCTTTTGAGATTTTAGAACTGGAAGGAATCATAAAGAACCCCTTCCCCAAACTTCTAATTTTCAAATAAAAAAAAAACTGAGGTTGTTAACTCATCCAGAGTTATAAGATAGCAGAAGCCTCAAAGCAGAGGCTGGATATTGTAAAGGATTAGATTAAATGGCATCTAAGATTCTTTCCAAGTCTAGGATTCTGTATGTCTATAATTGAGCTTAATAATTCTAATAATAATTTGAATTTTTTTCTTATTTGACCTTATAGAAGTTTACTTTTTTGAAGTGTATTTTCTTGTTTTGTTGCAGTGTTTGCCAATAATTTTGGACAATAGACTAAGCCACCCATTATTAGAACAGCTTCTACCAATCCTAAAGTACAGTCTCCATGACAATTCTGAAAAAGTGAGAGTAGCTTTTGTTGATCTGCTGCTGAAAATTAAAGCTGTCAGGGCTGCAAAGGTAGGATAAATTTAACTTGCTTAAGATAATTCAGAAGATAAATTTGTTATGAGACTTGTCAATATTTCACAAAACAAAAACTCAAAGGAACTTCAGGTAATAGGTTAGTATTTCTAGTCCAAATATTTAACTACTCTCTCAGTTTAAACAGATGAATCACTTTTGTGTTTTGCCTATTATTTTGTGTCATCTTGGGGCTCTTGGGAAATATTTGAATCCTATTTTTTTATGGTTCTGGTGAGATTATGAATGAATTTTCAGTTCAGTTAAGTTGACATTGATTAATTACCTACTCCTACATGTAAGGTACTGTGCTTGGTTCTGGAGATTGGGATAGGACTTGGACCTGTGATTCATTAGTATAGGGAATTCCCAGGTAAGGAAACTTTCTCTGAAAATTCAGGTTTGCAACTTAGAGTCTTAGAGCAGAGGTGTCAGACTCCTGGCAACATGCAGGCCTCCAACAGTCCTGAGTGTGGCCTAACCCAGATTAAAATGTAACTCAGAAATATTTAACAAAACAAATAAGGATTCAGTAAAATACAGATAATTGTAGTTTTCTAGGTCATTGTGCTCCAGCAGGGATCCTCTGTTTGAGTTTGGTGCCACTTGTTTCAGAGAACTGCAGAGATCGTTACTTGTCCAGCCTCACACAATATTTACGTGTCATAGATGACACTTGAACCTAAGTCTTCTTGGGGTTTAAGTCAGCTCCCTTTCCATTATGCCACACTGCCTCTCATGCTGGGGGTAAAAAGACAAAAATGAAACAAATATCTATCCTCAAATCTTACTAGAAGTGGAAGACATTTAAGTATAGTCCAAGGAAAATTGAAGAGAGAGAGAACGCTCACAACTGAGGTAATCAGGCAAGACTGAGCTGAATATGACGCTTCAAATGAGCCTTGAAAGAAGACAAAGGTGATGAGAAGTGGCTATGAGACGAGAGTACATTGTTGTGGGAGGAGCTAAGAAGAAAAGAAATTAATTTTTTAACCACTTTAGCCCTCTCAGAAAATTTTATTTTCATTCTCTAAAATTCCAAACTTTCATGTTTTACTATTAATTAAATGAAGAAAAATGAAATATTAAGTTTTTTTACACTAAATATAGTTTGACTTTTTTCAAGTGAAGCTGTTTCGTTTTTTTCATTTAACTGAAAATACATATTCTAACAGATTTGCCTTGGGGAGAGTTACGTGTAGTAGAAAATATTCTTTGTGAATGTAGCCAGTAAAGTTCCTGTCTTTATCATGGCAGAGTGTAACACTTTAAATATCAGCTTTACAATTTTGGTACTTTTAATTTCTGGTTTTAATTATTGTCTGATCCAAGGAAAGGGAATCTTTGTTTAAATTGATATCTTAAAATAAAATAAATATACTTAAATTATTTATAGACCATATACTATATGATGAATTGTGAATTTTAAACAAGCTTAAAGTCACTGAGACCAAAATTGAAACTGCAGCTAATTAGCAGGTATAGCTGTTATCATATCTTTAAACTAACAGTATATTAAGCAGCAGAGCAACTCTCTAGGGATTTGTAGCTGCATATGATATTTTAGGCTTCATAAATATATGAGGCAACATAAAATTCAGAGCAATATTTTTTTCCTCCTACTTCTCCAGACACTTTTTAAAGTGATAAGGGACTTCAGCAACATTCTGGTCCAATCTGTAACTAAACAAGAATTTCCTCTACTGTATACTTGACAGTTCTTCATTCAGCCTTTCCTTGAAGAGCCTGAGTGAAGGGAAACCCACTGTATCCCAAGGCAGCCTGTTTATTTTGGACAGCTCTAATTTATTAGGAAATTTTACCTTATATCAGCTATAATTCTGTTCTTTTGAAGCTTCCACTCACAGTTCCTAGTTTACTCCAGGATCATTTGCAAAGGAGGAAAAATTAGAGAAATTTGATAAGATACATAATTTGAAATATGTAGATACTGTAAAATTTCACAGTATTTATTGACTTAATAAAATATGTGTTTTAATAGCCTCTCAAACAAAGCATCTACCATGCAATAAGTGAAAATCAGAAGAAACTTTAAAAGCTATAACAAGGTAACTGATGACTTTCATCATTAATGTAAAATGAAGTAAGAAACAAGGAATTGTAAACTCGATAAACATCCTGGTGCTCTCAGATAGAGTTCAAAGTTCCAAACTGAAGGGGAATTCCGTATAGATGATGAAGTTTTCTAGAAACAGTACTTCATGGATGACATTGTACTTGATTGCATCAAGATATGAGGAGGGAAAAAAAGTAGAGTTTCGTAAGTAGTCAATTTAAATTGTTTAACTTAAGTAGCCACTCAAAAAAAAGAAAAAGGATGAAGAATGCCCACTGTTCAATCTCTGTTTTGCAGGTAATTTGGATGTTCTTTAGAGTTCTTCCTTCAATATAGGTCTCTGAGAGAAAAATTGCAAATGGCCATGAGTTTAGCCTGGAGATGGGACATAATTAGGGGGAGCAGGCTGGATTGCCATTGGGAAATGGTGCATTCCTTTGAGTAATATCAAGTTTCCCCTGGCAACAGAAGTCCATCTTTTTAACACCATTATCTAGTTATGTTTTAATGGATCTCAGTCAAAGAACATGCTTGCCAAAGAACTGAAATTCATGGTGACCCAAAGGGCAATGAAAGGTGCCTGGTTGGTATAGACAAAATGCCATTTCCTTGCTTTGCAATTCAATTGAATGTTTGGTTGAAGTATTTTCTGATCCTTACTTTGGGAACTCTTCTATATTTTTTGAATAATTTACTTTTCTATGAAATAGAAATAGATAGACCTTTGAGTTCCAGCTATGAAATTTTCTAAAAAATAGTAATTATATTATTTTAAAATGCCTTTAACTTTCTCCATTTTCTGTTTTTCAAAGTTAGCTTGTTTAAATAGGTTCATTACAGCTGTTAGAATTACAGGTGGTGTTTCTTCATCTTCTAATCATGAAGAGGTGTTTTAGAGAAGAGTGCCAGACTTGGGGTTGGTTGATAAGACTTGGGTTTGAATTTTGCCTAAGACATTTAACAGGGCTGTGAGACTGGACAAGTCACTTAATTTTTCTTAGTTTAAGTTTCCTTTTAGTTCAAATTAAGGTAATAGTAGCACCTACCTCAGAGGGCCTTTAGGTTCAAATGAGATATAATAGGTATTTGTGTGTACTTAAATATAAGTGCCTCCTATGTGCCAGTCACTGTGCTAGAGATATAAATACAAAAAAGAAAAATAGCCCCTCCTATCAAGGAACTTACAACCTAACAGAAGAAAACAGCACAGAAAAGGAAACTAAAAAGTTGGGTAAAAAGACAAGGAGGTACCTGATGCGAGGGCATGGTATCATGGAAAAGTCAGAGAAGTCCCAAAATAGTGTAGCCAAGTGAGAAATGAGAAGTTCATGAGCTGAGCTTCCTCCTTAAATGGAGTTTTTGGAGATGTTGCCTGTACCCTGTTGTTAGAGGACTGAGGGTGTTGATGAGTAGAGTCCCAGGACTCTTGAAAGGTTTTCCCAATAACAAGCTTCCTGGGGCATGATGGATTGGTCAGAGAATACTCAAGGTAGTACAACCTGATGAGAAATGAGAGACTGTCCCTGTGGAGTGTTACTGGGCATGTCTCTTGATCTCTCAGCCTCAGTTTCTTCATCTAAAAAGTGTCAAGTAATATATGTAATACACTCTCACAATATTGTAAAGATCAAATAAGAATTCTATGTAAAGTGCTTTAGAAACCTTAAAGTGTAATAGAAATGTCAACTATTGTTGTCAAGCTCATCTAACTTGCCTAATCCATCAAAAGTCCACTGAGGTTTTGAATTTTAGGAAATAAATTTTTGATGGTTGTGCTTCTGGTAAATTAGTTAGAACATGCACTCATGGCTACGTGAATTTATGAACTCAAACTTGTATGACAATGGTATTCTCTAGCTTTAAATTTTCTGTTTTTGGGGAAAGATAGCTTTTAGGCAATAAAGAATTATAAAATTAATTATACTGCTTCCCCCTGCTGGTTTAAGTAAATTAGGTTTTTTTTCTTGAATATTCAATATCATTTTTAACCATCTTTAAGAATTAGGAAATAAATGAGACTACAGTAATAATCTAAGATGGCTACAATATATTGTGACCTGACTGTTCATCCCTAACCCCCAAATTAATAGAATATTTAGGAATTGTTTTCTGTGTTAATAGGCTATTGCAGAATATCATGTTTTACAGTTGTAAAAATATGAAGAGAAAGAACATTATACAAAGGAAATCATCGTTATCATATAAGAATACAGAATGTAAAGAATACAAAATGCTAACTTAAAATTGGAGTAATATGTGCATATATGACTTAGAGTGTTTTGAGGTGGCAATTGTGAAAAATGTTGCTATGGTAATTTCAAATGAAGTAATTTCTTAAGAAAGGTACATAATATTTTTAATTACAGTTAAGATTCTTTTTTATAATGCTATAGAAACTGATCTAAGTCTTCCATCTTTATAGAGTGATAAATTGGTTTCTTTCCACATTTTTTTTTTTTAAGTTTTGGAAAATTTGCAGTATGGAACATCTTCTGACCCGTTTGGAAATTGATTCACGCCCTGTGTCTCAGCGCCTAGTGAACCTTCTCTTTAATTCTTTCTTGCCTGTTAATCAACCAGAGGATGTATGGTGTGAACGCTGTGTCACGTTAATACAGATGAATCCAGCTGCAGCCAGAAAGTTTTATAAGTATGCTCATGAACACACTGCTGCCACTAATATAGGTAAGCAACACATGCTTTTTTATTTTACAAATTTTGTTTTAACTTATTTCATAAGTTAAAGCATGAATAATTAATGTTGTGTGTTTTTCAGTAATTTTCATTCAGTATTTGAATGAATTACTACTCGGGAAGTGTTGAAAATTGGGAAAAGAGCTGGTTTTGGAACCAGAAAGAAATGAGTGTATAACCCTTGGCAAGCAATTTGACTTCTTGGAGTTTTGGTTTCTTTATCTGTAGAATGAGAATAAAATTGATATTACTTTCCTCAAAGAATTGTTTTGGGAAAGCTTTATGCAGAGTTTTAAATGACTGCAGAAATGAGAGGTGGTGGTGAGTGTTAATAAGGTATTTCTTCCCTATGATCCCATCTTAAGATGAATTCTAACCAATTCAGATTATAATTCATTCTCAGAATATTTCTTTTGGATAGAAAGATGTATATATCAATCACGTTGCCTTTTTTTGTAATTATAGCAAAGTTAATTCATGTTGTTCGTCACTGCTTAAGTGCCTGTATCCAGAAGGCAGTAAGAGAATGTCAGGAAGAGGAGGAAGAAGTAGAAAAAGAGAACATAACTGTAAGTAGAATAGACTCTTAGCCTGGTTACCAAATGTAGATACTGTTTTCTAGTGCCCTTTAAGCAGGCACTATGTAGAAAATTGAAAGTTTATATTGATGTTTTCTGTTGATATCATATTTTTTAGTGAAAGACAGGAATTGAAGATGTGATGTCAGTCTTAACATGTGGTTTTTTTTCCCCTCACCTTTGCTTCTCTATTAACCTTTCTTCTATTTAACCAGTCAGCAAGCAAGCATTTATTAGATGCCTCCTATGTGATTACCAGGAACTGGGCATACAAAGACAGAAATGAAAAAAATTGAAGAAACTTATATTTGATCAGGAAAGAAAAAGATATATGTATATGTATATACATACACATATATTCACATGCACACATATAACATGTATGTATGTATGCACACACGTACAAAATAAGTAAGCAATAAATTTTTTTGTAAGTAAGGCACCAGCAGTTGGAGGGATTAGGCAAAGGCTTTGTGCTTTGTGTAGTAGATGTTGCCTGAACAGAGTTTAAAGGAAACATGAACTTCTAAGATAGTGTTGGGATAAGCATTAATTCCAGGTAGAACCAAGGGCAGTTAGTGCAAAGGCACAGAAATGGGAGATGGGAGTATCATTTATGAGGAAGATCAAGCAGATCACTTTGGATGGAATGGACAATGTTTGAGTCCATCAGCAGGTATTTATTAAACAAGTGGTATTTACTACTAGACACTGTACTAAGGCTTAGGGATACAAATTCAAAGACTGAAGCAATCTTTTCTCAAGGAACTTACATTCTCTTGGGTGAAGAAGTAAGGGCATATATAAGTATGTATAGAATATGTGCATAGAAAATTAATACAAATAAATACAAAATAGTTAAATATTAGGTAGCTTGAGATAGAGGACACTTTAGCTACTCTTAATAACACAAAACGGAAAGGTGGTAGCATAGGTTCACTGAATTTTATAAGTAAAATGGTGTTAGGTACTAAAATTAAGTATATATAATTTAATTAATTATTCAAGTTTAAAATCCTGGTACCTAAAATCTAACCAATATAGGAATATCTGTGTAATTAAGGCAAATAAAATATTGCTTTTTACATTTTTAAAAACTTTATGTTACTGAGGAAATGTTCATCATGACCAATAATTAATAGAGTAGCCCAATTCATAATTAAAAACTTCTAGGGAAACTCTCTTCCCTCATATAATCAATCACAGGTTTTTTATATTGTCTTGGCTTTTTGTGAATGCATTTTAGGACAGATTAAATTTTAAGCATATGAAATTTCATAATCCTTCAGTTGAATATATTACAATTAAAGTTTTTATAATGAATATAAATGCATACATTATAAACCAGTCAGTGTAGTAAAAATAAAGGTAAGTTTTCATCAGTTATTTTCATTTTCCTGAAAGTAGGGGAAGAAAATGATTCCACCTCAGTTTTTTTTTTCCATTTTGATAAAGGTCTTTTAGGTTTACTCTGTATTCCATAGTATGATTTTAGAAAAATCTTATACTCATGTTGGAAGTCTTGAAAGCTGAATAATTTCTCATATTTTTGAGATAGCATTTTGTTAGGAATGGATGGCAGACTGGGTGACTTCTTAAGGAATCTGTTAGCTGTGTGTTTCTAAAATTTGTTTTTAAATGCTAGAGACTATCTTTTTCTTTTTACTTTTTCATAATAAAATTATTTTCTCTTTAGATGCTGGAGAATACATTGTCAATAAATGACATACCTTCTATGGCAGGTTTATTGGAAGTCATTGTAATTTTGTGGAAAAGCATTTTTAAAACTCTGGAACATAATAAAGAAGCAAAAGCTTACACCGTAAACAAGTTTGCCTCTGTGATTCCAGAGTACCTTAAGCACTTTACAGTGAGTATCAAACTAAACCTAATTGTTATGAACATGATCTATTGAAATAGCTGAGTCTTTAGAAGTGTAACTGGAATGATGAATACCCTGAAGAACAATCAGAAGAGCTGGGAACGTTTGGCCTGGGACAGTGAAGACTTAGGGCTGGACATAGTGGCTCTTTTAAACTATCTAAAGGTCTGCCATGTAGAAATTAGACTTTTTCTGCATAGCCCTAGAATAGAAGTAGCAGTGATTTATTAAAAATACATGAACAGATTTATATAAGATGAGAAAAACGTTTTGAAATAGTAATATATGTATGAAATAATATATGTATATATGTTGAAGAACCTGTTGCTTATATTAAAGGGACTCCTTATTTAGGAATAAGGTGAACTAAATAGCTGCTGAAGTCCTTTTCAATGACTGACACTCATTAATTATAAAATTGCTTTTGGGAAACAGCAAAAAAAAACCATTTTAATGTGTTAAATATTACCTTAATGCTACTTTTTACTTCATATTATACCATATTGAGTCCTTGCAAAGATTAATGGTAACTCTTTCTTTGTATAAGGAAGCTTTCAGCATTATACATTATTCTTTAATGCATTTTTTTACTCTTATTCCTAGGATGATCGTTGCAAGATTCCATTATTTATATTACTGTCTTTTATGCCAGCATCTGCAGTACCCCCATTCAGGTACTGTGTGGATTTTTTTAAATGTGGGGGCTTGGAGATGACTTTTTTGTGCTTTTATTTATTTGTTTGATTATTTAGAAGACTGAATTTACTAAAATAGCCTAATAAATATTTAAGTACAAAAGAGGAACTTGTACATTTAACCTGTTATCTATTCTTATCTGCACTTTTGCCTATGGAAGGAGGTGGAGAGAATGTTATGCTCCAGAGCACCTTGATTTAATACAGAAAAGAGAAGGAACTACATAGAGCTCAAGTCATAATTTTTAGACCTGCTTTTTTGGTACTTATTTCAAGTGGTGGTGACAAATTCTCAAATCCTAATTAATTATATTTATTTTAATCTATCAGGAAAGGCAGAAACATTATCATAGAGTTAAGTATACATATGTTTTAAAATCTGTGGTACTTTACTTTGTTATATATTTGTGTGTGTGTGTGTGTGTGTGTGTGTGTGTGTGTGTGTGTGTGTGTGTGTATGTATGTGTGTATCTTCTGTTACTGTTCCAAGGCCTGAAGGTAGTAGGTAGATGATCTTGCAATCTTGAAAGTTGTGCCAGTAGAATACAATCTCTATTAGGTGCTGCCAAACGACAGCTCTTGTGTACCTCAGTGATAGAACATCTGTATGTGATTCACGGATTACTTTAATCAAGTTTAGACAGGTTAATTACTAGAAAGTTGGTTAACAGCTGATGAATTGTTTCAGCTCTAATTATAAAAATTTAATTAAAATGTATAATATATGTATGCACACACGTATGTATATGTATATATATAAGCATACGTATAGATGTTTATGACATTGTTTATGCAAGTATCTGTGTGTGTACATGTGTATATACATTTGTGTAATCATACATACAGACATTTTTATGTTGGATGAGCTCAAGGGCAAGTAAGAAGCATACGTTTATAGGACTCCTATCCCTGCTTGAAGTGAGCATGATAAAACTACGTAAATGGACTACCATGATGAAAATTGCAACTTACTTGTTAGCATCTACGTAGAGGACAGATACATTGGAAAATTTTATGAGGAACTTAACAGATCTCCAAATAAAGTCAAGATGTATTTCATTACTTGGCATAATTGGGAAAGTAAGCAGAGGAAAGCATGGTGAAAAATGTCTTGAAGAATATGGTACAGGATTAAGAAATGAAAGGAGTCTGGTTTGAGGATTATTCAAAAGCTTCACCCTAGCATATAAACAGTATTTTCTTTTAAGAAGAGAATTGAAGGAAGATAGAGAAGTCATGAGTATTGAATATTATAGCATAATATTTAAGTTCGCTATATTGTTTTCTTAAATTTTATTTTGTCCTATTAGGCATGTACTTTCTCTGCCTTCCCCCATTCCTCCCTTCCAAAAAAAAGAAAAAAACCCAAAACCCTTCTAAACAAAAACAAAATCCCACAATGGCTGTTTCTAAAAATAGCTGATTTTCCATATTAAGTCCATCATTGGTTATCTAGAATTGTGATTGGACATTGCATTGTCTAGAATCCTTGTCTTTCAAAGTTGTTCATTTTTAGAATATTGTTATTGTTATATAAGTTGTTTTTCTGATTCTGCTCACTATGCTCTTAATTAGTTGTAGCATCAATGCAATATTCACAGTGCCTATGATAGCCATGAATATCCTAGCTCAATTCTAAATCATGAAATACAACAGATTTTCCACATGGACGACAGAACCAAAACATTTATTCAGATATCAGAAAGTCAAATCTATCATAGTAACAAAAATATATACACAATAACAACACAGAGGACAACACCATCCCCAAGTCTTCCCCTTGCTAGGATTCCCACAGATCAGGTCCATTAAACAAATCACAAGCAAGCCCCCCCCTTAAACACAATTCCAAACAAGCTCTTTCAGTCACACTAGCCAGCCACCTGCTTGCCTGCATCCTTCCTAGCTGTGACTATTCTGACCAAATTTTCTCTCAACTCTGCTCTAGCTCTGTTTCTTCTGGCTCTACCCTTGTTCCACACATTCAGCAAAGTCCTCCCACCACAAGCTCCATGTTACCCAGGTTTCCATGTGACCCAGGCAGGTTACATGAGCCTATTAATGAATGGGAAAGATCTCTCCATTTAAATTGCCATTACATTAGTTCATGCAAGTTTTTTTGAAACCATCCCTTTTTTATTTTTTTATGGCACAACACTATTCCAATATGTTCCTTTAACATATTTTGTTCAACTATTTCCTGATTAATGGACAGCCTCCTAGTTATAGTTCTTTAGAAGCTGGCTACATCTTAACAAACTGGTTACAGACATGAGAGCCATCAGCTCTCCATGGATACTCAAATTCTGGACTGCTTAGGGCAGGGTTTTCTAACGTGGAATCTATTGATAGGATAGTTTTCAGGGGATCCATTATCTTGGATGGGAAAAAAGAAAAACTGTATCACTATCTTCACCAAGTTTTGAATGAAATCTATAGTTTCCTTTAATTATTAATGAAGGCAGCAAATATTTTGAGAAGAGATTGGTCCAGAGACTCCATCAGACAACAAAAGGAGCCCATGATACAAAAGAGTTTTAAGAACCCTTGAGTTAGAGCATTAGCCACCAAATTAGAAGGGATTTCCTAAACCTCAAGTTCCTACCATAGTGAAGTTACAGATGATTTTATAAAAGGTAGAGATGAAAACATGTTATTTTTAATTATAGCAATTTTGGCACTAAAATACACAAGTTGATGATTCAAAAAATGGGAAATGAATTAAAATATAGACATTCACTGTGATCATCACTATTTCTTGATAATCGTCACAAAGAGCATAGAAGTCCCTTTTGTCAATAAGGATTTGATTGCCTTGCCAGGGCGGGGAAATATTATAGGACTGACTTAGAACTTAAGATAATTTGTTATGTCACAAAAATGACATGGTCACAAAATCATGTGTAGGATGCTTCACTAAAACAGCAAAAATTAAAGGAGATACAAACTATTTTGGGAAGAGACCCACCTTGGTCACATCATCCCAAAAGAGTGTGTAACAGAAATTGTAACAGCAAAAACAAATAAATGTGAACTGAAACAAATGTGGCAATGTTACTGCACTTGTTGTCATAACATTAGTCCACTCATCTGGGCGCTGTCACACACCTCTAATGGTAACCTCATTTGTATTCTTTGGAAAATGGATATGGCACTCAAAATAGGTAGAGTGAAAGATGTATCACATATTCAGGAAAAGGTAGATGTAAGAATTATGTTTAGTAGGTTGGGGAATTAAGGGAGGGATGCACACATCCTTTCATTGTGCCTTTCATTGATCATTCTGTTCCACCCCTCCAGAAGGAGTATAAAAATCTCACCACTAGGCATGTTCCCTAAATGCTATCTAGGGGAACCTAACCCTAGAAATGACCAACTGGAACAATACATGAAAACTAGTGATTTTTAATATGGACTATCTTATAGGAAGTCAAAATTAACCTTTGGCCTCTTGTAATGTTATTGCTGAATTTTTTCATATCATTTGAAGTTCAGAGCTTTGGAATTTAAAAAAAAATCATTAACTTTATAACGTGTGAATAAAACGGATATTAGAATGAGCATCTAATTTTGATTCAGCTAAGTAAAATAAAAAATTTAACATTAAGGAAAATTTTGGAAAACTGAATCCTTAAAGTTTGTAAATTTATAACCAAATTTAAAGATCCGTTTCGGTTTGCAATATATTCAGTATAAAAATCTAAATTTTTTTTCCTGACAAAAGTCTCAGGCAAGAGATTATACTTAATTTGTAGATGATATTTTTTGAACATATAGAAAATTAAAGTAAGACTTATTTATAGGCTTATTATACCTGTGTTGTTAGTTGCTATAAGATATGATTGTAGATGAAGCAATAATAAAGGGATGTGGGGTAGTGAATATCATATGAATAATGTTAGAAGCCAAAGATGTGATCCTTGGTAGGGTTGATTGACAGTGGTAGATAGAGTTGCCTTAGAATGTGTGGATAGTCTTAGGTTGGGAATAGTCAAAAGGATTGGCTTTGAGAGGCAAGTACCAAGGCAGAGGGATCCCTGAAGTGGCCATGGGCATAGGGCAGGGGTGGGGAATCTGCGCCTGGGAGGCTATGTGTGGCCATTTGACAAGAGTTGCAAGTTTTGCTGAACAAATCCTTTTATTTTTTATTTATTTTTTAAATGCTTATTTATTTTTAGTTTTCAACACTTAATTTCCACAAAATTTTGAGTTCCAAATTTTCTCCTTATCTCTCCCCTCTCCCCACCCCAAAACAATGTGCATTCTAAATACCCCCTTCCCCCAATCTGCCCTCTCTTCTATCACACCCCTCCCTTCCCTTATTCCCATCTTCTCTCTTTTCTTGTAGGGCAAGATAGATTTCTATACCCCATTACTTGTATTTCTTATTACCTAGTTTCATGCAAAAACAATTTTCAACATTCATTCCTAAACTTTGAGTTCCAACTTCTCTCCTTTCCTCCCTCCCCCCAATCCCTATTGAGAAGGCACACAATTCAATATAGGCTATGTATGTCTAGTTTTGCAAAAGACTTCCATAGTAGTCATGTTGTATAAGACTTACTATATTTCCCTCCATCCTATCCTGCCCCCCATTTCTTCTATTCTCTGTTTTGATCTTGTCCCTACCCAAAAGTGTTTACTTCTAATTACTTCCTCCTCCCATTTGCCCTCCCTTCTATCATCACCCCACCCCACTTATCCCTTTCTCCCCTACTTTCCGGTAGTGCAAGATTGAGTTTCATAGCAAATTGAGTGTGCATGTTATTCCCTCCTTAAGCCAAATGTGATGAGAGTAAGCTTCACTTTTTTCCTTCTTACCTTCCTCATTTCACCCTTCATTGAAAAAAGCTTTTTCTTGCCTCTTTTATTTGCCCCATTCTGTTTTTCCCTTTCTCCTCCCAATATATTCCTCTATCACCCCTTAATTTTATTTTTTTAAATATCATCCCTTCCTGTTCAATTCACTCTGTGCCGTGTGTGTGTGTGTGTGTGTGTGTGTGTGTGTGTGTGTGTATGTGTATAACTCCTCCAACTACCCAAATACTGAGAAAAGTTCCAAGAGTTACAGGTATTATCTTCCTTTCTTTCTTTTTTAAAATTTATTTATTTAACTTTTTGCATTCATTTTCACAAAATTTTGGGTTCCAAATTTTCTCCCCATTTGTCCCCTCCCCCACCCCAAAACACCGAGCATTCTAATTGCCCCTATTACCAATCTGCCCTCTCTTCTGTCATCCCTCCCTTCCCTTGTCCCCATCTTCTCTTTTGTCCTGTAGGGCCAGATAATTTTCTATACCCCATTGCCTGTATTTCTTATTTCCTAGAAGCAGGAACAGTACTCGACAGTTGTTCCTAAAACTTTGAATTCCAACTTCTCTTCATCCCTCCCTCCCCACCCATTCCCTTTGGGAAGGCAAGCAATTCAATATAGGCCATATCTGTGTAGTTTTGCAAATGACTTCCATAATAGTCATGTTGTGTAAGACTAACTATATTTCTCTCCATCCTATCCTGCCCCTCATTGCTTCTATTCTCTCTTTTGATCCTGTCCCTCCCCAAGAGTGCTGACTTCAAATTGCTCCCTCCTCCCATTGCCCTCCCTTCCATCATCCCCCCCACCCTGCTTATCCCCTTCTCCCCCACTTTCCTGTATTGTAAATAGGTTTTCATACCAAAATGAGTGTGCATTTTATTCCTTCCCTTAGTGGAATGTGATGAGAGTGAACTTCATGTTTTTCTCTCACCTGCCCCCTTTTTCCCTCCACTAAAAAGTCTTTTGCTTGCCTCTTTTATGAGAGAGAATTTGCCCCATTCCATTTCTCCCTTTCTTCTCCCAATATATTTCTCTCTTACCCCTTAATTTCATTTTTTTAAGATATGATCCCATCCTCTTCAATTCACTCTGTGCACTCTGTCTCTATGTGTGTGTGCGTGTGTGTGTGCGTGTGTGTGTAATCCCACCCACTACCCAGATGTGAAATGTTTCAAGAGTTACAAATACTGTCTTTCCATGTAGGAATGTAAACAAACAGTTCAACTGTAGTAAGTCCCTTATGATTTCTCTTTGCTGTTTACCTTTTCATGCTTCTCTTCATTCTTGTGTTTGAAAGTCAAATTTTCTTTTCAGCTCTGGTCTTTTCATCAAGAATGCTTGAAAGTCCTCTATTTCATTGAAAGACCATTTTTTCCCCTGAAGTATTATACTCAGTTTTGCTGGGTAGGTGATTCTTGGTTTTAGTCCTAGTTCCTTTGATTTCTGGAATATCCTATTCCACGCCCTTTGATCCCTTAATGTAGAAGCTTCTAGATCTTGTGTTATCCTGATTGTATTTCCACAGTACTTGAGTTGTTTCTTTCTAGCTGCTTGAAATATTTTCTCCTTGACCAGGGAACTCTGGAATTTGGCCACAGTGTTCCTAGGAGTTTCTCTTTTTGGATCTCTTTCAGGTGGTGATCGGTGGATTCTTTCAATATTTATTTTGCCCTCTGGTTCTAGAATCTCAGGGCAGTTTTCCTTGATAATTTCATGAAAGATGATGTCTAGGCTCTTTTTTTTGATCATGGCTTTCAGGTAGTTCCCTAATTTTTAAATTGTCTCTCCTGGATCTATTTTCCAGATCAGTTGTTTTTCCAATGAGACATTTCACATTATCTTCCATTATTTCATTCTTTTGGTTTTGTTTTGTGATTTCTTGGTTTCTCATAAAGTCATTAGCCTCCATCTGTTCCATTCTAATATTTAAAGAACTATTTTCTTCAGTGAGCTTTCAGATATTATCTTTCCATGTAGGAATGTAAACAGTTCCACTGTAGTAAGTCCCTTATAATTTCTCTTTCCTGTTTACCTTTTCATACTTCTCTTGATTCTTGTGTTTGAAAGTCAAATTTTTCTGCTCAGCTCTGGTCTTTTCATCAAGAATGCTTGAAAGTCTTCTATTTCATTGAATGACCATGTTTTCCCCTGAAGTATTATACTCAGTTTTCCTGGGTAGATGATTATTGGTTTTAACCCTCGTTCCTTTGACTTCTAGAATATCATATTCCAAGCCCTTTGATCCCTTAATGTAGAAGCTGCAAGAGCTTGTCTTATCCTGATTGTATTTCCACATACTTGAATTGTTTCTTTCTAACTGCTTTGCATTATTTTCTCCTTGACCTGAGAACTCTGGAATCTGTCTACAATATTCCCAGGAATTTTTCTGTTTGGATCTCTTTCAGGAGGTGATCACTGGATTCTTTCAATATTTATTTTGCCCTCTGGTTCTAGAATATCAGGGCAGTTTTCCTTATAATTTCATGAAAGATAATGTCTGCGCTCCTCTTTTGATCATGGCTTTCAGGTAGTCCCATGATTTTTAAACTGTCTCTCCTGGATCTGTTTTCCAGATCAGTTGTTTTTCCAATGAGACATTTCACATTGTCTTCCATTTTTGCATTCTTTTGTTTTTGTTTTGTAATTTTTGTTTTCTCATAAACTCATTATCTTCCATCTGTTCCATTCTAATTTTGAAAGAACTATTTTCTGCAGTGAGCTTTTGAGCCTCCTTTTCCATTTGTCTAATTCTGCTTTTTAAAGCATTCTTCTCCTCATTGGCTTTTTGAACCTCTTTTGCCATTTGAGTTAGTCTATTTTTAAAGGTGTTATTTTCTTCAGCATTTTTTTGGGTCTCCTTTAGCAAGCGGTTTACTTGTTTTTCATGATTTTCTTGAATTACTCTCATTTCTCTTCCCAATTTTTCCTCCCCCTTTCTTACTTGATTTTCAAAGTCCTTTTTGAGCACTTCCATAGCCTGAGATCATTGTATATTTTTTTTTTGGAGGTTTTGGACGCAGAAGCCTGGACTTTTTTGTCTTCCTCTGATGGTATGCATTGTTCTTCCTCATCCAAAAGGATGGAAGAAAATACTTGTTCACTAAGAAAGTAATCTTTATAGTCTTATTTTTTTTCCTTTTGGGGTATTTTCCCAGCCAGTTACTTTACTTTTGAGTCCTTTGTCAAGAGGAGGGTAAGTTCTTAGTTCCTCCAACGTGGCACAATCAAGGGAGAGGAGTTTACTCCTCTCCTGGCCTCTGCTCTTCTCTATGAGCAGCCACAAGCACTGTGTTCTGCCCAGGATCTGTGAGTAGGATTCCTTGTCCAGAGCCTCCACCAGCTAGTGTTCATCCTCACTCCAGGACTGCCACCGAAGGCTGAGATCCAGATCAGCCACTCAGTCGCCCCAGCCACTTAGTTCTTTAGGCTGAGGGCTCCAGAAATGAACTCTGCTGCTGCAGTTGCTGCTGCTGGCAGGACCAGACTGCATTCCCTTATCACCCAGGTGAAAGAGCTTTCTCACTGACCTTTGAAGCTGTCTTTGGTGTTTGTGGATAGGGCAGTCTGGGAGCCGCAGCTGCTGCTAGGGATTCTACCCCTTGAGGCTTGCTATGGTTCTTTCTGTGTTGTGCCACACACCCAAGGCTGGGCTGTGCTCTGCTCCGAGCCTGGTGTGGTAGACCTTTCCTGTCAGCCTTCCAGGCTGTCTTGGACTGAAAATCTCTTTCACTCCATCATTTTGTGGCTTCTGCTGCTCTAGAATTTGTTTTAGAGCCATTTTTTACAGCAACAAATCCTCTTATTTAAGGGTATTTTGTTTTGTGAAGCTTATTTTAATTCAGTCAGAGGGCCGCACGTGAGGACCTTGAGGCTGCAGGTTCCCCACCACTAGATTGACTTTTGTAGTACGTTAGTAGTAAATTTAAGTGTATTTACTTTAGTAGAGAAACCGGTTTCTGGTAATTGAGTAACATGAAAGTCAGCTGGGATATGAATTATGATGCACTAATGACTTTATTGTGAGGCACTATTGGTCAGTGTACACCTTTACTGTAAAGCTATGAATATTTAAGAATATATATTTAAAATGTTTCATAAATATAATCAAAAGTATTGGAGAATATATAATCATTCCTTTTAAACTGTTATGTTAGTGAAAGCCAATATTTGTTTATGTTTTTAACATAAGATTCCGAAAAGCTTAAATGAATAATAGAAAGTAGGCTTCTGTAAAGAAAGAACCACAAAATAATTTGTCTACCCATTTTTGTTGTTCAGTTGTTTTTCAGTTGTCTCCAGCTCTTCATGACTCCACTTAGGGTTTTCTTGGCAAAGATACTGAAGTGGTTTGCCATTTCCTCCTCCAGGTCATTTCACAGATGAGGAAACTGAGATAAACAGGGTTAAATGACTTGCTCAGGGTCACATGGTTAGTGTGTGAGGCTACATTCAAATCTTCCTGATTCCAAACCCAGTGTCACCTTTTAAATGCATGAAAATCAGTTACTATAAATTCTTGTGAGGACCATTCCCTGAAAATGTTAAAAATTTTACTGAGATATATCTATAATATTCTTTTATTTGTAATTTATTCAAGCACTTGTTTTGTGCTGTAAAAAATTCAAAATAAATGCTATAAGATGAGCTCATGCACCAATGATTAAAGAATCTGGGTAGTTCTTATATTTTAGAAACAGTGAATTTCTTTTACCATCTTAAATAGTTATTTTATTTTTGGAATTTTTAGCTGTGGTGTGATCTCTACATTGAGAAATCAAGAAGAGGAATCTACAGAAAACAAGTATCACACCCTAATCGATTGTCTTTGTTCTTGGGGACAAGTGGGACATATCTTCGAGCTTATTTGTGATTGGTTGCCAGATGGAGAGTCCATAAAGAAAGTATGTGAATTTTTGAATTCTGTTCATTTATTTCATATGTTTATGTGGCTGTTTGTTGCATGAAGGTGCTGTTAATTAGAAATTATTTGTCTTGTTTTCACAACATTGTAATATTTAATGTGTACTTTCCTTTTATTCAGAGTAAGCCAGCTTCTAAACGTCAAGTACGAATTCAGGATTCACGTCAGGCAAAGCCTGAATTGGCATTGGATTACCTAGAGTATTTATTGCTTCACAATAAGAATCGAGATTTCCTGCTATCTCTCTCTGAAAAGCGACTAAATAGTCTTTTGAAAGCACTTGAAACTTCAAAGGTATTTTTTTTCATAATGAAGATACCAAATGTTGAATAGGACTAGATACTGTTAAAATGTTCAAATTTCACATACTTGTATTTTCAGTATAATCTTGGATTTTGAAGTGCCCATAAAATTTATCTTGTCCAGTCACCTCATTTTACAGATGAGGAAATTTAGGTCCAGAAAGTTGTGACTAGCTGTTGGTCATATGCTAGTATATGGCAAAACCTAAACAAGAACCTTGGTCATCTGAGCATCTTGGTTAAAATGGATTGGGAAGATCAACTTAAAATGTGAAAAAACTGTTCACCAATACTAGTGAGCCCTCAATTATTGGTTAAATTATGTGATCCATTTCATATGTATATTGTGAGTTTAGGAACAGACTAAACCAAGATTGGGTTAGAAGACCTGGGGAACAATTTATGAAACAGGCAAATCTTGAGCTAGACATCAGATGATGGAGTATGGAAAGGGGATAAAGGATATTCCACGTAGGACTAATAGCATGAGTACTGGTAGAAACTGACACGAGATGAATCTGAGTATTAAGGAAACTTTAAACTCAGTAGAGTGAAGAATTCATTTTGGAGAGCACTAAATCCTGGAGTTTTATCATTATTATTTGAAGATTCATTTAAAAGGTTTTTGGTTCCACTGTTGCCTACTTCATCTTGGTCCTGCTGCCAAAATGGGGAATCAAGATGAGTAATGAAAATTGTACTAAACACAAACTCAATTATTCGTTGTTTTCTTTTGGAAGGGAGAGTGATGAAAAGGAGGGGCATGTGCCAGAAAAGTACTTTTTGTTGTGTTGCAGCAGTTTTAAGGAATTAAAAAAAGTAGTAGCCACCATCAAAACAACAAGATGGCATATTGTTTTTTAAGGCTGATGGAAACTTTTTTAAAAGTCCCTGAGCAACTTTGATTTTTTCCTAAAATGTCTAGTGAGGAACAGCAGTACAACTTTTTTCATTGTTTATTGTTCAGGAGTAGACTACTGGGCACAGAGCTGCATTTACCTTGCTAAATGGGCAGCTAATTTGTTAAATAAAAGAATTAAGAAATAACTAACTTTACGGTATAGAAAGTTTAGCTATAGTCTCTACTATCATGGAACTACTATGAAAGGAACTAGTCATTCATTAGGAGTGGGAGAGGGGGCAGTTTATGACACAAAGACAAATAATAAACATGTATAGTATAACAGAGCAAACAAAGAACTTTGTGAGATCTAGGGGAGATAAGTTTTTCCTGATTAGATAAAGGAAAACTTCATGAAGGTGTTAACACTTGAATAAATAGGACCTGAAAGGATGAGTAGGAGATGAAAAGGAAGAAAAAGGTCTTTCCATAAATAAGGAAACATTATGATCAATGGTATAGAAGTCAAAAAGATCCAGGGTTCTTCTAGAGACAGATTTATGAATCTGGTGATTGGGAAACACTGAAAGGTTAAAAAATATTCTCCCCCCATCAGATTGTTTAATTCTGACTTTTTGATTTACCTAAAATAGTGAGGTTGCATATCTTTGAGAATATGAGCCTTAAATTCTTCGTCACTTACTATTTGCCATCATTACAGAAAGATATTATATCAGTTATACAGTCATCTGATGCAAAGTTGCCTCACTTCAATCAAGCAACTGCTGTACGAGCCTTTACTATCTATTGCCGATTATGTATTCATCTCTACCACAAGGTATATAGTTTTAAAGTTCTCTTACAATGGCATAAGAAGCACATTACCAAAAAGATTCATTACTGTTGTGTTTTTTTTTTTTTTTGATTGTTGAATAGTTTTGCTCAGAAGAAAAGTTTTATCTGTCCCTTTTGGAAGAAACTGGATTTTGGATAGAAAACCAAGTTCTACCTATTATTCATCAACAAGAAGAGGAGCACTTGAAGTCTTGCAGAGAGATTTATCAGAAAACTGTTCAGGTTTGAATCTCCATTAGATTGTGAGACTTTGAAAACAGGGACTTGCTTTTGTTTTTCTTTATATCCTCAGTGCTTAGCACAGTGCCTGTGCCAGGTGGCACTTAATAAATGCTTTTTGTTTGAATTTTAACTCATTTTTCTCAGTGTAGATTGGCTTGGTTTTGGATTTTGTTATTAATTCCCTTTAAAATTATAAGTTTAGGACTTATATTTCATTAAGGAGAGTTATAAACCATAGAGCAATATAAATGACCAGAATGCATTTTGTTAATTGAAATACTATTTTTCCTGTGGTTTTTTTTTTTTTTTAAATAAAAGGTTAAGATGGGCAAGTGTAGTATTTGTGAATTGGGAAGTCAGTATCTCATACTGTGTCCTTAAAGAAGCATTTCAGATATGTTTATATAAATCTTTCAGAAAGGATCTAGTTTATCAAATGTTAGAGAATCTCTGGTTGAATTAAATTAAACTTTTTATAAATTTTCATTTTGATAGATTTTTTCCTTATCATATCTTGTCAATCCATCTCTTTCTTTTGTAGGCCTATGTTACAGTGTGTAAGGATGCTGTAATGATTGGCTTTGGAGATTACAAGTTTCATATGCAGTTTTTAAAAATAACTCTTGAAATTATGCAAACAGGTATGTTCATTTTTTGATAGAGAACAAGTATAATTTTTTAGTTGACAACTCTTCCTGTAAGAATATTTCCAGTGTTTTGTTAAAAATTAATGGTCTTAAGATTGTTACCCACTTTATTTAGCAAACCTTTAGGAAACAGAATTACTTTTAATAAAGTTTTTCTGGGTCTCTTCAGTTTAGTGACACTGGATTCCTTGATGTTCCATGAGCAAGAAATGTCTCCTCCTGACTCTAAGCATTTTCTTTGGCTGTCCTTTATGCCTGGAATGCTCTCACTTCTCATTTCAGCCTTTTGGCTTCTCTGGCTTTTTTTCCCCCAATTGTATGTAAAAATAACTTTTAGCATTTATTTTTTAAAATTTTGAGTTCCAAATTCTCTCCCTTTCTCTTTCCCCTTTCCCCTCCCTGAGAAGGCAGTGATTTGACACAGACTATACATATGTAGTCATGCAAAAGCATTTCCATATTATCCATGCTATGAAAGAAACACAGATCTAAAAAAAAAAAAAATAAAGCAAGTATGTTTTAATTTTCATTCAAACTCTTGTCAGTTCTTTCTCTTTTCATCATAACACCTTCTGAATTATCTTGGATAATTGTTTTGCTGAGAATAAATAAGTCATTCAAAGCTGATCATTGTGCAGTGTTGCTGTTACTGTGCACAGTGTTCTCTTGGTTCTGCTCACTTTGCATTAGTTCATATAAGTTTTTCCAGGTTTTTCAAAAACCTTCCTGCTTGTCATTTTTTCTAGCACAATAATAGTATTCCATCACTATCATATGCCCCATCTTGTTCAGTCATTCCCAAATTGATGGGCATCCCCTCAATTTATAATTCTTTGCATCCCCAAAAAGCACTGCTATAAATGTTTTTGTACATATAGATCTATTTCCTTTTATTTTTAAATCTTTTTGGAGTATAGACCTAGTAGTGGTATTGCTAGGTCAAAGGTTATGCAGTTTTATAGCCCTTTGGGCATAGTTCCCACATTGCTCTCCAGAATGGTTGATTTAGTTCACAATAGCACCAGCAGTGCATGAATGTCGTGATTTTTGCATCTCCCCTCCAACATTTGTCATTTCTGTTTCTTGTGATATTAACTGATCTGGGAGGTCTGAGGTGGTGCCTCAGGGTTGTTTTACTTTATATTTCTCTAGTTAATAGTGAGGGCAGCTAGGTGGCACAGTAGAGAGAGTGCCAAGCCTTCAGTCAGGAAAACTCCTTTTTTCTGAGTTCAACTCTAACCTCAGGCATTTTCTGGCCATGAGTCCCTGGGCAAATCATCTAACCTTGTTTGCCTCATTTTCTTCATCTGTAAAATGAGCTGGAGAGAGAATGGCAAACTACGCTAGTATCTCTGCCAAAAGAACCCCAAATAGGGTCATGAGGAGTTAGACATAACTAAAACATGACTGAACAACAACAGTCAATAATCATGTGGAGCAATTTCCTGAAAACTGCCTTTTCATATCCTTTGATGGTCAGTTGAAAAATACCTTATATTCTTAAAGGTTTGATGCGCTTCTCCGTATATTTGAGAAGCTTTTATCAGAGAAAGTTGCTGTAAAAATTTCCTACCAGTTTTCTGGTTTTCTTCTAATCTTGACTGCATTGGATTTGTTTGTGCATAAATTTTTTAATTTAATGTAGTCAAAATTATCCATGTTAATTCTTGTAATGTTCTCTATCTTTTGTTTTGTCATGAAGTCTTCCTTTATCCATAGATCTGACAAATTAGGTATAGGTATTCTATGCTCCCCTAATATGCTTATGGTGTCACCCTTTATGTCTAAATCATGTATCCATTTTGACCTTATCTTGATAGGTGGTGTGAGATGTTAGTCTTCACCTATTTTGTGCCAACCTGCATTCTATTTTTACCAGCAATTTTTGTCAGATAGTGAGTTCTTGTATCAGGGATAGCTGGAAACAGCTTTTTGGATTTTTGCATTTATCAAACACTGTATAACTGTGGCCATTTACTTTGCTGTGTTGTGTATCTCATCTATTCCACTGATTGGTCCACTACTTTATTTCTTGGTCAGTATCAGGTTGTTTTGATGATTACCACTTTGTAATACTGTTTGAGATCTGGTGTGGCTAGGTCACCTTACTTCACATTTTTCCTGACTTTGTTTAATTCTCAGCTATGAGCTCATCTTCTACAGGGAGACTTTCTCAACCGCTCTTAATTTTAGTGACTTTCTTCTGTTTATTGTTTACTATTTGTCCTGTATATAGCTTGTTTGTACATTTTTTTTTGTTGTCTGTTCATTATATAGCGAGTTCCTTAAAGAGAGGGATTGTCTGTTTATTAATTGGTGTGTTTTAAAACTTTTTAAATTTTTCTTGCAACTTGCTTTACAAAATACATTGTTATTCTGTTAACTGTGTAGATATTTAACTTCAATATTTTCTCATTGTCAGTGGTATCCTGTTGTATCTTTTAATTAATTTATTTGATAATCATTGCCCATCTTTCTAATTTGAATTCATCTTTGTCATATTACATTGCTATAGTTCTAGATTCTCTGGAATCTAGTTAGATCTAGTTGTCTTTGAACCAGTAAATATATCTTGATGAATTATCTATATTTCCTGTAGGCAGCATAAGATCTTTGAATCTATTCAAATTACTCATTTGCCTTGCATTGGAGAGGGCAGATCAATTTCATTCAAGGCTGTAGTGATTACTTTATTTTTAATTTTACTTTTCTTCATACTATACTTTGCTTAGTTATTTGTTTTATCAATATGAAGTATTAATCTTATTACACTGTTACTGTAACGCTGACTCAACCCTAATACACTCATAATCACAAATAAACACAGTTTCTATATTAACTGTCAATTTAAAAAAAGGAAACAAAAAAACTGTCTTCTGCCACCCTGTTTGATATGAAAATATCAGATTTTTTTGATTCTCAGAGTCTTTATGTCTTGTTAAAACCTGTGCAATCTTGTTTTCTTCTCACATACCTATTGAGAATCTGAGATCATCTGTGATAAAATATCTGTTTGTTAGTCAGGAGGTACATTTTTAAATACCTGCTATATGCCCAACATTGTGCTAGCCTCTGCGGTTACAGAAATCTAAAACTATTTTGGCTTTCAAGAAGATTATATTCACTTTTGGAAAACAATGTATACGTACATATAAATATCCATAAAATGGATAGAAGTAAATATGAAATAATTCTGAAGCAGCACTCGAAATTAAGGAGTTCACAGAAGGTCTCATCTAAGGTTACATGATGAGAACTTTAAAGGAAGCCAGTGATTCTATGAGGCAGAAGTAAAGAAGAAATGTATTTCCACAATGAGAAACACATCCTATGAAGGGAATGGCAGTGGATGATATAATGTTGTTGTATGTGGGAATTGCATATGGGGGCTAGAATATAGGAAATGAAAGGAAGTAGTATTGAATAAGCCTAGAAAATTAGGTAGGGTCCAGATTGCAAAGGCCTTTTAAAATCCAACAGAGCAGTTTATAATTTATCATAGAAACAAATGGGAGCAGGGTTCTAATGGACAAAGCTGTATTTTAATTATATACATTTGGAACATATTTGCACCAGAGGATCAGAGTAGAATTTTTGTGGTAGTATAATTAGCATAATGCTATTCATATAACTGTATTAAGTGATCAAAAAACTTCTATTAATTTAATTAAGATATGTTAATGAAACTAATTTGTTATTTCTTTTCTACTCTTATTTTTTAGAGAAAGGGTTTTTTTGCATTCCATTACTCCTTAGTATTCTCAAAGAGATGACAGCAAGTTCTTTAATTCAGAAATCTAATTCAAATGAAGAAGTTGAAGCTTTTTTTGATTTGATTCAGAAAGTGTTCCAGAAAATGTTAGAATGTGTTGCATACAATTTCAAAAAGCAAGAAGAAGAAGGCTTACAGGTATTTCAATAGCTTTCTTATTTTATGTTAAAATTTTATATTAGATGAAGCTCTGACCCGTAAAATCATGACCAGAAATGAGTTGTTATAGCTTTACCTTGCAGAAGGTTTCATCTTGTAATAAAAATATGGTGCAATATACAAGTTTATTACCATATATTATGAAGTATATGTTGATTAAAATTTAGAAATAGACTACACATGAGTTAGTTTGTCATATGGAAAATCACCTGAACAATTTCAAGTACCCAAACAAAACCTCTTTAAACTTTTGCATTTAAATTTTATATGATGTTGTTTCATTTATTTTAGCACTTATTCTCTTGGCTTACACTGTAACTTACCTTCTTACTTATCCTGCCTCTCCCCTCCAGTCAGATACTTTTTTTACTTTGTACGTTGAATTTTTACTTTAAAATACCCTTCCAGTTTCTCCTACAACCCCCAGTACTTTTTTATTTTGTACATCGAATTTTTACTTTAAATACAAAATTTACTATTATCAGTAGACAAATGGGTTGTCCATTCGTCCATCTGAAAAGTCAAAGAATATATTTTTTAAAAATTTCAAGCAGTCATTCAGGACACACTGTATTTCTGCTGTTTGTTCTTTGATTTACCCTTGGTTAAAAGGCAATTGAATTTTCATTTCTGGTTTGTTGGCCTTCACTGATAAAAATATTAAAACAAATCCAAATAATTAAAATTATGCATCCTAATTTGTGTAAATACAGTTTCCTTTAAACTAATCTAAGATTATTTTTCATGCCAGGAAAATATTTTTATTTTGTTTGAGAATGTGTTTAAAAGAAATGTTGTGTACTTTTTAAAGATAAGGATTTAGACCTGTAAGAGACTTTAGAGACCATCAGTTTCCTAATCCCCTCCTTAGATGGTACAATTGATAGGCTTGTCCAGACTTACATAGTTAGAAAAAATTTTTTTCCCCCCAAACTAATGAAAAAATAGAGATGAACTTTAGAGATCCTCTTGTCATAACCTCATTTTACAAATCAGGAATTTAGGGAAGTGAATTGAGTTGCTGAAAGTCATAAAATATTTGAATGGTGTTTATTTCTATTAAGTCAGTATTTTCCAATTCACGCTGTACCTGTAGACCACTGTAGGGCAGCTAGGTAGCATGGTGGATTGAGTGCCAGAGATGGAGTCAGGAAGACTCATCTTCCTGAATTCAAATCTGGGCCTCAGACACTTACTAACTTTGTGACCCTAGCAAGTCACTTTACTCCATTTATCTCATTTTTATAAAAAGATCTGGAAGCTCCAGTATTTTTGCAAAGAAAACCTCAGATGGGGTCACAAAGAGTCAAACAAAAGTGAAAAATGATTCAATACAAATGGACCACATAGGCAGCCATATTTCTGAGAAACTGAAGTAGGTAGGAGTGAAGGAGAGACAGAAAGAGCTGAGATGAAAAGAAGCAAGGGGTAGGAGAGACAATATAAGACGAATATAATTAAAGTTGTGTCTAAAGAAGTAAAGACTTTTTTTTGGTACTAAACCATTACGAGATTGGTAGAAATTGTCTAAACAGTGATAGAAAAAACTGTGCTTTATCATAGGTTTTGCTGATCCAGTCTAAGGGTGGAGAACTTGTGGCTTTAAGGCCACATATGGCCCTCTAGGTCCTCAAGTGCAGGCTACAGTTAGTCAAAAGGTCACACTTGAGGACCTAGAGGGCTACATGCGGCTTTGAGGCCACAGGTTCCCCACCCCTGATCTAGTCAGTACGTAGCAAGAATAATATGGACTGATATAATAAGATGATTTTAAAATTTTCTGTGAATCATCTTTCCTTATTAAATATTTCACCAGAGATATTGGCAGTTACAAACCTCTGATGTGAGTTTTCTTCTGTAAACTGCCTTCTGATAGGAGTTAACTATGAAGCACTAAAATTGCCAAAAAGCTAAAAATAAGAAGAGAAATTGTGAGAATTGTTATTTCACAGATCTGTTAATCAGACTTTGGATCCTGAGAGCTGTTTGTAATATGTTTATTTGTTTTCAGAATTAATATTTAAAAAATTCCTTTAGCTATTAAAATAACGGTTCTTTTTTGTATTAGTTACTCTATTCTGTTCAAGTGCCTCTTGATGAATTTATAAGTGCTGTCCAGTCTTGGCATATGAATACATCAGTACACCAAGGAATGCTTTCTACTCTCTTAGCTGCAGTAGTGGTTGAAATAAGTCACAAATTACGAAAGGTAAAGTATGCTCTTCCAGAAAATATCACACAGTTATATTCTAATTTTCAATACATGGGTCAGTAATTTTCAGTAGTAATTTCAGACTTTCAGGAAGTCTTTAAAAAATCCTCACAAAGATTTCTGAGTATGCTGCTTTTAAGGAAGATTTTATAGTGTTTCCTACAACTACTAAGTTCTGAGCGGTAAACTTGCTATAGTTCTTTTGTGAAATATACAAAACATAAAAGATGCTTGAATGTAATCACAAGGTTAGATAGCTGGAAACAGAATCATAATATGAACCTAGAGCCTTTGACTTAAAATCCAGTATTCTTCTTGCTGCACCATGCTGCCTGTCACATGATGTAAGACTTGGGCAAGTAGGTGGTACAATAGACAAAGCTGCCCCTAGAGGCAGGAGTACGTGAGTTCAAATCTAGCCTGAGACACTTAACTAGCTGTGTAACCTGGGTAAGTCATTTAACCTCTCTTTGCCTCAATTTCCTCAACTGTAAAATGGGGATAATAACAGTACCTACTTCCCAGGGTTGTGATGAGTTTCAAATGAGATATTTGTATAACATTTAGTATAGTGCCTGACACATTGTAAGCACTATATAATTAAATGCTTATTCTCTTCCATTGTCAGTATTTTTTCACATTTTAGTAGTACCTAAAATCAATTTAGACAAGCAGTATTTGTTGGCGACTAATGTGTTCTTAGCACAAAGAACAGTTTTGCTGTACTAAAATCAGATCACTTTTAAGAATTATTTCTGAAGAATTATTTTTATTACAATAGGGTCACATTGAAAACCCAATAGCTTTGTTTTACCATTGTATAAAACTGTATTTATGTTCATACCAGTTATGCACATATTGGTGCTTGTACCTCAAAGGCATATTGGAGCTACAAAAGTTTAAAAAGGAGTAGCTCAGGTTGTATCTTGAATGAAAGAGAGACTCCACGTGGGGATAGATGAAGAAGGTGAGCAGCAGTTTTTGTTAGAAGGATAAAGTATGAGAGGGACTGTGATTGAGGTGTATAAAAAAATTAATATAGAAACCTATTCATAAAATAGGTTGTTAGAACTGAAAGTCACCCATTTATAGTTTGGAAGAGATCATTTTAGGACAAAGAATAGAAAGTACTATAAGATAAATTTAGTCCCAAAGTTTATGAAATGTCCTTTTTTGTAACTAAAAAAGCCCCCTGAAAATAGTAAGTTTAAGATGGGATTCATGTAAAGATCCATGACAAGTTCTTATAGAGACCTTAGTTTTGAACCTTGAAACTTGGAGATAAGTATCGTTGGAATCCAAATGTCTCTTGTTGCCAGTTGTCAGAATGTAAGAAATGTCAGCCTTTTCTAGCCACCATTAGTCTGTCACACAAATCTGGTGTTCTAATAGTACAAATGGCTCAGTCTATTTTTAAGGCCTTTTTCTCAGAGGTGCCTGTTTAACAGTAGAATTTTTAAAGTTGTCATGTTCCTCCATATGAAGAACTGAGTGGGCTTCAAACAAATGAAGTTAGTTATCTCTTCTTGCGTGACCATCTGAATTTCAGTGTTCTGGTAAAGAAGTTTTTTGGCAAACATTTTTAAATAGTGAAAGACATCTAACCTATTAAATGATAATGAGTTTGTTTCTCTTAATACATATTTGTTGAATTGATGTGGAAGGTAAGGAAAGTTTTTGATCATATCCAGTTAAAGTACTAATTTAAAATCTTTGTTCACTGAGAAAAATCTGAAATGTCAACAAGATACCCTGAAAGTAGTTGAAAGCTTATTTTGGTATATATTTCAGGTTGGAAGATTAAATCTTTAAAATAAGACTTTAGCTCTTTAATAAAAGAAACACATTATAAAGTGTCCTTTTTATTTAAAGATTGCATTTGCAAGAAGTGATATTGGTTTATATTTTTTTGTCATGTAACATAGAGCTCTTTAGAGCTCAAAAGTCTAACCTGCTAAGCTACTTGCTAACTAGTAGGAGGATAAATATGAAGTTGGTCTTTAATAATCAAAAGCTTATAATTTATCTTCAACAGATATTTTTAATCTTTAATTTTGTGCCAAGAGCCAAAAATGAAGCTCAGGACCATAATGATCATTATATTTAATCAAAGAATAAGACACATCAAAAGAGTCTCTGAATTTTTTTCATCTTAAAATTTTTTTAAACATAACAAAATAGCATTCGTAACAAATATTGATAAACTAAACACAATATTTGAATTTATACTTTAAATGAAAAAAATTAAAATTTTTAGCAAAATAAAAACCAGATTTGCATTGCTTTCTGAATCTCTCTGTACTTACAAATTCTGTTACCTTCCAATTCAATTTAAACATTAAAAAAAAGCCTACTGTGGGCCAGACATTGTGTTATGAAGCCAAAAATAGAGGAGGTACATGCTTTCAAGTAGTTTGCAGTCTATTGGGAGAATAAAACATGTACACAGATAAGTTAATAATAGATCAAGGAAGGATATGGAAGTAACTGTTGGAAAGATTAGGTAAGGTTCCTTGAGGTAGCAATTTGAACCAAACTTAGAAGGGCACATCCTCGGCATGGGAGGAGAGCCAAGCAATTTGTGCAAATGCAAAGAGGAAGGAGATATTTTGGTAAATACCTAATTTGGCTGGAATGTAGAATGCATGAAATGGTCAGACAAGTAGGAGAACCAGCAAGGAGGAATATTTCATGCAGTCCAACAGAGAAGGGAATATATTAGAGGAAGAGTTTGTTCAAAGAGTGGAAACAGCCTGAGAAAAACCCATTTTGTTGAGCAGATAAGATGCTTTTGGTAATTGCTTTGAGCTGTCATTATCAGTAGTATGGTGCAGAAGTTAGATGGTCAAGGATGGGAAAGTAAGCTTTTGCCCTCAAGGAATTTGTATTCTACTAGAAGAAAATAATAGATAACTAAATGCAAAATATATACAATAAAAATAAGAATTTACAGGTGTCCAGGGGAATCACTAATAGGCTTTGGTAGGAGGAGTCACTTGAGGAGTAAGCCTTGAAGGGGACTGGGATTCCCATTGGAGAATGCACCTGTTTAATGACATAGAGTTGAGAGCCAGAATGTCATTGATGGGGAGATCATTACATAGGTTGGTTTGGCTGGAATATAAAGAGTTTGAAGAGAATAATGTGTAATAACCCTGGAAAGATAAGTTTGGAGCCAGAATATAAAGGCCTCTAAATTGTAACAGAATGTTTGTAATTTACCCTGTAATAGGTAAAAGTAAAAAGTAATAGGTCACTACTGAAGTTTTTTAAATTGGCGTGTCACAGTAAAGCCTATGCTTGAGGAATAATAGATTGGCAGCTGTATGGAAGATGTGTTATATAGAGGAGAGATGATATGCAGCAAGACCAGCTGGGAGGTTGTGGCACCAGTCTATGCAATAGATAATTGGGGCTTCATTTGTATGATGGTTGTGTATTTAGAGAGAAGAGGAGTAATATTATGTAAATGTAATTTACTAGAGGAGTTGGCAAGGTGATTGGACATCAGAGTTGAGTTGTTTGACCAGGTTACTGGAAAAATGGTGGTGTATATTATATTACTGTTTTCTGGTGTATTCAGTTGGTATGTAACATAAATTATTTATGGTTATTTGCTAGTAAAATGAGACAGCTATGACTTTTATAGATAGATGTTCTTTTCCTTTTAATTGTAGTTGTAGAGAAAACCCTTCAAAGATTCATCTCTTTTAATAATTTCTCCATTGTTTGAATTGTAGATTACTCTTAGGGAATGATTTTTCAAATAACTTGTTTTAAATAGAATTTTTCTTTTCCAGGAAGAATAAGTAAATATACTTGGAATGGATTTTTCCCTCTCTGTTAGAAGAGAATTTTGACTTACTCCTATGTGACATTGTCAGTAATTAGGGGTTTTAAAGATTTGAGATAGTCTTTTAAGATCACAGCTAAGCATTTATGTCAGTCCTTAGTTTTCACTATATTAAGGTAACTGGGTTGGTACAGTCTGAACTAGATACAGAAAGTATAAATCAGACACAAAATTTATAGCTTATAAATAAAAATGAAGTTCCTTTAAATCATCACAAATGATATTTGATCCTTGACCCTTTGTCTTGGTCTCTATCTTTGAAGATTTCTAACAACCACCATATTACCATTTATATTCACTGATATTCTGGGTTTCATTTTAGCCTAGTTAAGGTTTTGTTAGCAAATCAAAACATGTCAAATTCCTACTGCTGCCCAAGAGATGTTTATACACTAACATTATTTTCTTCACACTCATTTTGCAGTCTCATGCCCCTCATCAGCCTTAGCTAAAATAAGTTTAAAAATTTCCTGGTATTAGTCATGCTTTCAATCAAAACCCATATGAATAACTAGTTTAGAGATAATATTCTCTGTAATCTCATCACTAACAATTTGGCCACTTTTTAAATAGATTTTTTTAGCTGTAACAATTTAGAAAGGTACAATACAATATTATAGAACTAGTCCTAAATGAAACTGTGTCTCTCATACTTTACTGAGGTGAGTGTAGAAGACATCCTACCCCTGAAAAGAGTTGAATAACTTGTGGAAATGCATAGAGGAAGGAGAAAATTTGGCAAACAGCTAATAATTAGATTTAATTGGCATACAGAATGCATGAAGGGGAAGTTTCTCCCTTACTCAGACTATTTTTTCTTCCATTTGGTCCTCTGGGAGTGTTATTTCTTCCAGCTTCTGTCACTTCAGCCCTTTCATCTTTCAAGACAGAGACATAATCTAAATTTACAAGTCCCTTAAAGGATCATGTAGATATTTTTCTTATATGACTAAATATAATATAATACATCAGGCAACTTTCTATTTCAACAAATACAATAAAATGTACTGATGGCAAAGCAGATTTTTAAACTCCTGTTTAGGTCTTGAAATGGGACACTGGTTTCTAAAAAGAAGTGAATTTCTAATTCTGTTTATTTCTTTATTGACCAAGAAAAATGAGTTGATTTTGTTGTTGTTTTTATGTTTGTTTTACATAACAAATAGTTTTTTAGGATCATTTCCACCTTATTTTACTGCATTAAAAAGATCTGAATCCTCTGTTTATCCTTGTTACTGTTATTCCTTACAAGAATAATTACTGACCAGTTAAAAATCCTAGTGCATTTTAAATCAACACTTTACTTCTCTTTGTTCTCACACTATAGTAGATAGAACACTGGCCTTAGAATAAGAAGATTGGATTCTAGTGTCAGCTATGTCAGTAACCTACTGTTAAATTGGACAAGTCACTTTACCACTATGGATCTCAGTTTGCTCATTGGTAAAATGAGATGGTGGGAGAAGATGATTTTAAAGGTCTCCTGTAACATTCTGGTTCAGTCTCTGACTCCTTGATATAGCATTTATGTATATTAATGTAGATTCCACCTGGTTTCTGCTTTATATAACCTAAATGTCTGTGCGTTTCTTGTACTGAATTATCTGTACTTACCTTCTTTCTCCATTTGTCAGCTGTTAATTCTCTGCTTCTTCAAATCTTCTGCTTGCTCTTTCAGGGTTTGCCTAAGTAACTGATTCATACTTACCACCTGACTTTGACGGTTGGTATCCCATTACTCTAGTCTGTCGTTTTAGGCTGCAAGGCAGGACCACCTTGAACTCAGCATATAGGTTCATTACCATGCCTTGCACGTTCTTATGCTTAGCCAACTCATTTTGCATTCTCATGCAGGCTTAATGCCCTTTTTCCATCTCCTTGCTTTATAACCACAAGTTGAATGGTTCAAGCATAGAAGATTATTTCTCTCATAGATAAAAAGGAAATATCTTGGCCTTGAACTAGAAAAGTATGGAATGTGGATAAGATTAGGAATACTAAGCATAATTGCAAGGATTGAGGCTCTGGAGAAGTTCTTTATGGGGCCAGGAACAGAAAATGAGAAGAGACTGAAAAAGGATTCTTTGAACTTGTAGCACCCTCAATAATATGAGTCTATATTTCTCATTTGCCCCTATCATTTTTTTTATTTGTTCCTGAAATTCGTTAACTACTTGAACACTTAGTTTTTTTTATTGATGTGAAACACTCTGTTTTATACATTTGTTGCGATATCATGGAATTGAATGGATAAGATGAGGAATGTACATGACTTAAAGTTACAGTTTTTCTTTTTTTTTTTGAATTTATTTATTTTTGGATTTCAACAGTCATTTCCATAAAATTTTGAGTTCCAATTTTTCTCCCCAATTTCTCCCCTCCCCCCACCCCAAAATACCTTGCATTCTGATTACCTCTTCCCTCAATGTACCCTCCCTTCTATCACAACCCACCCTTCCCTTATCCCTATCTTCTGTCTTTTCTTGTAGGGCAAGACAAGTTTCTATACCTCATTACCTGTATTTCTTAATTCCCAGTAATATGCAATAATAATTCTCAACATTGGCTTCTAATACTTTGAATTCCAACTTCTCTCTCTCACTCCCTCCCCATCCCCACTGAGAAGGCAAGTAACTCAATACAGGTTATATGTGTGTCATTTTGCAAAACACTTCTATAATAGTCATGTTTTGTAAGACTAACTATATTGCCCTCCATCCTACCCTGTCCACCCTTTTTTCTATTCTCTCATTTGACCTTGTCCCTTCCCAAAAGTGTTTACTTCTAGTTGCTCCCTTCTCCCATTTGCCCTCCCTTCTATCATCCCTCCCACCCCACTTGTCCCTTTCTCCCCTACTTTCCTGTAGTGTAAGATAGATTTTCATACCAAATTTAGTGAGCTTGTTATTCCCTCCTTAAGCCAAATGTGAAGAGAGTAAGCTTCACTTTTCCCCTCTCACCTCCTCCTTTTTCTCCTCCATTGAACAAGATTTTTCTTGTCTCTTTTATGAGTGATAGCCTGCCCCATTCCATTTCTCCCTTTCTCCTCTCAGTATTTTACTCTCTCACCCCTTAATTTTTTTTTTTATGGATATCATCTCTTATGATTCAGCTCAACCTGTACTGTGTGTGTGTGTGTGTGTGTGTGTGTGTGTGTGTGTGTGTGTGTGTGTGTGTGTAAAGAAATATTATCTTTCCATGTAGGAATGTAAACAGTTGAGCTTTAGAAAGCCCTTCATGATTTCTCTTTCCTATTTACCTTTTCATTCTTCTCTTGATTCTTGTGTTTGAAAGTCAGATTTTCTATTCAGTTCTGGTCTTTTCATCATGAATGCTTGAAAGTCCTCTATATCATTGAATGACCATTTATTCCCTTGAAGTATTATACTCAGTTTTCCTGGGTAGGTGATTCTTGGTTTTAATCCCAGTTCCTTTTGACTTCTGGAATATCCTATTCCAAGCCCTGCTATCCCTTAATGTAGAAGCTACCACATCCTGTGTTATCCTGATTGTATTTCCACAATACTTGAATTGTTTCTTTCTGGCTGCTTGCAATATTTTCTCCTTGACCTGGAGACTCTGACGTTTGGCCACAATATTCCTAGGAGTTTTTCTTGTGGGGTCTCTTTCAGGAGGTGATTGGTGGATTCTTTCAATATTTATTTTGCCCTCTGGTTCTAGAATATCAGGGCAGTTTTCTTTGATAATTTCATGAAAGATAATGTCTAGGCGCTTTTTTTGATCATGGCTTTCAGGTAGTCCCATAATTTTTAAATTGTCTCTCCTGGATCTATTTTGTAGGTCAGTTGTTTTTCCAGTGAGATGTTTCACATTGTCTTCCATTTTTTCATTCTTTTGGTTTTGTTTTGTGATTTCTTGGTTTCTCATAAAGTCATTAGCCTCCATCTGTGCCATTCTAATTTTGAAAGAACTATTTTCTTCAGTGAGCTTTTGAATCTCCTTTTCCATTTGGCTAATTCTGCTTTTGAAAGCATTCTTCTCCTCATTGGCTTTTTGGACCTCTTTTTCCAATTGAGTTAGCCTCTTTTTAAGAGCATTTTTTTGGTTCTCCTTTAACAAGCTGCTGACTTGCTTTTCAAGCTCTTCTATGGCCTGGGCCCATTCCATATTCATTTTGGAGGTACCAGAGGCAGAAGCCTTGGCTTCCTCTGACAGTATGCCTTGATCTTCCTCATCTGGAAGGAGAGACCTGTTCACCAAGAAAGTAACCTTGTATGGTCTTATTTTTTTCCCTTTTTTTGGCCATTTTTCCAGAAGTTACTTGACTTCTGAATCCTTTGTCAAGAGGAGCCTCCTAGTGCTCCTTCTCCGCTCTAGTACAATGCTCAAGCCAAGATTTAGATCACCTGTTCAGTTCCCCCAGGAGCTTTGGGTGGGAGCAGGGCAGCGACTGAGGGCTGAGTTTGAGATCATCTGCTCAATTACCCCAGAGTAATTTTAAGCTGAGTTGCCTGGACAATGGACCTAGGCTGCTTTCACGGCCGCCTGCTGCTGTTGCTGCTGCTGCCTCTGCCATCCCCTGGACCAGTGCTGGGGGGACCCAGTTCCTCTATGGCCCAGTTGGGAAAGCCCTCCCACACTGACCTTTGGGACTTTCTTTATTGGTTGAGGGGTCTGGAACCCTTCCTGCTGGGAATTCTGCCCTGGAGGTCTGTTCAGGTCCTGTTCCTCCTGGGGGTGTGCAGCCAGGGCTGGGCTCCGCTATGCTCAGTGTCCTGTGAGGTAGACCTTTCCTGTCAGCTTTCTAGGTTACCTTTGACAGGAAGCCTCTTTCACTCTATTGTTCTGTGGCTTCTGCTGCTCTAGGATTTGTTGAGAGTCTTTCTTTATAGGTATTTTGTGGGCTCTGGGGGAAGAGCTATAGTATATGTGTCTTTGTACTCCGCCATCTTGGCTCCACCCCTGCCGTTTTTCACAGATAAGGTTCATCACTTTTTATCTTAAGTTGTGTCAATAAAATATTAACTTAAGAATCAGAACAGATAAAGGGAGCCTTGGGGGTAAAGGCTTTGAGGCCTTCAGTTTGGGGTAGCTTTGAGTCTGGGTGAGGTAACCTGCTTTATAGCTGCAAAACTAGTATTCCAGGGGTATTAAGCAAGGCTTTCTTAATCACTTAAAGGAAATGAGGATTTTGAGCCACATTTATTTGTATGTGAATGGGCACTTTATATGCATAATTACCAATAATATGATTGGGAATTATAATAGATAACTTTGTTGTCCAGTAATTTTAGCTGAATTTTCATGACCCCATTTGGGATTTTCTTGGCAAAGATATTGAAATCTTTGCCATTTCTTGAAAGACAGATTGAAGAAGTGAGAAAAATGGGATTAAGTGATTTTCACTTAGCTTGTAAATGTCTGAGGACAGATTTAAACTCAGGAAGATATGTCTTCCTGACTCCTGTCCCACCCAACAGAATTTGAGAATTGGATGGGCCCCCAGAGGGCATTTAATAAAATTCACACATGCAGGTAAGCCCCTATTATAACATGATAGGTGAGCATCCAGCCTCAAAAGAAGGAGAACCCATGGTTTTCCCCATAGTTGCCTATTTTTTTCTTTGGACAGTTGTACTTTTAAGAAGTTTTTCTAAAGTTTCCAAGTTTAGCCGAAATGTGCCTCTTATAGCTTTTATCCATTGTTCTTGGTTCTGTTCTTTGAAAACAAAAAGGAATTGAATCCCTCTTCGATATGACAGCTCTTCAAATATTTGAAGGCAGATATTATCTGTTTCTCTTTCAGTATCCAGTTTCTTCAGCCAAGCTTCATGACATGGATTCCAGACCCTTTGCCTCTGCTTATTGTCCTACTGTACTCTTCAAATTTTTTCCATTTAAGATGTCCTCTTCCCCTTCTTTGCTAAACCATGTTTTAATGCTACATTTAAAACAGTCCACATACCTCTGGGTATGCCACCAAATGTCTCTAGCAATCCTGTCTTTCACACTTTTCACAATACCTACTCACCTATTTATTCAGCACGTTTTAGTTTTTCTGTACTTACATCATCCTTTTGTTTGTATGCTTAGTCTTTGCTGTCAGTAACATGCTCCTAGACAATCAGCATAAGTTTACCAAGGCAACTATATGCCAAATACTGTGCTAGGCTGTGGAAAAGTGGGCAGGATTCAAAGGACAAACTTGAAATTATTCTTCACAGCTTGTCTTTGTAGACCATAGGACAGTTAAGCATCTTCTTAGCTGTATTACTCCCCTTTTTAAAAATAGTATTTGAAATAAAAATTCATCGAGTATAGGACTTTATGCAGAATCTGTTTATATGTAATCACCAAAATGATCTTTCTGTAGATATATATGTTTTGCCATATTTTAAGCACTTAGGTATGAAGTATTGTGGCAGAAGTAGCATACAGTTAAATTCAAGATACTCCCTGTCTCAAGAAATGGTACCTTTCTTTAAAACTTCTCAGTTCTAATTTCTTTTCCTCCTACCTCCCCTTCCCTCACTCATTAAGAAAAGCATGTAAATCATGCTGTTACAAGTATGTATTGTCAAAGCAGAACAAATCCTCACATTAGCCCTGTCAGAAAAATATGCTTCATTCTGAACTCTTGAATTTATCACCTCTCTGCCTGAGATGGGTTGTATGTTTCCTCTGCAGTCCTGTAAAACTTTTCGTTTTGTTGATCAGAGTTCCTAGGTTCTTTCAGATCAGATCTTTCAGAGTTGTTTGTCTTTACAGTATTGATATTATATAAACTCTTCTCCTAGTTGTGCTCACTTGACTTTGAATCAGTTTATATAAGGCTTTTCTGTTTTTTCTGTAATTCTTGTTAAATTAGAGAAAATTCACAGAATACCTTTTCCTTGAACACTGGAAGAATAGAAGGAAGGGGTTTATGTGGTCAAAAATAAACATGGAAGTTTTACCACTTTTTTTTCCTTCTGGAGAGGTGGAAAGCTATAGGAATCAAGGGGTTGTGAGAAGGAGGAACATATGTAGATAAAAGGAGAGTGGGAAAGGAGAACTCTAAGGGGCAGTATAAGACAGAAACTCAAATTTTCAAAAGACAAATTTTTGTGTAGTCCCAGTTAGAGCTTGGTTCTGAAATTGTCCTTTTTTCCTTCCTCTTTGGCCAGTTCATCTTTTAATTCAAACTGATACCAATTTGGAGAGTGACCTTAGACCTGAAATAGGTTCTTTTGCAGATGCTGAGTTTATATCAAGGACTTGCTTGACGAACCAAGATAGTGTTTGATTTTTGGCAAAGACCTTTCCTTTGCTCATAGCTATCTGTCCTATATGCAACATGTTGTACATGCTTTATTACCTACATATTCTATGTGCTATATTACCTACTATAGTATTTAAGTACTTAATAAAAATTGAAATATTATTTCAAGTATGTAGGGGGTAGTTTTCAAAGTATGCTAAAAAGCAGTATTAGCTAAGCCATGGACTTATTTTAGTCATTCAGATTGCTGCTTATATATTAGTTCATATATTTAATTTTACAATTTCTTACTAGATTTCAGATACAGAAGAGTTTGCAGTACCAAAATGCCTTTCAGATCTTCCACCATTCTCAAGGTGTTTAATGGGAATCATAATGAAGTCTGTAAATGTAATTAGGTAAAATATTTTTACTTTGTTTTGAAATTTTTATTATGGAACTTGATGACCGTATTTTATTATTCTTCTCATTTGAAAATTTGGAAGACTTATTTCCCTTTAAGAATAAAATTTTAACAGTTTTTGTTGTTGCATTTGTTTATATATAGAACACTTTCTTTCCTCCCTTCCACATTTACACCATAAATATGGTTTACATAAAATCTAAGTCTGACCTACAATTGTTACTATTTTTTAAGTATATATTTCCTTTTAAATATTTCACTTTATGGCTATGGATAATTTTCATCTTTATTATGATTTCACACACATAAATTATTCTGACCATGTTTATCATTCTGATCAGTGTTAGGGTCCACATATAGATAGACCAATTTAACTCATGTAATCTCTTAATAGGCATATTTATAAACTTTTTTTTACAGATCATTCTTAGAAGAATTGACAGTTTGCATAGCATCTGAAGAAATTGAAGGCATTGTTAGCCTCACAGCTGTTGTATGTATGATTGTGGTTATTAGTAAAGGTAAGTCATATTTTTTCCTTTATTTCTTTTGACTTCACATCATATGTATGATTTTGAAATTCATTTTCAGCGTGGTGTAGTGGATAGTGCGCTAGCCTCAAAACCAAGAAAGCCTTGGTTCAAATCTAAACTGACGCATATTGGCTGTGTAACCCAGGACTAGTTATTTAACCTCTTAATCGTCTAGACTAGGAGCTGTAGAGAAAGCCCTTATCTGTATTGGCAGAGAGGTAATATCCTTAGTTAGAAGTGTTCTGTACTTGTAAAATCACAGGTCTTGTTCTGATCCCTACTAATTATAAAGTATATGAATTCTGTAAATCCTGTTATGTCATTGAAAAATTAAATTCAAGGAAGGTAAGCAGCGTGCAATGAAATACTTTGTAGTTCTCAGTTCTATCTATAAAAATATATCATTTTTCTCTAAAGACCTTGCTTGATGTGTTTCTCTGTTGTTGTTTCATGTACACACACACACGCACACACACACACAGACACATGCGCATGTGCGTGCAGCATTTATGGGTACAAATATTATTGTGAGAAAAAAAAAGTTAGGTTCTCTCTAACTTGTAAATGTTCTTCCTAAAATTTGATGCCTAGAATGAATACAGTCTACTTCTCTTGACCAAAACAGAGTATAATGGTTTTATTACCTCCCTCATCCTGTAGTTTTTTATGTATTGTAAGGTCACATTTAGTTTTTTTGGACTGTAATGTCACGGTGTTGACTCACTGAGCTTACATTCCAGTAAAACCTACCATCTTTTTCACATATTCTCTTCTCTAATCACATTTCATATGTCTTCAGAAGTTAAATTTTTTGAACTCTATGAATTTCCTATTATTATTTATTATATCCTATTATTATATTATATATTAATTATATTATATTTATTATATCCTATTATTTACACCTTCATGTAGTTGACCCAACATTCTGCATTGTCAGGATCTTTAAAATCTTATCCTTTGTTAAGCATGTTAGCTTTTCCCTCCCAGCTTTATATCATCTGCAAGTTTTATAGGTATTCCATCTGTACTTTAATTTAGGTCATTGATAGAAATGTTAAACAGCACAGATTTTAGGGGCAGTTCGCTGGGACTCTCTTTCCATTTGAACCATAGTGTCATATTTGAACTGATCATTCAGCCACTTCTTTACCACTTTAATCCATCTAGTTCATATCTCTCCATATTTTTCAACAGAGTTGTAAGAGATTTTTATCACTTTGTCAAAATATAAAATTGTAAACTATGTAGGATTTTCCTTCCCTACCAGTTTAGTAACCCAGTCAAAAAAGGTAATAATGTTATGCTAGTATGACCAGTTCCTTTTGAAACCATATTGGCCCTGCCTCCTGTTCTAGGTGCTCACTATTATTTTAATAATACTTTTCAGATTTTTGACAGGAATCAGTATCAAGTTTCCTTGCCTATAGGTCTACAAACTCTATTCTCTTCCCATTTTTGAAAATCAGGATCATATTGGCCTTTCTCCAATCTTGAATACTTTTTCTCCTTTCCCAGGACTGCTCAGATTTCTGAAAGTGGCTTAGCAATTGCATTTTTAGGTTGTTTTTTTTTTTTTAAATTATCTTCAGAAGTAATTTTTTCCTTCTTTGAGACTCCTTTTGGTTATTCTTAATTCTTCTCATTCATTTCAATTCATTCTGAATTTTATTTAGTATTCCTCATTTTATTTTGTGAAAAATATGTGATGCTTTTATATTCAACCTTTATTACTTTACATGGCTTGCATGTTCTATACATGTCTCTTGAAAATCAAAATTGGTTGGTAAGTTGCTTGTATATTTCTCTACATTTATATACCTTGATATGACCATATTAGAAAATTTTCCATTTGCTTCATTATTAAATTGTTTTTCTTTCAGTGTTACTCGTTTCATTTTTCTTCTCACATTTCCTGGACTGTAGCCTTCAATGGGAAACTAACCTTTTTTGAACCTTTAAAATCCAGAGTTCATATCCCACTGTTTTCATCTTTTTTCTTTATCACAAATTCTGAAATGAAATGGTAATTTCATGTGAACATTACCATCATTTCCATCCTAACATCCAGTTCCTCTCTGTTGGTGACAATCTGACCCAGAATTAAATATCATCCTTGTTAATTTTTCTACTTTTTTTCCTACTTTTTTTAAGGATGAAATAATTATTAAGGTTAATTAAATAATTGCTAGCTAATGTCCTTTTTTAAAATTTTAATTAATTTATTTAACTTTTAACATTCATTTTCACAAAATTTTGGGTTCCAAATTTTCTCCCCATTTGTCCCCTCCCCCCACCCCAAAACACCGAGCATTCTAATTGCCCCTATCACCAATCTGCCCTTTCTTCTATCATCCCTCCCTTCCCTTGTCCCCATCTTCTCTTTTGTCCTGTAGGACCAGATAACTTTCTATATCCCTTTACCTGTATTTCTTATTTCCTAGTAGCAAGAACAGAACTCGACAGTTGTTCCTAAAACTTTGAATTCCAACTTCTCTTCATCCCTCCCTCCTACCCCCTCCCTTTGGAAGGCAAGCAATTCAATATAGGCCAAATCTGTGTAGTTTTGCAAATGACTTCCATAATAGTCGTGTTGTGTAAGACTAACTATATTTCTCTCCATCCTATCCTGCCCCTCATTGCTTCTATTCTCTCTTTTGATCCTGTCCCTCCCCAAGAGTGCTGACTTCAAATTGCTCCCTCCTCCCATTGCCCTCCCTTCCATCATCCCCCCCACCCTGCTTATCCCCTTCTCCCCCACTTTCCTGTATTGTAAATAGGTTTTCATACCAAAATGAGTGTGCATTTTATTCCTTCCCTTAGTGGAATGTGATGAGAGTGAACTTCATGTTTTTCTCTCACCTGCCCTCTTTTTCCCTCCACTAAAAAGTCTTTTGCTTGCCTCTTTTATGAGAGAGAATTTGCCCCATTCCATTTCTCCCTTTCTTCTCCCAATATATTTCTCTCTTACCCCTTAATTTCATTTTTTTAAGATATGATCCCATCCTCTTCAATTCACTCTGTGCACTCTGTCTCTATGTGTGTGTGCGTGTGTGTGTGCGTGTGTGTGTGCGTGTGTGTGTAATCCCACCCACTACCCAGATGTGAAATGTTTCAAGAGTTACAAATACTGTCTTTCCATGTAGGAATGTAAACAAACAGTTCAACTGTAGTAAGTCCCTTATGATTTCTCTTTGCTGTTTACCTTTTCATGCTTCTCTTCATTCTTGTGTTTGAAAGTCAAATTTTCTTTTCAGCTCTGGTCTTTTCATCAAGAATGCTTGAAAGTCCTCTATTTCATTGAAAGACCATTTTTTCCCCTGAAGTATTATACTCAGTTTTGCTGGGTAGGTGATTCTTGGTTTTAGTCCTAGTTCCTTTGATTTCTGGAATATCCTATTCCATGCCCTTTGATCCCTTAATGTAGAAGCTTCTAGATCTTGTGTTATCCTGATTGTATTTCCACAGTACTTGAGTTGTTTCTTTCTAGCTGCTTGAAATATTTTCTCCTTGACCAGGGAACTCTGGAATTTGGCCACAGTGTTCCTAGGAGTTTCTCTTTTTGGATCTCTTTCAGGTGGTGATCACTGGACTCTTTCAATATTTATTTTGCCCCCTGGTTCTAGAATCTCAGGGCAGTTTTCCTTGATAATTTCATGAAAGATGATGTCTAGGCTCTTTTTTTGATCATGGCTTTCAGGTAGTCCCCTAATTTTTAAATTGTCTCTCCTGGATCTATTTTCCAGATCAGTTGTTTTTCCAATGAGACATTTCACATTACCTTCCATTTTTTCATTCTTTTGGTTTTGTTTTGTGATTTCTTGGTTTCTCATAAAGTCATTAGCCTCTATCTGTTCCATTGTAATTTTGAAAGAACTATTTTCTTCAGTGAGCTTTTGAACTTCCTTTTCCATTTGGCTAATTCTGCTTTTGAAAGCATTCTTCTCCTCATTGGCTTTTGAACCTCTTTTGCCAATTGAGTTAGCCTATTTTTCAAGGTGTTATTTTCTTCAGCATTTTTTTGGATCTCCTTTACCAAGGTGTTGACCAGCTTTTCATGCTTTTCTTGCATCTGTCTCATTTCTCTTCCCAGTTTTTCCTCCACCTCTCTAACTTGATTTTCAAAATCCTTTTTGAGCTCTTCCATGGCCTGAGCCCATGGTATATTTATTTTGGATGTGTGGGATACAAAAGTCTTGACTTCTGTGTCTTTCCCTGATGGTAAGCATTGTTACTTCCTCATCAGAAAGGAAGGGAGGAATTATCTGTTCACCAAGAAAGTAACCTTCTGTAGTCTTATTTTTTTTCCCTTTTCTGGGCATTTTCCCAGCCAGTTACTTGACTTCTGAGTTTTCTTTCCACACCTACCACGCCTCCAGATCTCCCCACCCAGTGGTTTGGGTCTGAGATTCAAATGCTGATCCCCAGCCTCAAGGCTTTCGGCGGGGGCTGGGCTTCGCTGTGGGGCAGGACCGCCACACAGGGCTCAGTTCCCTCAGGGGGTTTATGTGGAGACCTTCAACAATGGAACCTGGCTCCTGTCTGCTTTGGGAGCCCTTGTCTGCTGCCACCTCTGCTGCTGGCTGCTGTCTCTCGAGGGAACCTGAGTCATGGTGACCCCCGCTCCCCTCTCGAGGAGCTGAAAAGACCCTCCCACCGACCTTTGGCACCTGTGGGTGGAGGGACCAGCACGGCCGCTGGAGATTCTGTCCCTGAAGCCTGCTTGGATCTGCTCCTCTCGGCTGCGCCTCCAAGGCAGGGCTGGGCTCTGCTCTGGGTCCACGGTGCGACAGACCTTTCATGTTGGTTTTTCAGGGCTCTCTGGAACAGAAATCTCCTCCACTCCATTGTTCTGTGGCTTCTGCTGCTCCAGAATTTGTTGGGAATTCTTCTTTACAGATATTTTATGGGCTGTGGTTTTGGAGCTAGCATATGTGTATCTTTCTATTCTGCCATCTTGGCTCCTCCCCCCTGGGGAAGAATTTTTGAAGGAGGCATGGGGTATAAACTTTTTATCTGAGGGTTCAGTACGGTTTCATCACCAGCCAGGGAAGTTCATGTAAAACTTTAAAATAAAAATGGATCTAAGATTTGAAAAAGCTTGAATTCCAGCTTTTTATTCTCTCCACACAGAATGTTGACTTACTAACTTTAGTGACATTACCTTAGCTTTCAGCTTTCTGGCAGTCAATTCAGTCTAAACCACTCATATCTTTGGATTATGTCAGTCTGTTTTCCTCCTTTTTTGTCTCAAGCTCCAGCTTTCCCCCTACCAGATGTTTCCTTAGTTACTGCCAGCTTCTACCTTAGGTGTCACATGACACTGTGTGCACAACACAATTTATTAATTTTGTTTCAGCCTATTGAGATATTTTTGAATCTTGTTTCTTTTTATGGTATTTGCTAGCCTCAACTTTTTGCTTATGATTTCATAAATATGTTCTCTTACTTTGTCCTTATCTCACACAAAAATATTCAGGGCCATTCAGGGCCAAATTACAGATCTAGGAAAATAAAAATGGCCTTTGTTTTAAGTGGCATATGAAGAAATGAATTGAGGAAAGATGATCCTGAGATGAATATATTCCTGTATGAAATTTTAGAACTGAAAGATAAGATAATTGAGACTTATGTTAAATGACTCCTCTAAGGTTGTAACAGTGAATTAGTAGCAGAACTGGGAATCCAGTTGATTTTCACTTAGTGCTTTTTTTGTACTTTCAGTTAGTTAACATTTATTAAATACGCTATAGCCCAGCCAGTGTGCTAAGTTCTGGGTCCATAAAGAAAGGGAAGTGTCAGTCCCTCCTCTCAGTCTAATGGGAGACTTCTAAATTGAATCACTTTCTGGTTTATGTCTTTGCAAGGCTTTAAGCTTTCTTTGTTGATGAATAAAAGGGAAAAGTTGATTTTCTATTCAAAATCCAGTGTCTTCCAAAAGAAATTTTTTTTTTCTGAGCCAAATTACTTGATGCGTGATATAGGTTCATGTTAGTTTAAGTGTTTTTGTTCAAAGTTATAATAGCTCATTGGTAGTGTAATTGGGATTAGAATCTAAGTCTCTTGATTTCCAGTTCAGTGTTCTTTGTGTACTCTAATAAAATGCTAATCTATAGTACAGACAGTTTTCAAGTAAATTTTCTATTTTTAAGCCTGAAACAAAGATGTTTTCTCAGTTATCCACATTAATATGGTTGCCCCTACAATCTTTCTCTTTCTCATTTATGAAACAAGGAGCCCTCCTTGGTTCTTATTACTTATTTGTTTCTGCCTTTATCCCTTTATGTGGATTCAGTTTACATTTGGAATAATGGGTAACAATAGTTCTACCAGAAAAGGGATTTTGGCTGAATTGAAGTGACTGCTCAGTAATAGAATAACCTAATAGGGGCCTAGACAACTTTCATGGCTTTAAAAGTCAGCCTAAAGAAAATTCTGAACCAGAGAGTAGGGTTCTAATTTAGCAGCACAGTGGAGTCCTTAGCAAGGAACAAAGTAGGCTGAGAAAAATGAGTAGACATTCATCAAGTGAGTACATATCAAAGACTTCCATTGAAATTATTCAAAACTACTTTGTTTTCCCAGCTTATATTTTTACACCAAGAAGATTCTGGATCTACACACTACCGTGCTGCTATTCCTGGACTTTAGAGTTGTCTGGGATCTAACTTGGGAGCAAAGGTTACCTCCCAGCTAAGCTCCTTTTATCCACCAGTACCTTTCAGGGATGTTCAGAAAAGATGGGAATTAGAAGGTTAAACCAGAAACTTTCAGTAGTTCCCAGTTGCTTATAGAGTAACATTCTTAGCATTTATTTAAACTTCTTCATAGTCAGATTGATATATATTTTTCAAGCCTTTTTTCAGTTTTCTTTCATGCACTCTCTATTCCTACCGTACTCATAGTCTGCTAGCTGTATTTACATGTTTTTCAGCACTTGGCATAGAAAGCGCTTAATGAATGTTTATTGAAAAAAATATATTTACTGATTGATCTTATTTTATCTCCTGCCTTTATTCATTCTTGTACACCTGCTCACTTATTTCTGCTTGTCAAATGATTTCCCTTCCTTAGGCTCATCATAATTCCTGTCTCCTCCATTAAAATTTCTATATTCTTCCTCCAATTTCCCCAGCCAAGTTTTTTTGTTTTTCAAATTTTCCCTCATTTTTCATATTTCCCATGAATACTTTTTGTCTCTGTCCTATTCATATCACAGGGTACTTTGAGTTTTAATTATTTCTCCATGTATCATTTTCCCTTGAGTAGAATATAAGTTTCTTAAGAATAGGGACTCTTTCTTTTTGCATCTTTGAATCCCTAAAGTTTTATATTTACATATGTGTACATATGTATGTACATGTATATACGTACATACACTTGCGCATTTAGTCATCTTTGGTTGAATTGAATGAGAATGATCAAGAATTCACAATCTTACTTCATAAAATGTGCAAATGGTAATCATATCACCTTTTACCTGCAGTTATGGAAGAATTAAGCCTGCAAGAACAAGGAATGCAGTCCCTAAAACTGCATGTTTGTTTATGAGTATTTATGTATAAAAAAGATGGATAGAATCATAGGTTTAGAGCTAGAAAAAAAATTAGATGTCATCTAGTCCAGCCTCTTCATTTTACAGATGAAGAAATAGATCCAAAGGAGTCACCTCATCTGTCCAAGGTCATACAAAGATTAAGGAGCAAAGCTGGAATTTGAACCCAGTTTCTTTGACTCCAAATCCAGTGCCCTTTTATTATGATGGGCCCCTCCTCAGGGGCCCATAAAGTTCATAACATATCTATTTCTTGTGAATATCTAGATATTCAGATACACATACACACCTTGCTTATCTGTTCTTGTGAATGTCTAGATGTTGATATGAACATACATACCTTATGATGTTTTATAGTATTTGTGACTGTTTTGAATTTATAGACTTAATTTTGTTTCTTAACTTTCTTCTCTTAATGCAACTTCTTTAAATAGGTAAACATAAAGACCCGAAGGTAAAGGATGCTGCTGCCACTGTTCAAAGAATGCTGAACAGATACATGGAAATTACCTTGGAAGAGGATAGCATTGAAAGGTAAAAAGCTAAATACACCACAGAAACAATAATCATCAAAACACTGTGGGTTATAATCTAATATGTTTAAATGAAAGTATATAATTTGTTAGTTCTCTCCACCAAAGTTCAGGAAATTTAAGTTTAAAATTTTCACACAATCATCATGGTCATATCTATGTTTGAATCAGCTTTGAAACTATTAGATATAGTTTTAAGTTATTTACTGCATTAAAACAAGCAAAATTATATCTGTTTTTCCCTAAGGACAGGCAGCCACAGGGTTTACGAGGCATTGCGAGTCATGGTACAAAGATTAAAAGGCATAGAAATTTATCCTTTTTAAGATGAGACTTCTTCATTTTTTGTCCTATTATATCTAATTCCTAGGCTCACAATCTCTGGCACATTATAAACATTTAATAACTACTTGAATGAAGTGGAAATCGCAATCTTAATTGTAATCTTCACTTTTGTAGTACTATGTTTAGTTTTCATTACAAAAAATAGCCAACAAACTGAAGAACACCAAATTAAGATAGTGAAAGAAATTAAAACGAAGTACTAAAGTAATGGCTGAAAAAACTGGCTACATTTTGTCTAGGGAAGAGAAAATGAGGTGGAGCTGGGGATGTGGGAGGAAAATAAGATAGTTGCCTTGAAAGTTTGTCATGTGAAAGATTAGATTTATTCTCTCTGATTCAAGGGAGTATTTAACTAGGACTAGCACATGAAAACAAAGGGAAGGAACCATCCAAGGTGACAGAATAGGAGCAGTCTAATCCAGCCCTCCCCCAGCAAATATTCCATAAAGATCTAGAAAATTCACCGATCATCCTGATTGGGAAATCCAAGAAAAAAAATTATGAGTCCTTTCTCCTGCTGAGGTGAGCATAGGCAGATAGATCCATACACAGATGGGGTTTAGAAGAAGCATGCAGTGTAGAGCAATTAGAACTGGGAACCAAATAAATGCCTTGCTTTGTACTAGAGCAAAAAGAGGTCCCATTTGTGGTATTGTCCTTGTGCAGGGAACAGGAACAATGTTAACTGACAGTTCCGTCACTTATACCTCATTGCTACTTCATAGGCCTATTGCAGATTGAGGAAGGCACCTGTGCATAAAGGTTGGTGATCCAGGGCAAGGAAGCAAATATAGAAAAGAGTAGTAATTTTCTGGCTCTGACCCTGGGAGGAGAGTGGGGTCCCTGATTCAGCCCTGGACCCCAAAGGAGATCTGCAGTGGAATAACCAACCTGCCAGTTGCCCAGTCTGAAGGAGAATCTATAGTTCTTTTGCTCTGAACCTGCAGAGCCTGACAGTGGCTGAATCCAGCAGCATTCTACAGGAACTCTTGCAGGGACACGCCCAAAATTGTCTTGCTCAGACCCAAACTCAAGTTAAGAGCTTGCAGAGCTGAGACTAAGGGCTTAGCGCTCATACTTCATTCATCCTGGATCAAACTGTTTTGGGAGAACTGGAAGCTTGTAGATGCCTAGCCTGCGCAGACTCTAAGATCCTTGACTATCACAATACTCATTACCCTGAGAAAACAGTGGCAGGACACAAAACAGGAGCTAGACTCAATCTGGACACTTTTTCCAGATGTGTACATAACTTGCCCTTGACTCAAATTCCAAAATCAGGAATGATCAAACAAACAAAAAGCCTCACTGTAAAGAGCTGTTATGAGAACAAAGACCCTGCTGACAAAACTGAGAGAAATTGCTTCAAAACCTCAACAAGCAAAGCCTCAAAAAAAATAGCTTGGGCAAAAGTTCAACTAGAATTCTTAGAAGAAATGGAGCAAGAGTTTAAAAGAAAGAGTTTAAAAATGATTTTATAAATAAAATGAGAGTACTGGAGGAACAACTTAAAAAAGAAGTGAGAATTATGAAAGATAGAATTGGAAAGAGAATTAGCAGCTTGAAATGAGATATAAGAAATTACCAAACAATAGTCTTTAAAAATTATAACAGACAAAAAATAAGTTTATGATTCCATGAGACAACAGTAAATATTTAAATAAGTTACAAGACTGAAAAAGTAGAAGAAAATCTTAAGTAACACTTCAGAAACAACTGATATGGAAAACAGATCAAGGAAATATAATTTAGTAATCATTGGCTACTTGAAAAGCATGACCCAAAAAAAAGTCCTAGACAGTTTTTCAAGAAATTATAAAAGAAAATTACCTAGATGTCTTAGAAGTGGAAGGTAAAGTGAAAGTAGAAAAAAGCACCACACATTATCACTTCATGAAAGAAATCCCAAAATAAATCTCCTCTCATAAAAAAAACTTATAACCAAAGCCCAGAGCTTTCAGATCAATGGAAAAATATTGTAAACAGCCAAATAGTAAGAATTCAAGTACCAAGGAGCCATAGAATGAAATAAGTTTTAGCAGCCACTAATAAAAGAGCAGTGGAGAACTTAGAATATGATTTTGCCAAAAGCAGAAAGTCTAGGCTTAAAACCAAGAATAACCTAGCAAAACTAAATGTAATCCTGAAAATGAATCTTTGATGAAATAGAGGCTTCAGGCATTTCTGACTAAAAGGCCATAGCTGAGTAGAAACTTTGATATACAAACATGAGTTGATGTCACTGAGGATGAATTAGTTGTGGAAACCTAGTGGGAAATCTTTATCTTATCCATTGATCAGAAATTCAGTTGTCCCACCTTGTGCAAGAAGCTTTTCTCTATCCCTGTAGTCTTCTCTCTTAGATTACTGCCTGTTTACCCTGTATATATTTCATATTACGTAATTGTTTGTTTTTTGTCACCTCCTTTAGAATCAGAGCTCCTTAGGGACAGGAATTGTTTTAGTCTTTCTTTGTATCTCAGGACCTAGCACATAGTAAGTGCTTAATAAATGCTTGTTAACTTGTGCTATATGAACTCTTAGTTTCTTTTCATATTGAGGATTCTATGATTCTTTGAGAGGAAACAGAAGTAAGCCAGATAAAAGGAATAAAAGCAGGGCAATAGCAAGAAAAGAGTGTTTTGTAATTTTACCATGATTAAAGTGATTTTCTTGTATGCCATTTGATCAAGGATTTCAATTGCACCTCACAAAGAAGAATTCCAAAAAAGTTTTAACTTATATTGTGATTACTTTGAAAGATAAAACTCATAACTCATTTAGATGTAAGTGACGGTTATGTTTGGGTTGATTGGCCTTACTACTGTATAGTCATATCTTATAATCTATTCTTAAATTTATCTATGGAAAATAAAAAGCCGTGTTCTAGTGATACTTTTTAGTACTGTATTCATTATGCATGATTTGTCACTGAAATAAAAAGATTTAATTTTATGAAATCAAGATCTAACTCAGTTCCATATTTAGTTTCCATTGAATGTTATTCAAGTCACAGGGTTGCACCACCATACTTCTAGTTTCCTAAGGTTCATAAACTTGGCATTATCTTTGACTTCTCACTCTCACCTCACATATGCAATCAATTTATACAGCTGGCCAATTTTATCTTCATGACTTTTCTTGAAACCAACCCCTTCTCTCTTACTGCCCACACGTTAAGACCCTTATCATCTCTTGCCCAGATTATGATCTCCTTGCCTCAGATCTCTCCTTATGCATTTCCCCCCCAAATTCTGCCAAAGTATATTTCCTTAAGTACAGATCTGACCATGTGACTCCCCTATTCAGTTAATTCCAATCACTTCCTATTATATAGGGGATAAAATGTAAACTCCTTTGTTTAGCTTTTAAAACCTTACACAACCTGCCCCTATCTTATCTTTCCAGCCTTATTTGACATTATTCTCCATCCTAAACTTTTTGATATAATCAAATTTGCCTTCTCTTGGTTTCTTACACAGTGCTCCATTTCCGAACTCTGTGTCTTTGTCTTGGCAACCTCCCAGATACAGAATGTGATCCCTCTTTATTTCTGTGTCATAGAGTTCCTTTCTTACCTTAATATGTAGCTCAAGAAGCATCTTCTGTATGAAACCTTTTGGTCAAATCTTTCCTGATCCCCCTCTCCAGCTATTGCCCTCCTTAAGTACTTTGTATTTATGTATAAAAAGTATACTTGTATTTATTCACTTTATATTAATACTGTATATATTTATATATATATATATGTATGTTTGTACATGTTGTCCTCACCATTACAGTGTAAATTTATTATGAGTAGGGATTGGTTGATTGTTTCATTCTTTATACTTGTGTTTCCAGTGCCTAGCATAGTCCCTGGTACACATTAGGTGCTTTTTGATTGATTGATTTCAGGGTTTTTTTGGTATTGTGAAGCAACAAGTAGCATTTTTAAAAAAAATCATTTTGACTATCCTATTTAATTCTTATCTATGTCTTTTCATAGAGGATTTGTTCAACATACCATATGTACAGGGTTTCCTCTGGTTCTTTTAATTTCCTGGGGCTGCCAGTGTAGAACACACTGTTCATTTGTTCTTTCTTTCTTACATTTCCAGTCATACAGGTCTTGAATGTTTTTAGTGTCACTTTACATGACTATATTTTCGTTGGCAGTGCTCTACTGACAGCCAAATTCAAGCATCTTACTGTTAAATTTTTGAGTTACTCATAATTGACTCAGGCTTTTGGTGTTCCATGATGATGCCTTATAAGTTTAAGTAAATGTAACTAGCTATTGTGTTGTCCTCCTAATTAGTTTATATGTTCTTTAGAATATTTTATACTATGTAGCTATATACAATTTAATCTTTATTAAATATCATTTTGGTGACTACTTAATAACGCGTTGGACACCAGATCAGGAATATAACCCCCATTGTTCTATGGGAAAGTAAACTTAAATCATTTTTGTCTTTAGATACATTTTTTTTAAAATGTAGCCTTCTAGAAATATAAAGAATGCTGCTATTGGAAAGTCCATCAAGTAACGTGGTTCTTAGTGTTAGGTGGTTAATGTTTCACTTAGCATTATGCTATACATTTTGGCTTTTCAAATCATTTGCTTTCTCCTGATTTAGTTTTTTGTTTCATTATAATGATCTTTTTAAGTTAGAACTTAATATTTTGAATACCCCATAATGAATACTAAAGAATACTTTTCAAAGCAAATTACAAAAGAAAGTATCTTTGGAAATCTGCTCTCATGGAAGCTGGCAACATAATTAAGGTTTTTTTTCTTTAGTAAATTTTTTCCTCAGATTAATTTTTTAAAATAATATACCTAATGTTGAACTTGAGAAGTAAAATTGAAATAAGCACATATCTGTAGGATTCTTTTGGAACATTAACCCAGTTCTTAATTCAGGGACTGAGGCATTAATTGAAAAAAATGTATGTTTTCTTAGCTGTAATTTAATTTTCTCTCCAACAAAGTTAGCAGTTTGTTGACTGGCCTGTGGGGTTTTAAATAAAAATTTGCTGTTCACTGCATTTACTTTTCCTTACTCAGAATAAAATGCTGTAAACTGAGCAAATTTTCTCAAGAGAAGCAGTACATACTTGCTAATGCAATAACATATTTAATTGCCAAATTATTATGTGTATTGTCATCATAAGTGAGAAGTTAACTGAATTTATGGTTGAAGAAGTAAAAATATTCCTTTTAAAGTTGAGATTAGAACTTATATTGGGGATTTCTTCCACTGAGTCATTGACCATGATATTATAAGTGAATTCTTTGTGTGTACTAATTATTTCTATGTAGGGTGATTTAAATAGTGTTTTAGTGTAGAGTCTCCAACAGTAAATATTTTTTTTCTTTAAAGGTTTGTCTTTTGTAAAAAACAATCTTGTCTTTTGAAAAAAAACCTAGCCTTTTAAAAAACCTTTTTGGTTGTGACTGTAGGTTTTTTGTTTTGTTTTTAAAGCAGATATTGGATTTGAGACCGACTGTTCTAAATGTTTTTAAAAACCTTCCATGGAATGAATATTTATAGAAGGGAACAATAAAAGAGATTATTTGCAACAGTTGATAAAAGCTGTTTATATTTGATTCATACCTTGGAGTAAAAAACAACACATATGGTACATTTGTCCCCCTAATTATGATTTAGATTAATATTATATTTAGTTTGTAGGCAATAAGGGAGCTGTGCAAGGAAATATTTGGACAGTGAGAACTGACATTCTGCAATATTCTGTGTAAATTATGAAGGCTTTAGTAGTTGTTGTAATAGTAGTAGTGGTAGAATATGTAACTAGGCTTTTATTGATTTCTTAAATTCATGAGTAAACTCTTAAACTTTTTGACATAACAAATAGTTCAATTACAAAGTATTTCTTGGTGTGTGCTATGATATTTACAGGTTTTTGTGGTATTCTCTTCTAATCACAAAATTTTAACTGAAGGAACCAAATATACTCAATATTTTAATGTATATATTTCCTACTTTTTTATATGTAGGTTATGGTAGAATTTGATTGCACACATAATGTAAAGTAGATTGGTAGATTTTTGAGAATTTTAAAAGCAATGTAATATGATACAACAGTCTTTAGCAAGAAATTTCATGGGGTCCATGAACTTTGATGGAAAAAAAAATTACATCTTCATTTTCGCTTACCTTTTGTTTTCTTTGTAATCCTGTGTATTTTATTTCGTATGTTTAAAAATATTCTGAGAGGTGGTCCAGAGGCTTCACCAAATTGCCAGACAAGTCTATAATACATATAATAAGAACCCTTGGTCTAGGTGATATTTTTTCTCTCTATTTAGAATTTATGCTAAGTCTCTCTCCATACTTCGGGGAAGGGGCACCAAAACATCTGGGCTTCAGCCCCTACTTTTCTACTAACTAGCTGTGTGAACTTCTTAATGCCTGAACCTTGAATTCTTGTATATTTTCATGTGCAGATTTGCACTTTAACTCTCTGATCTAGTAACATTGGATCTTACATTTGAATAGTCCTTTTACATTTCTTTCTCTCATGAACTTTCATTTGTTAGGCTAGTCTTATAATTGTATAGGTAGATATGGCAGGTATTAATTATCCTTATTTTGTGTCTGAACTTAGCTTTAAAGTAGTTACAAATGATTTCCAGAGCCTATTTCGTTGTTGTTGAGTTGTTTTAGTTGTGTCCAACTCTTCAAGACTACATTGAGGGTTTTCTTGGCATTGTGGTTTGTTATTTCCTTCTCCAGCTCATTTTACAGATGAGGAAACTGAGGCCAACAAGGTTAAGTGACTTGCCCAGGGTTACATAGCTAGTAAGTGACTGATGCCAGATTTCAACTGAAGAAGATGAATCTTTCTAATTCTCAGGCCGGTGTTCTGTCCACTGTACCACCCTAAAAACCCACTTCAGGAAAGCATAAAAAGCTTCTTGGGAAACTGGCCATTGGATGAACATGGATCCACTCCCACACTCTTATCCTCTTTCTAAAAACTTATCTCTATTTTTATTGATATAAGCTTTTCAAAGCCTTCAAAAGCTCTTTTCAGATAGGCTTATGATTTAAGGATTGCTCACAGTTCCCCCACCTCTTCTTGCCTTCTCATTAGCTGGGATTTCCACCTGTGGTCTCCATATTCAAAGTACAATAATCTTTCCCTTCTATTCTTTCCTCCCTTCTGTTCTTTCCTCCATCCTCTTCTTAGAATGTAAACCCATTGTGAGTAAGGGTTGTCTTATTCATTGTATTTGTATATCCCTGTACTTGGCACATAATAAGTGCTAAATAAATACTTGCTGATTTTTTGCCTCTTTCAGTTTAATCTCCTCCATGAAGTTTTTCCAGGCCTAGTTTCTAGCCAAACTTCTTTGAAGGTGGAACCTTCCAGACATACCTCTTCCCATTTCCCCTTTTCGGTAGAATATAATGTACTTGAGTGAAACATTTATCAATTGTTATAAAATAAAGACTCTGCTTCTTGATGAATTCCATCTCAGAGTTCCAGGCCAAGTCTGGTTTTCTTGGTATTGTTTAAATTTAGCTCTTTTTTTCCTTATGAAAATGCTTTATGCTCAAAAATTCATGGCTTTTTGATCTCATTGATTCATAAGTTTCCTTCATAAATGCTGATCGTAACCCATCCATTCCTACCTCTTGTTGTACCACTCTCACCCAGAAGTTTTTCGTGTGAGTTCGTTTAGTATCCTCAAAACCTTTCTTGCTTCATCTGACATTTGGAGGGCACCAGTGGAACATTCTGGCTATTTGCCTGTTATAGTTTTCTTTTGCCACATGATTATTTCATCTCTTCCTGTTGATTCATTGTTCCTTGATGCACCCTTTTATGCACCCTTTAAAAAAAAAATACACTTGTACTTAAATACAAAAAGACAAAAACAATTTCCATGCACACAGCACAACATAAAAAGAAGATTCAATGTAAAATTATGGATTTCCATTTCACACTATTTACTTTTTTAAAAAAAAATGATGTATTAAATACTACAATTATTTTTCAAAGCAACCCTGCTTTTTTGTGCTTCTTTCTAATAAATTTTCCATTTAAATTTTTTAATTCATTTTTAACTTAAATACAAAAAGAAAAAACTAAAAAAAAAAAAAAAAGATGAACTCTTTATTCATATTCTTTGGAGTACCTTGTGGGTTATCTGTTACATCTTGCTTACACTGCCATGATCCTTTCCATTGCCTTTTGTGTGATGCTTAATCTGTAGTTCTTTAGAGGCAGTCCCATATTTTGTGCCATACAACAACAGTAAAATGTTAGAATTTATAAAATGGACCTTTGATTTCTTGGGAAGCATGGGGTGAGTAAAAAAAAAAAAAAAAGGCTTTGTAATTTCCTGAAAGCAATACAGCCTGCTCGCCTCCTTTTCAACTCTTGGCTCACTTTATTATCCATCTATACTATCTCACCTCTTTTTCAACTCTTGGCTCATTTTATTGTCTATCTATGTCATCTGTCTCAATTTTACAGTATTGGATAAGCACTATAGACTGTTCATGCAAATGCATGTTGTAATGGAATGCATGTAATAGGTATCAGTCAACTTGGTCTTCTTGTATGTATGGATAGGCTTAACTCCTTTAAGTGGTTACATATGTCTTCCAGGAAAAAAGGAAACTGAAAAGTGGGGTTAAGGATACCCTCCATTCAGAGGGATATAGAATGGTAATGAGGTGGAGTACCAAGGCTAATGGGATCTTGCAAATTGATGAGGTGATCCCTGAATCATCAGCGTCTTGTAAATCTGTTACGTAGCATGGTCTTCTTCTCAGAGGAAGTGCTTAATAAATAGTAGTTGATTTAGGGTGTATATATATAGAGAGAGACAGAGACAGAGACAAAGCAGTGCATATATACGATAATGCATTGCATAAGTTACAAAACCATAATTCAGTGCTTCTCTTATTACTGAACCTTGCTGCTAATTTTTCCACTTTGATAACTTGTCTCTAGAGGAGTGTAATGAAAGACAAAAGGACCGTCTTTCTTACAGATAGTTATTTTCTTTAATTTCTACCCTTTCAGAAAATTTTAATGGTCTCGTATAGACCCATCCACAACAATACAAAACAAAATACTGCTGAGAAATTGTGAGTTGTCATGCCTTGTTTAATATCAACAGCAAATTTTTTTTTTTTTAGCAGTACTAGGTTGACTTAATAGCCAAATGCAGGCAGTACAAAGTGCTGATGTCCAGATATGTCTTAATCTGCTATGAGACTGATTAGCATTTTAGGATCAGCAAAATAAACCTTAACTTTATTATGTGAAAATGGTTTATGTTCATATAAAGTCCTGTTTGCAGAGTTAGCATGTTAACTTGACTAATATCACTATCCTAATTCATTTTTTAAAAGTGATCCTTGTCCAAACACAACTGATATTGTCTGAAATAGCAGTTCATACTAAGCATTTAGTGAGCTATTTTATAATAAAATAGTAATATTTTATATTTATAAAAAAGTCAAATAGAATTTGACTGCAACAAGTAGCTAGAGCTGAGTTGAATTAATATTGGAGCATATCTAGAAGAGGGCAATGTGGCTCTTGAGAGGACTGAAAACTATTATATTCAGTGTTCTATCTAAGGAAATGTAGATATTTTACTTGAGAAAGGGAAAACTGCAAGGTGGAAATAGAGGGATGATAACAGTCTTCAGATTTATGAAGGATTATCTTGAGAATAAAAAATCTGTCTGGAATTCCTTTCTTGTATGGGTTGCAGTGGATGGCCACAGAGGTCCTTTCCAACTCTCAACTTCTGATTCCATGGGACTTAATTTATACTATTTGACCCTAGAGGACAGAAATAGTAGCAGTGGGTTGAAGTTGCCGAGAGATTTAGACATGAGCTGCCACAGGATGTAATGGGCTCCTCCTCCCTGGAAGGCTTAAAGGTGAGTCTATGAGCACTATTGGGAATGTCATAGAAGAGATAGAATCTTGGTTAACTATATGACTTCTAAAGCTCCTTGTAGCTACAAGATTCAATTGTAGAAGAAAAAAACTATAAGGATTTAAATTTGTAAGATACAGGAAGGCTATAAGTGCTTTGGCAGTTAACATTTCCTTGGAGTTAACGACAAACAGAGTTAACTTTTTTTAGTCCTGAATTTTGGGCAAAAACACCTAGTGTCAGGGAAGTTTATTTCCTTAATAAAGAAACAATAAATAATCAGTTTCTTAGGTGTTGTTTTTTTGTGGTGAAGAGTATGCTTCAAGATTTTTTTAAAGCTGGCTCTTTCAGGGAATTCTGCTTGTCAAGAAAACAAAATACAACTGGTGAAAGCTTCTAATGTTATGAAAAAGCCTTCTTCTGAAACTAACCTCAGAGGACAAATATGAGAGAAGATTTTAAATTTTAAAAAATCTCCCCACCCTCCTTCCAATTCAATTTGGTTTTTTTTTAATGGGACTTTTGATTTCAAGGGTATAGGGAGTTCCAGTGAAGGACTTCTCCTATCAGTGCATTTTCTCTGTAACCGTCTTTGAGAGTTGCTTCAGGACACTAAAACGGTAAGTTATTTTCCCAGGGTCGTATAGCCAGTATGTGTAAGATTCAGAAGACTATTCTAATAGTCTTGAAACTGTAGTGTATTGTAGTTTAGAAGTGGAATTTTGCCTTATGTTGTTTGTTTCTATAAACTCATTTTTAAAAGAAATTGATGCCTTTTTATTTTCACATCACATTCACTACTGAATATGTTCATTCCAGAGAACCTAGTAACAAAGATGTTTTTAAAAAGAGAAAAAAGCTCATTAAAATCAATCAGAACATTAGCCATGTGTGACAGTGTGGCAGATATTCCGTAACCATAGTCTTCTACTTCTCCACTGACAGGAGAGAGGTACATTTTCTTAACTTTTTTATAGGGACAAATTGGGTCACTTTACTCATCATTCAGGTTTATTTCTTTCCATTTACATTGTAGTCATTGTGTAAATTTTCCAGTTTCTGCTTACTTTGCTCTGTATTAGTATCACAGCATGCACCCCAGCAGACCCAGGAGGGCCTGCTGCACAACTTCTTACATCTGCTTTTCTAAAAGAAAAGCAACTTTTGAGGGGTCAACAATCTACTTTAATTACATTCACCAACAGAGAAAATACAAGCAGAGAAATAGATGAGACAGGGCTTCTAACTGTCTGACCATGTGAGCAGTACATACATCAGATCAACAGACAGAGCCGACGTCTGACCATTACGTACAGACATAGTTACCAGAGAGAGAAGCACCAACATCTGGGTTTTCAAAGCTGGGGGGCTTCTGAAAGGCTCCCTAGAGTCTGATCTGGTACATGAACCTTCTTCCAAAGAGTAAACCCCAAAGTTAAACTTCACCTTAGAGTACATATACACTTTTCAGAGCCAGAGGGCATCATGACTCTCCTGACCCAGTGCCTCATTGAAATTAACAAAAGCTTCCTTAATGTGCTTCAGGTGAGGCGTATTAATGGGTGGGGAAGATCTTTAACTCTTATTAACATTATGATTAGTTCCTATAAGTCTTATCTCATTCCTTTGAATTCTTTATGGTTATCATTTCTCATAGCACAGTAATATGCCATTACATTTATGGATCACATTTTGTTTGTTCATCCCTCAAAAGAAACACCTATTTTGTTTCCAAGACTTTGCTACCAGAAAAAGGTGTTGGCTGTGAATATTTAGGCATATATGAGACCATGTATGCTTGGTCTTGAGATCTCCAAGTGAAAAGGTATGGAAATTTTAGGAACTCTCTTTGCATAATTTCATAGTGCTTTCCAGAATGATTGGATTAATTCACAACTCCAAAGTAGATATAAATGTGTATAACTTCCTGCAGGCCCTACAGTATTAACTGTATACATCTTTTTTCATCTTTACAAATTTACTGTACAAGCTGTGAAACTTAGAATTGTTTTGACTGGAATTTTTTTTGTTATTAGTTATTTGGAGCAATTTTCATGTAGTTGTTGTTAGTTGGCAATTCTTTATTTGAGAATGTTCCCTTATATCTTTTGGTAACTTATACATTGCTCTTATGTATTTGTATTAATTTATATATGTCTTCCTTATCGTACCCTTATCAAAGATATTTGATGCAACATTTTTTTTTCCCAACTGGGTTGTTTCCCTTCTTATCTTAGCTGTACTGATTTTGTTTATGTCGTTGTAATGTCATGTCATTGTAATTTTCTGTCTTCACTTTTGTAGTTTCTTTCCTTTGTTTGCTTAAGAATTTTCCTAGCCATAGTAAATGATGCTTCTTCTTCTTCAGCAACGAAGGACAAACACACACTTTTGCAGAGCTAGGAGGACCACAGGTGTGGAATGTTGCACATTTTTCTAGACTTTTTTGATAAAGTTTTATTGTCTTTCTCTCTGGAACTCTTTTAGCTTTTCCTTGTAAGTATTTAAATGTTCTTCTGGTATCTGTATGTTAGGTTTTGAAGTTAAATTACTGTTTATGGTATCTTTCAGTAAGTGTCATTCCCCAGTTTGTTTTTGCTGTTTTCTGAAATTACGGTTGCTCACCCTACTTTTTTTACTTCAGTGGAAGAACAATTAAAATAAATTGTTTTATTAAAAAAGCAAAATAGCTCCAATATCTTGTTTTAACTCTGTGTGAATTTTTTTTATTTGAGGTTATTATTTTTTTTGTAAACAACATATTGTTAGATTGGTGAACTCTTCTTTTTTCTTTTTTTCCTTTTTCTAATATGTCTGGGCAGTTTGGTTTTTCTTAATGTCTTCTTGAAACATGATATTTAGGCTCTTTTGGGCATGACTTTCAGGTAATTATTCTTAAGTTATTTCTCCTTTGTCTCTTTTCCAGGTGAATTGTTTTTTTATATGAAATGCCTTATATTTTCTTTATTTTTAAAATCTTTTGACTTCATTTAATATGTCCTGTTATCTCATGGAATTTCTAATTTTCAAGGAGTCTTATTACTTGGGTAAAGTTTTGTACTATGTAATTCTACTTCCAAGTCTTTTTCTAAGTAGTTCAGGTTTCTTTCCCAATTTTTCCCTCCAGCTTTGTTATTTCATTCAGAATTTTACTTTTAATCTGTTTTTTGTAAACTTTTTTGACCTAGGAATTTTAATCTTGTGGTCAAGCTGTATTTTTCTTCGAGGCTTTGTTTTTAACTATTTTGGAGTTATTTTCTTATGGATTTGCGTATTGGAGATTCCTTGAATCATTGTCTCTATATGGTTTTGTTTACTCATCTTTTTAACCTTCTTTCCAAGATTGGAACTATGTTTTGGGGCTAGGCTCTGCATGCTTTTGGCAGGACTGGTGTGGCATTGTATGGTGCTTACTTGGCTGCTGTCCTTGCTGTTGGAATCAGAGCTGGAAGCCCTAATGTGCAGCTTAGAAAATTCCCTCTCCTGGTTTAGAATGAAGCACCAGGACCCTATTCTGTTACCAGTGTGTGACTGAGATCTCTTCTTGTGGTTTGTTAAAACAGCGAATGCTGGCCTTTTTCCGCTTCCAGCATCTGACTCTAAGGTTCCTTTACCTTGGTTAGAGAGACAACACCAACAGCACCAAAGTCCCCGCTCAAGGGAACTGAGTCTTAGCTTTCCCTTCCAGAGTCAAAGCTTTAGCACTGGGCCCTGTTCTTTGGGTGTTGTTTGACTCCAAGATCCCCTCTCCTTAGTCAGAGAGATAGCACCTGAGTCCTCTTCTCCAACATTTGGCTGTAATATCTTCTCTCCTATATTAGAGCAAAAGATCTGAAGCCCCCTGTGTTTGGGAGCTGCGTTCCCTTCCACCTAGGATTGGTTCTGTGCTTGAGTCAAAGATACTAATCCCCATTCTGGGGTCAGAGTGACAGCACTGCAGTCATATTCTGTTCCCTGGATCTGCATCCATGATCCTGACCCTATCCCACAGTCTCTGCCTTAGATTATTTGCATGTTTGTAAAATTTTATGATCCACTGTGGTTTCTCCTTAGATTTCTGATTACTAATCAGGCATTCATGAGATTTTTGTTCATGAGGCTGTCTGAGGAGCCAAGCTTCTCTGCTTCCTCTTGTCCTGATATCTTGGCTGGTCTCTAATAACTTAAAATTATATGGATTAAATAATCCAAATAAAATGAGATTTGCAGAATGGATTAACGCCATCCCCTTTCCCCCACAGCCTGCTGTAGAAAAGAAATATAATTTTTTTCATCATGGCTTTCTGGTAGACCAATAATTCTCAGATTTTCTCTCCTGGATCTATCTTCTAGGTCAGTTGTTTTTCCAATGAGATATTTTACATTTTCTTCTATTTTTTTCATTGTTTAGATTCTGCTTGACTGATTCTTGATGTCTCATAGAATCATTAACTTCTACTTGCTCAATTCTAATTTTTAATAGATTATTTTTTTCAGTTAACTTTTACATCTCCTTTTCCATTTACCCAATTGTTCCAGAGTTATTTTCTCCAGTTAGGTTTTGAACTTCCTCTTCCATTTGTCTAATTTTCCCTGTTAGGTTTTGTGTTTCCTTTTCCATTTGTCCAATTTTCCTTTTAAATTATTCCGTGATTTCTTTTTTCATATTTTTAAAACCATTGGCCAGTTTTTCTTCTACTTGTCTAATCTGGCTTTTAAAATCCTTCTTGAGCTCTTTCAAGAATGTTCTTTGGGCTTGAGACTAGTTCATATTCCCTTTTGATGTTTCAGATAGGAGTACAGTCTCAATGCTGACCTCTTCAGTATTCGTGGTTTGGTCCTTGTCCTCATAGAAAGATTCTATGGTCTTTTCTTTTCTGGTTTACTTCTTGCTCATGATGATCACCCTTTTCCTGGCTTTTAAAGTGGATCTCTGCTTCTGAGGCACAGGGGGCTCTGTCCCATGGTTCTTGTGCTTGAAACTTGAAGTTATGTATATTGTGGCCTCTGGTTCTTTCAGCTAGAAGTTAAAATACTGCAGCTTACCTGATGCTCAGCTGGCAGAGGCCAGGTAAAGTCTTTCTGAGTTTCCCCTGAGTTGCCCTGGAGCTCACTGTGCAGGGGAGGGGTAATCTCACCACAGGAGGTCTCCATCTCCTCGGTTGGTGAACTCTGCTATTATGTGTGTCTTCCTGATTCCCCTGGCTGTGCTGAGGCACACCTGGGGTCCTGGTGTTGGTGATTACTGGCTCCACCCCACTGGGGCTCAGGATCTCCTCCCGAATTGATGAGGTGGAGCTATCTGGGACAGCACTGGTCCTGCACTGGTCTCCTTCAGCCACAGCAAAAGGGACCCTCCTTAGAGATTCAGGTAGCCTCACAGGCTAAGAGACTGTTTACCTCTTCAGCTGATCCTGCTGTTCCAGGATTTTTCCTGGGGAAGTATTCTTTGGATTTTTCAAGCTCAACAAGGGGAGGAGGGTAGCATTTACAGATCACTGTGCCATCTTGGCACCCAGAAGTTCAAGTAGGTGACTACAGACATTTAATCTGCAGGCTGATAGTCTCAGGAGCAGCTGCTGCAGTTACTTGGGGTTCTCTGGTTGTCTCTCGCTCATTTCCACTGGACTCCCGACCTGAGCTGATATGTTTGAGAATCCACAGTGCTGCTGCTGCTTCAGACTGCCCAGGGCTTTCTGCTTGGCTTTGTTATTGAGGGGTCCACGCTGATACAACCTGTGTGATGTGTGCTCCTCCATGCAATAGATCCTTCCCATTAACCTTCTAGTCTGTCCTGGGTTGGAAATCTACCATAGTCTGTCTCCTATTGTATTCTGCCACTCTAAAATTTGTTCAGATTCTCTTTTCAGAGGTATCTGAAGGAGTTTGTCTTAGAGCTTAGGTAAGTACTTGCTCTCATTCTGCCTGTAAGAAATATTTTTTTAAAAAATAAAGATAGATGTAGAGTAAAACTGAGAAGCTGGAACAAAATCCACCATGTTTCAGGTGATTTCTAAAAAATATGAGTTCTAATGTTAAAACAAGAATTTGCTATACCCCGATACATAAATATGTAGCTTATGTTATGTATTTAAAGAAATTGTAGAGAATATGCCAATATGAATACTATACATAGATATACTATGTGCCTTATTGCCTAAATCTATGAAGCAAAAGTTAACAAATTCAAAAATATATAACAACACAAAAATTTTAAGTGATTTCAGTGTCTTCTCTCAGAACTCGACAGTTTGTCTTTTCTCAGACCTCATTTTTCTCCTACCTGCGGCATTTGACACTGTTAATCATCCCTCTTCTCTGGGTTTTCACCATATACTCTTTCCTTATTTTTCTATCATTCTAATTGCTCTTTTTAAGTCTCTTTTTCTGGCTCATCATCTACATCACTCCACCTAACTGTGAGTGTTCCCCAAGGTTCTGTCCTAACATTTCTCTTCTCTATCTACATTTTCTGTCTTGGTAACCTCATCAGCTTAGCTGGTCTTAACCATTGTCCCTATGCAGATAACTCATAGATCTATATCCATCCTCAGTCTCTTCCCAGAGCATCAGTCACTTAACACCAATTATCTAATGGACATTCCAAACTGGATGTTTTGTACAAATCTCATTAAAAATGCCCAAAAGTGTTTTCATTGTATTTCCCCTCAAACCCTCCCTTCCAAACTTCCTTATTTCTGTCAAAGGCACCACCATCTTTCCAGTCTCCCAGCTTTGTACCTTTGTACTTTTGTATCTTTGCTCTTTCTCACCTCACATATCCATTCACTTTTCACATCTGGCTGTCTTCTCTCGATTCACACCGTTACCACTTTAGGTTACTTTCTCATTGCTTCTTGCCTGGATTATTGCGACTACCTCATAATTGATCTCAGTCACTCAAGTCTTTCCCTCTAGCCCAGCCTAAAAAACCTTACTTCAGTTTTTGCCTTTTCAACCTCATTGGGCATTACTCTTCCTCCCGTACTCCGTGATCCATCCAGTGCTTCTCTCCATAGTTTGTTCATACACGACACTCCAACTTTGTCTCTGCGCTTTTGCACCATTTATCTCGTGCCTGGGTTTCAGTTCTTGTTTTTCTTGCTGCCTCAGAGTTCCTCTGTTCTTTTAAGATGCAGCTCAAACAGCATCTTCTCTTTGAAAACTTTCCTGATCCCCCACCTGTTAGTGCCCTCCCTTCCAAGCTGTCTGTCTGTCTGCGTTCATTGTTCATTTTCAAAGAAGACCATGGCATCAGAGAAATGATGACATGACTTGTGCTTGACTTTGTTTTGAGGGAGTGATGACCCGAGGTCACCAGCCTCACTTACTCCTCTCTTCCAAGCTACCTTGTGTTTAACTCCTTTCTTTTTATTTTATTTACTTAATATTCATGCTGTATACATTTAGGTATGTACTTGTCTCCTTCTTTAAAAGACTTGACTAGGTATTATTTCTCCAGCATCTACTAAAGTGCCTCATATACAGTAGTTGTTTGAAAAATGCTCTTAATAATTGGAGGCTCATGATTAATGGGCTAACACCTTAATAGAGACAAAAATTACTAAAATAATACCTTAATAAGGCTAAACAAAAGAATAAGACAGTATATTTGGAGAAACAAAATTCTTAGAATCTCAAGGAATGAAGGAAAATACTATTTCTAGGCCTCAAATCATTTTAAAGCAATAATAATCAAAACTTTGGTATTGGGTAACTGGATTAAAAATAGATCAGTGTAGATAAGTAGATAAGGAAGAATCAGAGATAATCATTGACAACAACTTAGTGTTCTTTAAACCAGAAAACATAAATTACTTGGAGAAAGAGCACAGTTGGGAAAATGGGAAAGTAGCTTGGCAGAAGGTAAGTGTAGAACAACATCTTAGCACATATCTACCCTAGTAAACAAGAAATGAAATTGACCTGAGTATAAAAGATCACAGTATCAAAACAGTAGAACCTGGATCAGGTACCTCTCAGTTTTATTTGGGAGTTGGGGAGGGGGCAGTGCAAAATCTTAACTGAAGAAGGGATGAACACACCAAAAAATGAAGTGGCTTATTCTAAATTATATGAAACTGAAAACCTTGTGCATGAACAAAAATCAATGAACAGTTTTTAAAAGAAATGCAAACTATTGTCAACCATCTGAAAGATAGAAATCACTTTTGTAAGGGAAATATAAATCTCACTCTCAGCAAATTGACAGATAACAAAATAGGGGAACAATCAGTATCAGGCTTGGGAAAAATGTCATATGATAATACACTGTTGGTGAAGCTCTGTATTAGTTAAATCCTCTTGAAAAACAATTTAGGATTGTGTAATAAAACGACTAAAATGGCAGTATCCTTTGATCCAGAGATGTCTCTGCCAGGCATGTGCCCCAGGGAAGTTAAAGACAGAAATGTCCTATACATACACGAAAATATTCATTGGTAGCACTTTTTGTAGTAGCAAAGAACTAGAAATAAAGGAAATAACCATTAATTCAGAATAAGCTGAACACAGGTTTATATGTGGAATATTACTGTATGATAAGAAATTATGAATATAAATAATTCAGAGAAACCTGAGAAGACAGGAAGCAGCGCAGCATGAAGTAAGGGACTAGAAATAAGATGCACAATGACTACAATAATGCAGATTGAAGGAAGAAAAAAAGAAACAGCATTAAATGCTTTGTAATTATGATGATCAAATATGGTCCCAGGGAAAAGGCTGAAAAAATTTACTTTTTTCTGTCCTTGCAGAACTGAAAAACTGGGTGTGGTGGGTAATTATCAGATAAAATTATTGTTAATTGATTTTGCTGAACTGGTCTTTTTTTCCCCCACTCCTTTGCAAGGACTGTTATGGTAGGAGAGGGGTGAGGGATGTATTAAAAAATTAAAATGATGTAAAAACAAAAAATGTTAATGAAAATAAGATTAAAAGTGCTACAATAAATTCTCAGTTCTTTTTTATTTCACATTTAGTGCTAATTTTTCCCTACAACTAAGTCTTTTTTTCCTTTGTTTCAGATCTCTTTACGAATCTTCTGTTAGAACTTTGGATGAACTTTTGAAGTTATAACTGAGGAATCAATTCCTTCCAATGTATAAAAATGAAAATGTATTGGTTTCAGAAAATATTTTAAACATATAGTGTATATGTTGTATTTACATTTTCAAGAATCTGTACCACATGGGGAGATTATTAGATGGAAAATTCATGTTTTACCTTTTAATTGCTATTAAAGTATCTTTAGTAAATCTGTCTAATATTTATATCCATATGCACACATATACAAAAAAGTATTTTTATATAATTACATGAAATATTCTCAAATGTCAGTGGTGTAGAAAAGGGAATATACTTGTCTTAGGAAACTAAAAGATAAATTAAGAAAAATAATACATCAAAAATACCCAAAAATAATGAGCAAATGAGTTATGCTTAATAAAGGAACAGCTCTCTACTTAAAAGGTATTTTTAAAAAAATTCAAATTAATAATGGAATTGTGTCCAATGATTCCAGCTATAAATATGTTGTTTAAAATTTGTCTTCCATATAACGGTGCAGTACTGGAAAAGGGGTGCTGGAAATGTCTTGTGTACCAAGAGCTTCCCTGGGGAAAACAGACGCACATTCTCTCTAAATGACTGTCTTGAGCAGTGAAGGGAGGACAAAAGTGACTAAACAGGTTTCTCACTTGATACTTGGTCTCTACCACTATAAATAACATTATCTTAGAGGCCAAGTAAGCCTGGGGCTTCTAAGTTCCTTTTATCTTATTTTGTCTGATGGTTGCTCTGGTTGTGGAGAGAAATTGTGTTCCAAGCTTGGTAAAGTGTGCAGTCCTTCATTGAGCTACCCTGACTCTAATTGCTCCTATCGTTAGTGCCCTGTAGTGACTACTTTGAGCCAAAGACTACATAGCTACGTGGAGCCAGCATAGTTATGTCCCCAATGTCCTAGCTAATCTCCCAGTAAAGAAGAAAATGTTATGGGATAAAATGTTTGGCAATTTAAAAAATATGGTTCTTGGATAACATGAGCATTTTGGAGTGAGGATTTACTGAAAGACTCCTGGTAAAAATTGAATTAAACATCTGTATTCAAGTTGACCTCATAGTCTATAGAAGACAAGAGCTCTTAAGAGACCAACTAGCTCAACACTCTCATGTTACGAATCATGAAACTGAGGTGTAGGGGGAAATGAACTCATTTGGTCAAAATCACATGAGTATCAACCAGGACTATAACTTGGCTCCTCCCAATCCCACTCCAGTGTCATTGCTATCACACCATGCTTCATCAATCCTGATGTATATATTTTAACTATCTTAATCTTTTCTTGATTTAAAACTGCTATCCTTATTTGGCAAAATTGTTGGGAAAAGTAGATAGCAGTCTGGAATAAATTAGGCATAGACCAATGTTATACAACATTTATTAAAATAGAGTCAAAAGGGATACGTGACCTAGTATAAAGAGGTAATTACAAAGAAAGTTTCAAGAACATGGAACATATTACCTGTCAGACTTATGGATAGGTGAATAATTTATGAATAAACAGTAGTGTGAGGTGTAAAATGGATAATTATGATTGCACATTGGTTTTTGTACAAATGTAGCCAAGGTCAGAAGAAAAGCAGAAAATTGAGGAAAAAACCATTTTTATACACATTTTCTCAGGTAAAGGTTTCATATCTCAAATATATAAAGAACTTTGTCCAGTCTTATGAGAATGAGTCATTTTCCAATTGATAAATGGTCAAAAGTTATGAGCAACCAGTTTTCTGATGAAATTAAAACTATATATACTCATGAAAAATGCTCTAAATAATTGATTAATACAACCTTGAAATAATATTTTGTAAATATCAGATTGGATGAATGATTGAAGGGGAAAGCTATCAATGTTGGAAAGGACATGAAAAAGTTGGAACACGTTCACTGTTGGAACTGTGAACTGATTCAACCATTTTGGAGAACAATCTGGAATTATGTGCAAAGAGTTATTAAACTGCCTATACATACTCTGACCCAGCAATACCACCACTAGGTCTATTTCCAAAGATAATTAGGGAAAAACGAAAAGAACCTATGTGTTTTAAAATAACTCTCATTTTGGTAGCAAAGAACTGGAAGTTGCAGGGGTGCCCATCAATTAGGGAATGGCTGAACAAATTGTGGTATGTGATCGTGATGGAATGCTACTGTATTATAAGAAATAATGGGCTTGTTGACTTAGTAAAACGTGGATAGACTGGTACAAAATACCAATATGAAGAGCATAATGAGTAGACCCAAGAGAATGGTGTATGCAGTAACCGCAGTATTGTTTTAAGAACAGTTTTGAGCAACTAAGTTGTTTTGAGTATTGTAAGTACTCAAATTAACTTCTAAGGACCTATAAAGGAAGAAGCCACATGCATCTGGATTAAGAACTGATAAATAGACATGTATACACACACCCACACACACACACACACATACACATAGAGAGAATAGCTTTACCTATATATACATATTTGTGTCTAATAGTTGTCATCTTGAGGGGGAGGAGAGGAAAAAAGTTACATGATTATTATATATTTAAAAGAAAGAGCAAGTTGTGCATAACATTTGCAGTTTCACATGCGATCATTTTATTATACTATGTTATGGAAATTCTTGTTTGATTTCATAGATTAAAAATAAAATTTAAAACTGCTATGCCATATCAAATTTTTGTATTATTAACATAAGCCACCCAGCATATCCTCAGCACTTATGCCGATGCTAATTATTTTCCATGTCTCCTTTGAAGGTAACCTAGTGTACATGGTTGCTGATATTTTTGTGTGCAGATGTGAAATGACCAATATTTCCATTTATGTGGAAATGTACTGTCAGTTCCTCTTTGGAAAGATCAGTTGGTATGGGCAAAGCAGTGCTGATTGGATGAAATAAGTAGATGGCTCCAAGATTTAGGAAGAATGAAAGGAGCCAGTAGAATCAAATGTCAATCATGGTATGACTGTCATAGCCCTTTCTTGACAATACTCCAAATTCATTTTTATCTTATGCACTTAAAAATACCATAAGACTACTTTTAAGTTTAATATCTTAGATGGATATATAAGTAAAATGTTGATTTATATTAGGGAGTATGAATGGAGTGGCTCAGTTTTTCATTACTACCTGGCTACTCGAACCTAGTTGAGCTGTGAAAACTGCTAATCTTGGTCTCTCAATTGTGTTTCCAAAAAAGAAATGTATATAAATATACATTTGATTTCCTTATGCTCCATCTACTTATTAAAGTATTTCAGGCAACTTTTCTCTAATTCTCCTGAGAATTGCATTCGTCCTAATGAATGCAGAGTTTTGATCCCTAGTTCCGTGGAGTCTTTAAGGTTAAGAACTTCTCCAGGATAGCACAGGATTCACTACTTTGAACAATATCTTATTAACTTAAAAATAAAATGAACAAGAAAGTAATTAGTCTGGCTATGTAGAATTCTTCTTTCTTAAAAAATTTATTTTGGTCTGAACTTAAATAAAACATGCATTTCCATGACATAGAAAAAAGATGATGATACGTGAAACATTAAAGGTGTTCAATTCTAAAGTATTTTTAAGGTGAAAAAGATCCATATGCACAAAAATATTTAGAGCATCATCTTGTCGTAGTAGCAAAGAAAAATGAAATTAAGAGAGGGTTCCCAAACAGGAAATGGCTAAACAAATTATAGTATATGGATGGAGTGGAATATTATTACAGTATAAGAAATTATGAAGTGGATGGTTTCTGAGAAAGATGGGAAGACTTTTATGAACTGAAGCAGAGTAAAATGAGAAGTAGGCCAGACTGGACAGAATGTATAGTGTGTGAGGGGGAGTCATGTGAATTTTCTTTGGAAAAATATGTTGCAGCCAAATAGTGAAACTTTAAGTAAAATAGCTTTTATTTTAGAGACAATAAGGGAGCTATTGAAGCTTCTTAAGCTTGAAAGACATGGTTAGAGCTGTGCCAGGGTAGTATCAACATGGTAGTTGTGGGGAGGATGGAATAAGGGGAGAGGTTTGGGGCACAAGGACCATTTTGGAAGCTTTTGAAATGACCAAGACTCAAGGTAGTAAGGGCTTGAGCTAGTGAATTTATGAATGGAGAGAAGTAGGGAGATGCAAGAGATATTGGGGAGGTAGCATTGACATGACCTGACATCTAGTTGGGTATAGGGGAGTAAGGGAGAATGAAGAGTTAAAGATAGCTCCAATTATGAACCTGGGTAATTGGACAGGATACTGGTACCTTCAATGGAAAAGGGGAAGTTTTGAGAAAAGGGTGAAGGTTTTAAAGGTGAGATAAGCTGCATTTTAAACGTGTTGAGTTTGAGATGTTTATGGAACATATAGGTAGAAATTTCTAGGAAGCAGTTGGTGATACAGGATAGGATATGTACATTTCAGAATCATCTTCATAGAACTGCTTATTGAACTGATGGAAGTGGATGATCTCACCAACAGAGGTGGCTTGGGAAAATAGAAGGAAAGAAGAGCTTATATTCTTTTAGGGAAATTCAACATATTTACAGGATAATGAAATCTAAGTGAGATACATGCAAATTCATGGGGTTAGGATGTAGCTAATGATCCAGCAAAGGGGTCAGAAAAGTCAGGAGAAGAGAACAACCAAGAGAAAGCAGTATCATAAATCAGTAATCCATAAGCATTTATTGAGTGTCAACTGTGTGCCAGGAACCGTGATGACAAGTGTTTGGAATACAAACATAGAAAACAAAACAATTCCATAATCTTGAGTTTATATTCTAGTAGAAAAGACAACATATAGACGTGTAACAAATGCATAATAAATAAAAGTTAAATACAAGATAGTTATGTTGAAGGGCATAGGTAGGTAGTTAGGAGTATCCTGAAAGTCTTCAGGTAGAGGGGGTGCTTGAGCTGTATTTTGAAGGAAGTAAAGTATTCTGTGAGGCAAAAGAGGGAGTGCAATGTAAACAGGGGACAGCTAATGCAAAAGCATGGAGATGGAATACTATGTGTGAGGAGCAACAGGGCCAGTTTGGCTAGATCGTAGAGTATGGGAAAGAGAGTAATATATAATTAGCCTGGGAAAGTAGATTGGGACCAGATTGTGAAGGACTTTAAAGGCCAAACTGAGGTGTCCACATTTTATCATTGAGGCAAAAGGAAGTCACTGGAATTTGTTGGGTAGACAGTAATATGGTTGCATTTAAGAAATATCACTTTGGTAGCTCGTTGGAGGGCATTTTGGAGCAAGGAGAGACTTAAGACATGGAAACTAATTAGGAAATTGGTGTGATAATCTAGGCCAAAGGGGATGAATGCCTAAACTAAGGTGGTGACTGAGTAGAGAGAAGGGGCAGTATGCAAGGAATGTAGGGGTAGAAATGGCAAAGTTTGTCAGTTTATTAGATATGTAGAATAAAGATGAGTGAAGAATTGAGGGTTACATTAAGATTATGAATCTGGGAGAGTGATAGAGTCATGATGCTCACAACATAAAGAAGTTTGGCGGGAAACGAGTTTTGTGCATGTTGAGTTTGAAATGTGCATAAGATAGCTATTTTGAAATGTCCATCAGGGCAGCTGGTGATATAGAATGGAAGCTCAAGGGGGACACTAGGGTTGGATATGTAGATCTTTCAGTCTTCTGCATAGAAATGATAATGAGAGACAGAGAGAGAGAGAGAGAGAAGAAAACAGAGCTTGGTATGTGGTTGAGGGGCATGATATTAATGATAAATTATCAAAGGAGACCTAAAAGTGTTAGCTGTCCTTTCCACTTTTGTCTTATTTGTAGATTTGGTAAGCATAATCCAAATGGTTAGGTGATTGTTTTATATATATAAGTGATACAGTTATCTAAGGTAAGACAACTTTGAAAGGCATTCTGGTAATAAAACTTACCTCCTTCCTCTCCCCATAGAGGTGGTAGGTTGTAGGTATCCATGAGAACAAGTCTATTATCTTCCCTAATTACCTTCCAGTCTTTTTCATACATAAATATAGCCATTCAATGTCTGAAATGGGTACTCCTTTACATCTCTATTACCTTTCTCTTACATCCTGCAAATTTGTCTAGTCAAAGTCTGAAAACCCTGTAAAACCAAGTAGACTGAGAGGATTGACCCCCTCCTACACACACACACTCACACCCTTTCACATGAATAATAGGGATTAGGGGGACTGGCCAGTGAGGGCCCAGTCCTTAGAGCATGTCCAATTCCTACATGGAGGATTGGTGGACCTTCTTACATAAATGTGCGATGTGCAGGGGTCCTTTATGACCTTGATTTAGAGTAGATGTAATTATTTTCTGTTTCCTGTAGGTTTACTGAATGGTAACTAAAAAACCTTTAATTGGTTAGCAGACCAGAACTGAATGTACATTTCAAAAGCCTCAAACGTTCAAAATCTCTCTCTCTTCCCTGGAGACAAGAACTTCTTTGAGTCTTTAAGTGAGGGAGGGGCCTCAGACTGGCCATCACACCAGGCTACTATGTGTCCGTAGCATTGCTGCTTCTCTGGCCTGTATGTTTTTTATTCCTTTTTACTCTTAGTGAGCGAGTATGTGAGACAGAATGGACCAGGTTATGATCTTGTGAGATTTGAAAGCTTGTAGGAGACGGTTTCCAAGTCCAATACCTGGAGTCAGTATCAGAGACTCTTGGTAACTGCAGGAGCCAAGTCTGGTCATCATGAAGTCCTAAGGATCAGGCTGCTTGACCCAGTCTAGTAGGGAATTAACTCAGCAGCAGGGATACAGTATCACACCCAGAAGGAATTTGGTGAGAGTTTTGTAACCACTTTAAATTTGAGCTCATTCTTGTCAAGGACTGAGGTATGCACAGGAGAAGATGCTCCTGATTTGGGATTTTGTTCTACTGTGGTCTTTGCTATACCTTTTCACTAAATATCCCATGATTGATGTTTATTGGTTAAATGATATTAGGGAGTTATTAATAGTCAGTTGATATTAGGGGGAAATATACCAGATGGGAGCTTTTGAGTAACAGTACTAGGAAACCCCAACTACTCTAGGTCAGAGGTGCATGTGCCGTGCAGGCTGTGTTATGGACCTGCACAGCTCTCTAGTATGGTCTCAAACCAGATTAAAATATAATTAGGAAATATATAACAAAATAAAATTTTAAAAATTGAATATAAATAATGTTAATGGGTGGTTTTCTAAATCAATATGTGGCCCACAGAGATCTTTATGTATGGTTTAATGGCCCCATTTCTGTTTGAGTTTGACACAACCACTATAGATTACCCTGAGAGCCCTGAGGGAATATAGTCCTGATATAATTATGGGTTGGGAGAGTGATCCCAGAGCCCTCCAAGTATGTCTTTACATGTATGCCCTTATTACAAGATGCCTCCCTTTTATAAAGTTTGTCTTTTATGTCCTATATACACAATAAATCACCCCTGCTATAAAACTGCCCCATATGCACATGCCTATGCACATGGTTTTATATAATTATTAAATAATATTGAAAGAAATACTCAACATGCTCAAGGAAACACAGAAGTGAGGGATTGTCTATTCATTGTCTTCTCCGCAAGTTCAGAGCCATTTTATATCTGCTACCAGAACCTTAAAGCTAAATCCAAGCTGGCTTTCTCTTTTCCTGAAGGAAACGATTTCTTTCTTTGTTTCCTAGATTTCCCTGCTGAGCATTTTCTGCTGACAAGAAGCCTAAACCTTCCTCCCTTTAATTTAATCAAATTACTCCAATTATACCTCCTTCCCTTAACATAATTAGTTTCTCTCTGTTTGCACTCTTCAAATACTTGTAAACAAAGATCATACTTCTCTGACTCCTATATATGCAAGTTGTCCATACAGAGAAAAATATTTTCCTTTCCTGACTTTCAGCACCTAGGTCATTTTATTTAAAACTTCTCTAAACTGCCTCTATTTATTTTATCTTGGAAAGACTCTGAGCACGAAAAATAAAAAAAGAGGAAATCCCAAAGTTTTGAATAGGGTAGAATTCCAAATTTCTTTCCTAAGCCTGTTTTTTAGAACTTGAAACATATATCCCAATAGAAAGGGTGCTATACATTGTGGTCAGGTTTCCAAACCTTTAACCCAAAATAATACAGACTTCAGTCATAATCTAGGCAGACGTGTGTTGGTAAAGTTCAATAATAACCAGCTCTGGGTGCATGAGCAGGGAGAGAAGTACCCCTGAGATGCTTTTAAAATTTAATCTGCATTGTTAACTGTTATCCATCATTTTCTTTTTTTTTTTTTTTTACATGCAATTGTGATATTGTCCAAAACCGAAACAGCCACAAAAGCACGAGCCAAACCTAACAGTTATATGCAGAAGCCCTTTTGCCTCCATCATCTTCTTAATAACAGATGGTTAATAAAACTAGCTCTGATTTGTAGCATTTGCTGATTTTGAGGAGTAAATGCTCACGTTAAAAATTTAACAATCATCTCTTTGAGTTGATTCCAGAATATCCGTGAATCTAAGTGATAGATTGGGTTTACTTTCTTTTGATTAACCTAGCTATGTAAGGTTAGCCTACCTCATTACCAGAAAGCTGGCAACTTGGATTCTTTAGTTCTACCAGTCCACAAAACAAAACAAAAAGGATAAAATGACCCTCAGTCTTGTGCATTCCCCTTTAGTCTGTTTTTTCCCCTTTAGTCTTAATCATGACATTGACAGAATATAAAAAAAGAGAGTAGAAGGTACTGAGGATTAAAGTTTTTAGGCCATCTAATTTAACTGTGTATGACCATAACCTAACTAAGATTTCTGGTTTTCAGATCTGGTTCAAGTACCACAGTACAGTTACATGGTGGACAGAGATCAGTATGATTCAGGGGAAGGCCACTGTGAAGTTAAGGAAGACAATGGAGTGGCGTAGGCTTGGGGTAGTTTACCTGGGACCTTCCAGGAAATTGAAAGACCTTTGGATACTACTTCAAAGAAAGGAGGCTGGCCATCAATTTAATCACTGCTTTTGTGACTAATAAAGTCCTCTCAAATCAGGCAGAGTTCTAAGATGGGTTGGTCCAGAGAGTCTGGACCATAGCATAGGGGTCACCTAGGCCTCTTGAGGGGCAGGCAGGAGGCATGATGGTAGGGGAAAATATTGTTTTGGTGAGCTCCTTCAAATCTAGGATCTGTTTGGAAAGTCGCTGCAGTATTTAGTCAGCCAGCAACTAAGTTCCAGGAGAAAAGGGAGTAGCACGCCAGGACCCAGGCTGAAGACTAGAGAGTGGTTGTGCTATACTGTAAATGTGAGGCGCTATGACAGAGCAGTACGACATCGGCCTGGCAGAGTACCGTGAAGTAGAGATAATGCTTCTCTCAATTCAAACACTGTGGAGAAAACCCCTAATTGGAACTCCTGTCTTTAGTCACAGCTCTGATTAATATTCTACATGTAAGATCCAAGTTCAGTGACCAAAAAGTAGTCATACTACTGGAGAAACTGATTCACAACAATCTTGATTTTTTTTACTATGAATGAAAACAGAAGACAAAAGGAAGTTTCAGCGCAATGAAAAGATGGCTTATGTATTTTCCTTAGAAAGGTTGATAGAATTGATTTTAGCATGCGTTGAAATGAAAAAAGAAATGTCATTTCATAGGACACTTGGTAATCTTTTATTGCAATGCTCAAGGATTTACAAAAATACCAACATGAAAATAGTTAGAGTTCACATGTCAAAATTTGCTGTAGAGGATGAAGAGGTAGAGAAATTCTATGAAGAACTTATTGATATTCTCCTAATTGAATCAACATGTATTTAATCATCAGTGACTTCAGTGCAAAGGTAGGAATAGGGAAGATGGTAAAAATATGATGGAATATGTGGTTCAAGAGTAAGAAACAAGAAAGAGGAAAAGCTTGAAGACACACCTATATGTTATGAATATTTCCTTCTAAAGAGAGGCATGAGATAGTGCAAAAACCAAATAAAATGATTAAAAAGTGAAATTGATTACATTTTAGAAGAATACCATGTTTGATTACCAACATGAGAGCCATTTCTGAGTCAGCCATACAAGTTTAGTCTGACAACCTACTTCTTAGAAGAAAGAGAAAAACCAATACCAAATTATAGGAAAGAATAAAAAGTTTAACAAATATATGATATCTACATTCTGTGTGGTTTAAGTGAACTATTAATGCTAAAAAAAAAAAAAGACAAGGGGAATATGATGCAAGGGCAGATTCCCCCACTCAGATTTTAAGTCCTACTTCCTGCTTTCTGGTGATGGTATGTTAGACCCCTCTGGGACCTCTTTTATAGAGAGGGCATAGATGTTTATAGGACTTGGATAAATTGGGAACCACCCACTACAATCTTTCCAATAAGATCTTCCCTGATGATTTCCCCTCCTGGTTGCTGCCATCAAATCTGCCAGTCATGCAAAAGTCTTGCCAGTAGCTGCCTCTGAATTTCTGGGACCTTCCATTTACCCTACAGTAGAACTCCTTAATGTATATATGTTGTTTCTGCTGAGTAAAATGTGAGCTTCTTGAGATCAGGGATCATTTCTTTTTCTGTTTGGATCTTCAATATTTAGCACAGTCTTCAGCACACTGTTAGCATTTAATAAATGCTTTTTCAATTATTCTTTAATTTGTAATAGGAGTTTGACAATTGACTGCCATCTTGGAATTTTTAATTCGGAGAAACATGCCTTCATTCCCTCTTACTCTTAAGAAGAAGCTAGGACTATCTAGATCTTTGAGTTGGAAGGTAGACTTGAGTCACATTCAGACTTTCTTAAAGGGACATAAATGCAGTCAGATATGGATTGACAGTTAGGCAGGGGGACACTAAGATATGAGCAGGAAAGGCAATGGGGAACAGGTCTTCAGATCTCTGAAATGGAAAGAACCGCGACACCAGAGTGACAGGCAAAAGGAGAAACTAAGAGGAGAAAAGTGAAGGGACGACTGAGCTGTAGTACAGAAAGGAAAGACTGAACTTGCTATGAGGCTGAGTATTGAAGAAGGAATAATGATTAAATCCCAGCAGCTTGAACAATTCTCTTCCCTGGGGACGGAATTATGTCTGGTTTAGAGGATTCATAATGAAAAGCAAAAGCCAGGTTTACACTTATCCTCTGGAGCTGTGTATAAGTCAGTCTTTTAAGGTTAAAAAAGTCTGCTACCAAATTGAGGTCGACTTCCATGCCAGCTCTCCTGGCATAGTACCCTTCTCCCTCCCTGCCCCCCCATCACCACCTGCTTCCGTGGATGAAGCAACTGCTAATGAGTGTAGACCACCTGGAGCTCCAGCTTAAGCAGCTGCTTAAATAGCAGAAGCCTGGGATGCTGTGGCATCTATTGGCTGCCATAACTCTCAGCAGGGAAGAGGGTCAGTTTGTGTGGAGGACATAGCAGGAAATTGTCATTTTGGTTCCGAAATTCAGGTTGACTTAAATCCTGAGTAGGTTTTGCTTCCCTTGCTGGAAGGAAATGCGTGCAAGTATAGGGATTTAAGGACCACTTTGTACTGCTGAAGTTTCTGTGGTTAGTAGGCATCAGGTGGCAGGTAAATTGCCAAAATATAGCTAGACTTCTGGGGTTTACAGCAGGACTCATTCAGTGACTCTGGGCATGGTCTCATTTTACTCCTAATAATTAAACCTTCATATCCTTTCCTCTTAATTCTTCCTTTTATCCCTAATATTACTTGTGTCTCTCAACAACATGGTGAAGTGGAAAAGCAACTAGACTTGAGATCAGAAATCTGAGGTTCAAATTCTGGTTCTGATACTTAACAGTATATGACTATGAGCGAGTCATTTAAGTTTTTGAGCCTCTGTTTTCTTAGTTGTAATGTGGGGTTAATATTTTCATTACTTACTTCACAGGATTGTGGTGAGGAAAGTAACTTTAATAGAAAAAATTAGAGTAACTTTAATAGAAAAAATAGAAAAAATTCACATTTATTTTGCATCACTACAAAAGTCTTCCCCTGTTTCTTTGATTTACCATTTTACTAGTTTTTTACTTTATAAAATAATAATCCCTTACATTTATATACATTAATTTATTCATCTATTTTTAAATATTTTGTTTTTCCAGCTATATAAAAAAAATTTTTACATTCATTTTTAAAAATTGAGTTTCAGATTCTCTTTCTCCCTTCCCCCATCCTGGGACAATAAGCAATTTGACATAGGTTGTACATGTGCAATCATACAAAAAATATTTCCATATTAGTCATGGTGTGAAAGAAGAGAGATTAAAAATAAAACCAAGAAAAAGAGAAAGAAAATAAAAAATAGTATACTTGGATCATTGTATTGATTAGAATAGCTAAGTTACTCACAGTTAATCATCATACAATATTGCTGTTATTGTGTACAAAGTTCTCCTGGTTCTGCTCAATTCACTGCTTCAATTTGTGTAAGTCTTTCCAGGTTTTTCTGAAATCATCCTGTGCATCCTCTCAGCACAATAATATTCCATTACTATCATATGCCACAACTTGTTCAGTTATTCCCCAATTGATGGACAGTCCCTCAATTTTAGTTCCTTGCCATCACAAAGAGAGCTGCTATAAATATTTTTATATAAATAGGTCCTTTTCCCTTTTTAAAAAAAAATCTCTTTGGAATACAGACCTAGTAGTGATCTTGCTGGATCAAAGGATATACACAGCTTTATAGACCTTTGGGCCTACTTCCAAAATGGTTGGATCAGTTCACAACTCCACCCACAATGCATTAGTGTCCCAATTTTTCCACATCCTCTCCAACATTTTCCTTTTCTGTCATAGTAACCAATCTGATAGGTATGAGATAGTACTTTAGGGTTGTTTTAATTTGCATTTCTCTAACCAGTAATGACTTAGAGCATTTTTTTCTTATGACTATAGTTTTGATTTCTTCATCTGAATACTGTCTGTTTCATGTCATTTGTCTATTTTTCAATTGGGGAATGACTCATATTCTTAAAAATTTGTCTCAGTTCTCTATATATTTGAGCAATGAGGCCTTTATAGAGAGACTTGACTGTAAAATTCCCGCCCCCTCCCCACTCCACTTTCTGCTTTTCTTCTAATCTTGTTTGCATTGGTTTTGTTTGTGCAAAAATCTTTTAATTTAATATAATCAAAATTATCTGTTTTACCTCTTGTAATGCTCTCTGTCTTTCCTTTGGTTATAAATTCTTCCCTTCTCCATAGAGCTGATAAGCAGACTATTCCATTTATTTATGGAGTTTCTTCACTAGTTCAAAAGATAGGAACAATTGAGTGCCATTTATTACATAATTCTAAATTGTTTTCTAGTGCATTTTCTAATGCAACAATGTCTTAGTGTTCTTGTCTTACTATAACCCCTTAAAATGGACAATTTCTGTTTTTATAGAATAATTGGTTATTTGTGAAACCTCAGAGTTTCTTTAATTTGAATTTCTCTTTTTATTGGTGATGTGGGGCAGTCTTTCATATTTTTAAAATAGTTTGCATTCCTTTTGAAAACTTCATATTTTTTAATCACTTGATCATTGTGGAGTGGCTCTTGGACTTAAATATTTTTGCCAATTTCCTATATATCTTGGATATACCCAATTATTATCAGAGATATTTGAGGCAAAGATATCTTCTCCAATTTATATACTCTTCTAATCCTAGCTGCATTGATTTTATTTGTGTAAAACCTTTTAAATTTTATGGTAAAATTGTCTATGTTATCTTTGAGGATTTCTCCTATGCTTTGCTTGGTAAAGAATTCTCCCCCTAATTATAGATCTGAAAGGAACTTCCTTCACTTCTCCGTTTTTTTTTTTTATTATGTTTCCTTTTCTGTTAGCACTCTTTCAACAGTTACATGTTGTCCTTCTGTGAACTATCACTACTATCAATAATAATGAAATACAATGTTAACATAGGATATGTGAGTTTGGTAGAACTGATTTGGTTGTACTTCCAATTTATCCCTTAAACCCTTGAATTTTGTGATAACACTCAGACCAAATCTAAAAATGTATGATGGAGGGTGGTTGGACCTGGAGTTAGGAAGACCTGAGTTCAAATGTGGTCTTAGACACTTTCTAGTTTGTGACTTTGGGCAAGTCACTTTACTACTCTCTGGCTCAGTTTTTCTCATCTTTAAAATGGTTTGTTGTAGTCCTTCATATCTTTAAAATGGTTTGTTGTTGTCCTTCATTTTCGAAGATGATCAAAATGACATCACCATGATAAAGTGAAGTTTCAGTTTATCTGACTGCGACTGATCAGACCAATATGAGCTCAGAATGCTCTTACCACAGGTTGGGCACAGATAGTAGGTATGAATATTTGGGGTGGATACTCCAAATTTGTGCATCCTATGTTTCCTTTGTGCTGTCTCAATTCTGCTTTGCTCATAGAACGCAGCACCCTTTCTGATGTGGTCACACCATGCTGAACAGTCCAGTGCCAGTGTCTCCCATGTCACACAGTCAAATCCAGAGTTCTTGAGACAGACCTTGAAAGTGTCTTTGTATCGTTTCTTCTAGGCACCATGTGATCGCCTGACCCATGTGAGTTCTCCATAAAATAATCTTTTTGCCAAGTGTATATTTTGCATTCAAACAACATGGCCAACCCATCGAAGTTGCACTCTCTGAAGCATAGCTTGAATGCTTGGCACTTCAGCTCGAGCAAGGACTTCAGTGTCTGGTATCTTATCCTGCCAGGTGATCCGCAGAATTTTCCTAAGACAGTTCAAGGAAGTGATTCAGTTTCCTGGCAATGCGCTGGTAGACTGTCCATGTTTCACAAGCATGTAACAATGAGGTCAGCACAACGGCTCTGTAGACCTTCAGTTTGGTAGTCAGTATAATACCTCTTCTCTCCCAAACTTTTCTTTGGAGTCTCCTGTATGCTGAGCTAGCTCTGGCAATGCGTGCATCAACCTCATTGTCAATATATACATCCCTGGATACTACCAAGATAAGTGAACTTATCCACAGCATTCAAAACTTCTCCATTTGTTGTAAACGATGATTCCATGTATGGATGGTGTGGTGGTGACTGATGGAGTACCTGTGTTTTCTTGGTGTCAATTATTAAGCCAAAATTAGCACAGGCCTCAGAGAACTGATCCATACTTTGTTGCATCTCAGCTTCAGAGGCTGCATTGAGTGCACATTCATCTACAAACAGAAAATCTTGCACCAACACTCCTTCCACTTTGGTGTTGGCTTGTAGCCTTTTCAGATTGAAGAACTTACCATCAGTATGGTAGTTGGCTTTGATGCCGTGTTCATCCTCATTGAAAGCATTTGACAACATGGCTGAAAACATCATGCTAAAAAGCATGGGAGCAAGTACACAGTCCAGTTTCACTCCATTGGTGACTGGGAAGGCATGAAAGCATTGTCTACTATCCAAAATCTGGGCAAATATGCCATCATGAAGTTGACATACAATACTGATGAACTTCTCCAGGCAGTCAAATTTTGACATAATTTTCCATAAACCCTCATGACTAACAGTGTCAAAGGCCTTGGTCAGATCTACAGATGTTGTATACAGACCTCTGTTCTGCTCCTGGCACTTCTCCTGGAGTTGCTGGGCAGCAAACACCATATTGACTGTTCCTTGGCCCTTTCTGAAGCCACACTGGCTCTCAGGTATATGGCCATCTTCCAGGTGAAGGATCAGCCTATTAAGAAGGACTCTAGCAAGAATTTAGCCAGCAATGACTGAGAGAGACTCTCCTGTGATTGTCACAGGACAATCTATTCTCTTTACCTTTATAGAAATGGACAATGGAGGCATTCTTGAACTCCTGGGGGATAACCTCCTCTTGCTATATAACCTGGAATATTTCAGTCAGCTTTTGTATGAGCAATGGTCCCCCTACATTGTAAATCTCAGCTGGAATAGAATCAGCACCAGAAACTTTGCCACATAAAAGGAGCCTAATGGCCCTCAAAACCTCTTCTTCGGTTGGAAGTTCAGCTAAGGAGGGATTGACTTCAACCTGAGGTAAACAGTCAATGACCTCAGTACTGATTGATGATGGTCTGTTGAGAACACCATGGAAGTGTTCAGCTCATCTGTCTAGGAACATGTCTTTATCACCAATCAATATGGCTCCATCAGCACTGAGTAGTTGTGACGCACCATAGGTTTTTGGTCCATAAATAGCTTTCAGAGAATCATAAAAGTGCTTTGGATTGTTACTATCAGCATAAAACTGAATTTCATCTGCCTTCTTACTGAGACAGCAATCCTCATCTCTCTAAGCTTTGCTTGTCCTTTGCTTTTGATGGAATTAAATGCTGCCTTCTTAGAGGTGGATGAACTATCCTGCTGGTAAATCTTGTGGAGTTCTCGTTTTTCATGTAGCAGCTTCTGAATTTCCCCATCATTTTCATCAAACCAGTCTTGGTATTTGTGAGTGTTCTGATCCAGATAAGCAAATGCAGTGCTGTACACCAAATCTTTGAAAGCTGCCACTCCTTTTCTGCTCCACTATTGCCAACTATGTGGTGGCTCAACTTTCCCTCCAAGTTAAAACAAACTGTTCACACTCAGAGAAGAGCTCTAATTTGTTGACAATTCTTCTGGTAGTCATTTTGCCTCGAGGGCAGCAATTTTGATGAATGTGAATATTTAGCTTGGAAAGGATAAGTCTATGACCAGTGCAGCACTCTGCACCAAACATTGCCTTTGTCACTCTCACATCTTGTCTATCTCTTCTCCTTACAATCACATAATCTATTAGATGCCAATGTTTGCTGTGAAGGTGCATCCATGAAATTTAAAAATTTTATTGTGTTTTGGTAAAGGGAAGACAGTGTTGGTGATGAGAAGGTCATGTGATGCACAAGTCTTTAGCAGTAAATGATCATTGCTATTGCTATTTCCAACTCCATTTCTCCCTAGGACTCCTGGCCAAGTCTGGTAATCTGAACCTACTCTAGCATTAAAGTCACCCAGAATTATAAGCTTGTCCTCTTTTGGCACATTGTTGATAAGGGTCTCTATGTCTTCATAAATTTTTTCTTTGACCTGTTCAGGATTCATCATGGTGGGAGCATAGGCACTAGTGATGGTGGCATGGCATTTTTCTGCAAGTGGCAGTCGCATTGTCATGAGCCTGTCATTCACTCTTTTTGGCAGGCATACCAGCTTGCTGACTAGATTAGTTTTGATTGCAAAACCCCTGCCAGTTTCACAGTGCTCCTCTTCACTGCGCCCACTCCAGAAATATGTGTATCCACCTCCAACTTCAGTAAGCTGGCCTTCATTTATCAAACTTGTTTCACTCAGGGCTGCTATTTGGATATGATACCTGTTGAGTTCTCTTGCAAAAAGAGCAATTCATCTTTCAGGTCTACTAGATTTTGTGTTGTCTATAAGTGTGCACATGTTCTATGTGCCAATGATGAGTGGAATCATCTTTGAAGATATTTTTGTACATTTTGTACATTTTTTTGTATTTTGACCACATAGTGGGATTCCCCGACTGCCGCAGTAATCAGGTCAGGATTGGGTAAGCAGACAATGTTTAGGGCACCTTTTCTAGCCCCCTTCCTCACACCATTGGTGAGCAGTGCAATCCTTAAAAGGCTGCTCAGACACCCAGGGTGTTGCCAAGTCCCCCTGCTGCTTCCAGTGAGAAATGACCCTATGGCCTGGGCCACCTATGTGCCAAGTTGTGACTCTAGCTCCTAGTGTATTCACACGTGTGGCTTCATGACTTGCCTGTCACCACAAGACTTTGAGGCATAATAGTAAAATGGTATTGGTGATGTCTTTTGATTCCTGTGTAAACTGGATTTAAGTGAGGCAGAGTTGCATGAAGTTATCAGCCTCACTCTCTCCTCCAGAGTCATCATAGTCCAGGGGCAGGACAGAGTTAAGACGACTGGCGATAGTTCAGGCTGCAGTAGATGACCTTGGCGTCTTTAGTGTCTAAGCAAGCTCTAAGCACTCTAAGCATTGCCTGCTTCAGCTGCCTTCGTGGCCATTGGAACAAATTGTTCTCATCTGCCCATTCCACCAGAGAAAGTCTTCACATTCTTGGGGTAGACACCCCACTAACTCACTAATGAGTTTGAGACCCCTTGGTTACCCTCAATCTGGTTTGGCCAGTCTGCTGAAATGGTTTACTGGGGTATGACTGCTGTGTATGCTGCAGCTTCTTGGAGCCACAGGTGAGAGTTGAGTGGAACAGATAAACACCAAAGGTGCAAAGAGCCCCAAAAAGGGCTTGGCAGTAATCCACACCACAGGTACTAGTCCTCCCTGAACACATCCTCTACTCTTCTTTAAAATGAGAATCATAATAGAAACCCCTCATTTCAACCTCTTATCTCCCCCTCCCCCCTTGTTATGAGGATCAAATGAGGTTAATATATGTAAAGCACTTTGCATAGTACCTGGCATGTAGCAAGCACTTAATAAACACTTATCTATTTTTGCCCCTTTGTTTCAGCTGTATCTAACTCTTTATGACTCCATTGGGGTTTTCTTAGCAGAGATACTGGAGTGGTTTGCCATTTCTTTCTCAAGCTCATTTTACAAATAAGGAAACTGAGGCAAACAGGGTTAAGTGACTTCCCAGGGTTATGGAACTAGTATCTAAGAACAGATGTGAACACTCTGGAACTTTTAATAGGAATATTTAAAAATCTTCTCTTCCCTTAAAGGTCCATTCCACCTCCTCATTTCTACTTGCGCCTCCCACCAAGAGGATTATACTTGGTTTTGTGGGATAAGTGATTCTTGGATATGTCTCTATATTTTGCCTTTTGGAATATCATAATCCAAAATTTTCTGTCTTTTAGACTAGTTGCTGACAAGTCTTTTGTAATCCTGTGATTGCTTAGTACCTGAACTCTTTCTTTCTGGCTATTTGGACTATTTTTTTCTTAGTTAGAAGTTCTGGATTTTGGCTGTGACTTTTAGAGAGAGTTCCCCGCCCCCCCCCCCCCCCCATTTCCTTCTGTGGTTCAAACAGATCTGGACAATTTTTATTTATTATCTCTTGAAATAAGATATGCAAATTTTTTATTGTTCCTATTTTTCATGGAGTCCACTGATTCTTAATTTATTTCTTTTTGAATTATTAGGGGATGGAGCCAAGAGGGCAGAGTAGAAAGACACACATACTCTAGCTCTTCCCCCATAACCCATAAAATACCTGTAAAGAATGACTTTCAACAAATTCTGGAGCAGCAGAAGCCACAGAACAACAAAGTGAAGGAAATTTCTAGCCCAGGGTGACCTGGAAGGCCAACAGGAAAGGTCTGTCACACCAGATGCTGAGTGAAGCACAGCCCAGCCTTGGCCACATGGCACCAGGTGGAGCAGGACTAAAGCATGCTTTGAGGGTGGAATCCCCAGCAGCAGCAGAGCTTCTTAGATCCCTCAACCCACAGGCGCCAAAGACAATTTCAAAGGTCAGTGAGAGGGATTTTTAAACTAGGTGAGAAGGGAGCAGGGTCCTCCTCTAGCTCTAGCCCCAGGTGGTGGTGGGGGAGGCAGCAGCAGCAGCAGCAGCAGCATCAAGCAGTGATGGCTGTGGTGGCCATGGCAGGCAGCAGCCAGTGTCCATTTTTGTACCCCTCAGCTTAAAGCCCCTAGGGTAATTGAGAAGCTGATCTGAACCTCAGCTCTTAATGGTGGCCCTGCCCTCTGCCTAAAGCCCTTGGAGGAATTGAGCAACAGATCTGAACCTCATCCCTGAGCATGGTCCCAGGATAAGGAGGAGTGCTAGCATGGCAGATCTGGAGGCGGTTGTGGAAAGGGAATTCTACTACTTGCAGACTCTGAGCAGAAAAGTTTCTTGTTGCTCCCAGACCAGTCTGCAGGTCTGGAGAGGAGTAATTCCTCTCCCTTGATTGTGCCATGTTGGAGGAACTGAGATCTTATAGTCCCCAGAGTATACCCTCCTCTTGACAAAGGACCCAAAAGTCAAGTAACTGGTTGGTAAAATACCCAAAAAATGGGAAAAAATAAGACTATAGAAGGTTACTTTCTTGGTGAACAGGTATTTTCTCCTATCCTTTTGGAAGAGAAAGAACAATGCTTACCATCAGGGAAGACATAAAAGTCCCAGACATCCAAAATAAATATACAATGGTCTCAGGCCATGGAACAGTTCAAAAAGAATTTTGAAAATCAAGTAAGAGAAGAGTAGGAAAAATTGGGAAGAGAAATGAGAGAGATGCAAGAAAATCATGAAAAGTGGGTCAACACCTTGCTAAAGGAGACCCCAAAAATGCTGAAGAAAATAACACCTTTAAAAATAGGCTAACTCAATTGGCAAAAGAGGTCCAAAAAGCCAATGAGGAGAAGAATGCTTTCAAAAGCAGAATTAGCCAAATGGAAAAGGAGGTTCAAAAGCTCACTGAAGAAAATAGTTCTTTAAAAATTAGAATGGAACAGATGGAAGCTAATGAGTTTATGAGAAACCAAGAGATGACAAAACAAAACCAAAAGAATGAAAAAATGGAAGGTAATGTGAAATATCTCACTGGAAAAACAACTGACCTGAAAAATAGATCCAGGAGAGACAATTTAAAAATTATGGGACTACCTGAAAGCCATGATGAGAAAAAGAGCCTAGACATCATCTTTCATGAAATTATCAAGGAAAACTGCCCTGATATTCTAGAACCAGAGGACAAAATAAACATTGAAAGAATCCACTGATCACCTCCTGAAAGAGATCTAAAAAAAAAAACCACCTCCTAAAAATATTGTAGCCAAATTTCAGAGTTCTCAGGTCAAGGAGAAAATATTGCAAGCAGTCAGAAAGAAACAATTAGAGTATTGTAGAAATACAATCAGGATAACACAAGATCTAGCATCTTCTACATTAAGGGATCAAAGGGCATGAAATATGATATTCCAGAAGTCAAAGGAATTAGGATTAAAACCAAGAATCACCTACCCAGGAAAAGTGAGTATAATACTTCAGGGGAAAAAAAATGGTCATTCAAGGAAATAGAGGACTTTCAAGCATTCTTGATGAAAAGACCAGAGCTGAAAAGAAAATTTGACTTTCAGATACAAGAATCAAGAGAAGCATGAAAAGTAAACAGGAAAGAGAAATCACAAGGGACTTTACTAAAGTTGAACTGTTTACATTCCTATATGGAAAGATAATATGTGTAACTCTTGAGACTTTTCTCAGTACCTGGGTAGTTGGAGGGATTATACACACACACACACACACACACACACACACACACACACACACACACACACACACATATATATATAGAGAGAGAGAGGGAGAGAGAGAAAGAGATAGAGAGAGAGGGAGACAGAGAGCACAGGGTGAGTTTAATATCTAACAAAATAAAACTAAGGGGTGAGAGAGGAATATATTGGGAGGAGAAAGGGAGAAATGAAATGGGGCAAATTATCTCTCATAAAAGAGGCAAGATAAAGCTTTTTGAATGGAGGAGAAAAGGGGGGAGGTGAGAGGGAAAAAGTGAAGCTTACTCTCATAACATTTGGCTCAAGGAAGCAATAACATGCACATTCAATTTGGTATGAAAATCTATCTTACACTACAGGAACGCAGGGGAGAAGGGAATAAGCAGGATGGGGGGATGATGGAAGAGAGGGCAATGGGAGGAGGGATCAATTAGATGTAAACACCCTTGGGGAGGGACAAGATCAAAAGAGAGAGTAGAAGAAATGGGGGACAGGATAGGATGGAGGGAAACATAGTCTTACACAACATGACTGTTATGGAAGTCATTTGCAAAACTATACATATATAGCCTATATTGAAGTGCTTGCCTTCTCAGTGGGGATGGGTAGGGAGGGAGGAAGGAAGAGAAATTGGAACTCAAAGTTTTAGGAACAAATGTTGAGAATTGTTTCTGCATACAACTGGGAAATAAGAAATACAGGTAATGGGGTATAGAAATTTATCTTGCCCTACAGGACAAGAGAGAAGATGGGGATAAGGTAAGGGAGGGGATTTAGAAAGGAGGGCAGATTGGCGAAAGGGGTAATCAGAATGGTCGGCATTTTGGGGTGGAGATAGGGGAGAGATGGGAAGAAAATTTGGAACTCAAAATTTTGTGAAAATGAATGTTGAAAACTTAAAATAAATCAATAAACATTTAAAAAAATTATTTCTTTTTGACCTACTCTATGTCAGTGGTTTCTGGTAGCAGATACCTTATATTTTTTTCTATTTTTTCAACCCTTTGATTTGCTCTAATATTTTTGTCATGGAGTACAGTTTCACTGATTTCAAATTTTCAAGGAGTCTGTTATTTGGGTAAAGTATTCTATTTATTTATTGTACAGAATCAGAGGGTTTAATTCTTCAGGGCCCTCTGGAGTGTCTTGTGAAAGCGCCATAGATGTCAAACTTTCCTGTGTTAGCCCAATCAGACTTTGCTCCTTAGTATGTGGACAGAGGGCAATTGGTCTCCAAACTTCCTGGAGTTTCCTTGTCATAGCACCTCCTCACCTCTCCTCAACAGAGTTCTGTAGTTTTGAGGGTCCTCTGGAGTGATTTAGGTCAGTGTCCTATGTACTACCAGTCCTGTTGGGGCATTCTGTTCAAAGAACTGCTAGTTCCCGACTCCCTCTCATGGTCAGAGTGCTACAGATTTCAGACTACTCTAGAGCTTTCCTTTCTTTGCATTCCAAGCTTCTTGCCTGCTGGAAACTGCAGGTTTCGGGCATTGGGGTGTTTACTCTAAGAGCACTGGTAGTTTTTCAGATTTTTTTTATGTGGACTTTCAGTGGTTTCACTGACAGATGAATCCCAATCTTTCCTGGAAGATGGAGATCACTCTTGTTTCCCTTTGAATTTCTTGTTTATTAGTCTATCTGGTGCCCTTTAATTTTTTGTGTGTGTGCTGGAATATATTTTTTTGGGAAAGCTGCACTCTTCATATCAGTATCTTAACCAGAATTCCCCTGACACTCGCTACCTATGTGATCTTGGACAAATTTTCCTCAACTCCAAAATAGATTTGACTCTCTGTGGTACCAGACTTCTCAAATATATGTGGTTAGTTCTCTCCTTCCCTTTCCTTTCATGAAAATATATTTTCCATCATTTGTTCCAAGCTCATCCTTGTTTGTTTTTTTAAGCCAGGATGAAGGAAACTAAGACTCATCCTAGGTCACCATTTTTCATTTCCCAAATCTGAAATTTTCTCTACTGAATTTCATATCTTCAGTTAGCAGTAGTAATGAACATACCCATTGCCTTCCTATGTTCTTAAGTATTTTGCCCAGGACTTTATATCTTTAGCAATGCTTTCTAGGTTCCCTTTGGTACTATCATTTGACCCAGCGGATCATCAGAAGTGGGTTTGACAAGTCTCTGGAGGGTCTCAGTCGTGTTCTGAATGCATGCCCCAGGCAGATAACAAACTTCTCTATTGTTTATTTTGGGCAAAACAAAACAAAGACAACCATCACCAAACAAAAACCTCAACAAAACAAACAAAAAACCTGCTTCAGTACCCCTCTGCAACAACCATCAGTACTCTCCTTTTCACCTTCTTACTATTTTTGGAGGGCATCTTTACTTACCTTATGTCTCCTGTGTAACTGCATCACAATTACTAGAAGCGTAGGAAATTGCTTCTCCCAGAGATGGTCTTTTTCCTCTTTTCTAAGAAAAAAAGTCCTTCAAAATCATTCCAAATATGATACAGCTCCAAATCTCCAGTGGTCTTTCTTCCCTTCCCTTTCCAAATCACATTCTTTCACCCTTAATCTCACAGGTAAGAATTCCCCTTTGCTTTTCACATTTCTTTTTCTTCCTTGTTTTCTTTTGGATCACTGCTATTCTTTTAAGGAGCACTTGTCCTTGATAGTGAGGGGAATAGAAAAGTTCCTCCAGGCTTTTCAGTCTCTTCTCTAAGAAACAGAGCAGTTTTCTGTTTGTACACTCAATGACATTGTGTGGTACTGTCAGGAAAACAAAGAAAGAACACTCCAACTCACAACCAAATTCTTCTTACTTCCTTATATCTGCTACCTGCTACCTCTTGAAGAGTCTTTTGTTTTCTCTTTAGTAGATCTTTTGACTAGCCTTTGTTGCTATCAACTGTGGGAAAGTGATTATTTGTGAGATCTGGGCTTTGCTTTGCCAGTATAGAAGGTAAACCCACCCTTGTTTCATCTTGCTAGTGGTCTCCTCTATACTTCTTTGGGTGCTAGGGTCTCTCAGACTTAAAATTCGTTCTTAGTAATCTCATGCTGGCTCCTGATCATTACTTTCTTTTCTAAGAACTCACAAACCATCAATTTGGCGATCTAAAATGTTACTCGAAATTGATATCAAAATGTATCTATCTTGACTCAAACAACTTAGAAAACTTGAAATCATGTGTGACAATGTTTTCATTGATCCCATGTGTAATCATCCACTAAATCCTACCAACGTTTCCTTCTAGATATCTTTTATCTGTAACTCTTCTTTTCATTGCCACTAGCCTAACCTAGACTCTTATCACCTTCATTACTTCAACAATTTCATAGCTGGGCTCCTGCACACCAATTTTCTTCCTATGCAATCCTTTCTGCATACTGCTGCTACACTAATAGTCTTTAATGTAATTTTTATTATTTTCCTCTCCTGCTCAGTAACCTTCATGTAAATCTCTGTTTTCTACCTAATCTTTTCTAAACTACCAATCATTTCAGGCCTATTCTGCTTATCCAATCTGGTTTGTTGTTGCTTTGTGTATTTTTCCTGCCTCTCTAGCTGGACTTGAAAGTCCTGGAGAGAAGAGAATATATTTTATATTTTTATATAGCATATAGTGTTTAGGACAGTAGTAACTTATTGATAGTATACAATTAATTCCTGCTTATTAATTAATCATTGACAAGATGGTTGTAATCAGATGGTAATAAAGAAGGGAAAAACAGTTTTCAAGTAGAGAAGACTACATAAAATTTAACTAGAAGTTTTTTGTCCCATTTCCATGTCCCAAAAGGGTCAATTCCCTAATGTTACATATCCTGGATTACAAGCAGTTGTGTTTGGGGCTCTTAGTTCTGTCAATGAAGAACATTAGAACTTCATCTTAGGCCTTTACTCAGTCATCCCATTGGCCTCTGTTCTATTCCGTTTAGTCAGTGATGGACCAGCCATACCTTAGGGGTTACAAGCATAATTAATTAAGGTTTGTTAAGTGCTTTGTGATTCTCAGATTGAAAGACACAGTGGTAGTTGATATACTACCAAATGAACACAGCAGATCTCCCTAATGTGAGACTTAGGATTGTGAAATCCACATGGCTACACAGATAGTCAATCTAAGTTGAAGTAGTCCAGCAGGGCTTGAGCTGAACATTTTGGACACTTTCGGACTGCAGATGGTTGGCTACCAGCTGCATCCAAGTATTAGATTTGTTATAAACCTCAAGGCAAAACCTATTTCACTGATGTAATTGGATTTAAAGGAATTTCTTGTTCCCTCAGAGAAAGAACACCATATTCATGTAAAGGTATGGTTGGTTGAATTACTAATCAAGTCACCCCACCCCAACTTATAGTAAATGATAAGAGAACCTAGAACCTTGACCAGGTGAAAACAATCATCAATCTTAGTCATAGGGTTTAGCTTAAATCAATCATAGGTAGGCTTTAGAATAAACATGAGAAAAATTCTTGGAAAAGGAATCCTGTTTGGAAAGTCTTAGAAATTTGGTCTTACTGTATGGTTCATGTATAAATTATCAAGCTAGTCTAGAACTAGAATTCTTAGAGGTGTTGGAACAAGTTGGGATAAAATTCCTGAAGACTAACTGCTTGGAGGTAGGGAGAGAAGCCCAGGTCTCCACCTCAGCTTTAGCATTGGCCCAGATCTCTTTCCACCTCCATTCTTTTATCAGAAGAGGACCATATGAGCTTCTTAGTCCAGAAGATGTTAGACTTCTTGTTAGGGTCCTAGTGGCCTCCCCAGATCAGTTGACAACAGTGTCTACTAGCTATAGAGTCATAGCTCCACAAGAATCCCAGTAAAGAAAATGTATCCTAGTTTGCCTAAGGAAGTTTCTTGAGCATGCCATGAAAGAGAGGAAAGGACTTGCAGCTCTGAGTTACTCCTTTACTACATGTGCTCTCTGGATTTGAGTCTACTTTCCCTTGGATCCTCTCCATATGTGTAGGAGAGCGTGTCACCAACTTTTGGAGGACTGTTTTGTACCTACTATTTTTCCTGTGCTGCCTTTCTAATAGCTCATTAAAGCTGGCTGACTGACATGATTCTCAATTGATAATCTTGGGGGGCAAGCAGAAGCACACCAGTGGGATCTTGAATTTGGTGGCATTAGAAAATCACCCTGACTCCTCAGGAGGGTACACTAGAGCCCTGAGGGGGAGATGTATCATTGCTTGAGGACCCACTATGTGTGCTTGAGAGTGGGAATTAAGGTATTTTCTCACAACTTATATAGTCTACATGATGATTGGTTGAAAGAAATCAGGATGCCAAGGCTGGAGCAGGAAACTTAGAGGGGAGGGAGGATGATAGCAAGTTCAAGTATTTGCAGAGTGATGCGGAATAAGAATGAGGACATATTTTTCTTGACCTTAGAAGGAAAAACTAAGAGAAATGTGTGAAAGTTGCCAAGAATTAAATTTCAGATTTGAAATCCTTAGATATAGGTTTGAGTCTTATTTACTGGGGATCTCTGACCACCAATTTCTTCACTGGTAAAATGGGGAAAATAATACCTATACTACTTCCCTTGAAGCAGCATTGTGAAGATCAAATAAAATAATGGGCTAAATGCCTGCAAATCTTAAAGCACTCTTTAAGTGCAATTGAGTATTAATACAATGAAGGATAACCTACTCCTGCCCCCTTCTAGTGCAGTTAAGCTTTAGCTGTGGTACCATTTATTAGAATTGTTGTGAAATTCTACACTTTCTCTCCCTTAGGCTTCTAGAGTTGGAGGTGTCTTTTTCTAATTGATCGTCTATTCCAGTGTGTTTCTTCCCACTGTTAACCTCCAGCAATTAACACTCTTGTTCCATTTAACAAATTAACATCAATTATCTTTTACAAAGGGATTTTGTTGTCGTTCAATCCCGTCTGACTCTTTGTGACCTCATTTGGGGTTTTCTTGGAAGAGATACTGGAGTGGTTTGCTGTTTCCTTCTCCAGCTCATTTTACAGGGGAGGAAACTGAGGCAAACTGGAATAAGTAAACTGCCCAGGGTCACACAGTTAGTGAGTGTCTAAGGCCAAATTTGAACTCAGGAAGATGAGTCTTCCTGACTCCAGAACCAGTACTCTATTCACTTTGCCACTTAGGTGACTTTTTTTTTTTTTTTACAGAGGAGTATTTATTTTGAAGAAATAGCAAACACCTCTTCTCTCCAAAACCCTCGGGCACACTCTGCACCATATACTCTATATTCTAGTCTACATACACCCTCTATACTATATACTTGTTCCCTGGGGAGAGTGGACTCGAAATTAAAACAATTTCTGCATAGCGTTTGCCCCACCAAGTTCACTTCCAAAGATAAACAATTGTATTTTCTCCTGCCTGCCTTCTTCGGTCTTTGCTGGGTCAAACAGATCACTCTCAACTTTAATTCTCACCATTTGGCCTGGACAAAAAATGTGGCATGCATTCAGGCTTTGGTGCTTCAAATCCTGGCACTGATTCTAGCTATCTGACCTCTACTAGCTAACCATTTTGACCTTTTGAACTTCACAAAATCATAGCTATCTCCAATATTTCTCCTTTTTAAAAGTAAGAAAGAGCAAAATGCAAAGAGACAAAGACCAGAGTCCTGTGTTCATTCACCACTTGTAGATCTCAAATGGTGAATGAGGGCTGAGATCATCAGAGATCATCAGATAGAGTCACTTCTCTTTCCTCAAAGGAAGGAAAAGAGTGAAAATAAAAGACTGCCTCTAGCTGGTTAGTGCCTTTTAAATGAACCCAAGTTCCAACTCCACAGCCAAATAATGGTCCTTTTCCTCAATATGTAGGTAGCTGACCAGAACATTCCTGCATTCTCCTTCAATTGCAAGTCATCACATCTTTTGAGAAGAAAGCTCTCCAGCCTCTTTCACATGAAGATTGCTTTATCCAAGAATGATGCCCGTGCTTATCAATCCCTCTACTCTCTCCATTGCCATTACAAATTGAAGATGAATTTGACGGAGAATTTTAGAGTTTTGTCATTGAGTTGTGGAACTTCTGAGCTGAGAAAAGCTTTAGTATCATAAAATCCAATTCCTTTTTAATGTTAAGGAACTGCAGCTTCCTCCTTTATTCCCTCTATTGTTAGGTGTAGCAGCCCTCAGAAAAAATTAGGTACGAGTCTACCAAGTAAGCTGAGATCAGGTCAGTAGTGTTTGCCAACCAACAGGATGTGGTGTTGTGAGAGCTGGTTTTAGAATCAGAGGAACTGGATTTAAATCTTAGCTCTTTGGTCAAACCCCTTAACTTTTCTGGGCCTCAGTTTCTATATATTTTTTTCTTTATTACAGGTGATAATTTTTCTTTTTTTCTTTCTTTTTATTATAAACTTGACAATCAAACATGAGGATTTCAATATATAAAGAAATGAAAAAAAAAGACTGTATAAAATCATGACTTTCCTATGCACAACTTTTTAAAAAAGCTTATATTAAATTTAGCATGATAGTATCAATACTAACCTTGTTTATATGTTTCCTTCTGCTCTCCTCTATCTGATTGATACTCTGTTATCTTATTGATATTGATATTGATCTGAGCATTTTGGATACATTCAGATTGTGGATGGTTGGCTGTCAATCATCTATAGGTAAGAGAATGTACCTAAGAAGGTAAAAGTCAATTAATACTCTATCACCTTATTTTTTTAACCATTATTACTCTCCTCCACCATTCTCCCTTCTCCAAAAATAGAAGTCTTCCCTTGTAACAAATAATAATATCTAACATTTAGATCGTATTTCTTATGTGTCAGATACTGTGTTAATAACTTTATAATTGTTATCTTCTTTGATAGGTGGTAGGTGCTATTATTATCCCCAATTTATCTATGAGGAAACTGAGACCTCCCTTGCCTAGAGTCACCTCTATAGTAAGTGCCTAAGAGACCAGATTTGAACTTGTCTTCCTGACCCCAGGTCCACCAACAATGCATTAATGTGCCTGACGCCCCACAGTTGTTCCAACAATTGTCATTTTCCCTTTTTTCTCCTCTTGGCCCATTTGATGAATAGGAGGTCAAATCTCTAAGGATTCATTCCTGTTTAAATCTGTTATCTATGAGGTATAGATTTCAGGTTCTACAGTGATAGGTTTTCGATTTGAGAGCAGATAATGTCTTGTCTTTCTATCTATTTCCAGTGCTTAGCACCTAGCAGGTACTTAATAAATGCTTGTTGACTGACTATGTGACCTTAGGTAAGTTACCAACTCCTTGTGCCTCAGTTTTCTCAGGTGTGAAATTAGAGAGTTGGGCCAGATAGTACTTCCAGCTTCTGTGATACTCAGGCAAATTGGCCAGTTCCTCATGTGCCTCTGCATCCCTCCATCTGCAGAGAGATACATAGAGATAAGCTTTTATCTGCAAAGAAACTCTACTCTTCCAAAGTCACAAAAGAGGGACTTTGGAAGGGAGGGACCAGATCCATCATTCTTGGGCCAGAACCTAAGGTATTTTTAGTGATTGCCAATATCTGAGTTACAAATGCTCACATTCAAAATTGAACAGTCTGGGAGCTGGTACAAGCTGACTCGAGAATTCTCCTGTTTACAGGGTAGTTAGAAGGATGACACTAATAGTTGGGATCAGGAAATAGACAGTGGTACTTAAGTCAGATCTTGGAGCAAGTAAGGAATTCTGTTAGAGGGAGGGAGGTGGGAATGCATTCCAGTCATAGGGAATGGCCCTGTAAAGTCATTGAGAAAGGAGATGGAGTGTCATGTGGAAGAGGTAGTAAGAAGTTGCAGAGTCACTGGACAGCAAGGCACTGGACCGGGAGCTCAGAATACAGAGACAAAATTGGAATCGTCCCTGCCTTAATGGAGTTAACTTTCTGCCTTATCGCTGGAAGAATCTGAGCAAGGATGCGCTTACCCCCACATCCAACCTAGAGTTGCACATCTGACAAAGTTATTCCCCTGTCTTTGAAAAACACATCACTCTGGGGAGAACAGGATATAAGAGGGTTTTGTTCATCCTTAAGAGAAGGCGAGTGGCCACACAATAGTAAGGGGAGATTATAGAGAATTCTCTGAGAAATGTAAATGGACAATTACATAGGGAATGACCTATTTCCTTTTCTAGGTGTGAACTAATTGGCTTCTACCTTCATAGGTATATTCTCTTTCCTAGAGTTATACCCAATAAATGTCAAATGACTGACTGACTGACTAGTGAAACCAGAAGAAGGTTTCTTTTAGTGAGGTTTTGACAGCTTGTTTTCCAATCTCTATGCAGAATTAGATTAATTAATACCCAAGTCTGCCATTAAATAGAAACACAGGCTGTGTCTAAATGATGAAAAATACCAAATTAAAAATGGCCCATCTGGTGTCTTAACATTTGATTCAATTCGTTAAGTATTTGTTCAGTACCTACTATGTGCAAGGTATTGTGCCAGGCACTGAGAGATGCAACATATAGTAAATAAAATCAACAGATAAGTAAATCCCATCTAGTCTGAGGAAGGAGAGAACATTAATAACTAAGAGTATAAGAAAGATTTTCTACAGGAGATGGCACTTAAGATGAGCCTTAAAGGAAGTTAAGAATTCTAAGGAGTAGAGGTGAATGCCAGGAGGTTGTCTCTCTAGTAACCTTGAATTTGTTTCCCTTATGGTGGAAGTCAAAACCACATCTGGGAGATTATTTGCATCCAGGGAAGGGGGAAGAAAGGGGGACTTACCAGAGAGGGAAGAGAATTGAATAATTTTTAATGAGCTACTGAAAGTCATTTTCTCTTTCCCATATTCTCTGGGGGTTAAAATAATCATAGAATCCTAAATCTAAGGCTAGCAGGGATCAAATCCCTGAATTTACAGATGAAGAAATTGAGAACCAGAGACGTCAAGTGACTTATCCAATAGTTGTATCACAGGCAGGATTTGAATGAAAGACTTTCAACTTCAGCAGGGTTTATCCCTGTATCCTTCTGGTTCATGAATATATAAGATACTCTCCACAACCTAAATAGTGCTATATGAATTTTATTTATTTATTTTTATCATTCACAGTGGCATGGTAGCTAGAGAAAAGTCCTCAGTAAGGGATTAAAGCATAAGGTACTACTAAGAATGAATTAATTAATAAATAATAAATCACTTACAAAGACCTGAGATAGTTAGAAAAATCAAGAGCCCTCAAGGGGCTTGCTTTCCAGTAGGGGGATATGATACATATAGGGTAGTAGTGGCTGGAGTGGGGTACTTTGATTCAGAAAGCTCAAGAATGATGAGTAGGGGGGTACTTTCAGGAGGACTAGCTGAGTTCCTTTGATCATGGTTCTAGAAATGGAGAATTGGAGGGGTGGTGGCAAGGAAGTGAGGGTACTCATATAGCAGAAGGGTGTTTTGTTGGCGAGAAGATGGCCCTTTAGCAGGGAGGGAAATGAGATAACTTTAGGTCTTGTCTGATGTTGAGGGCCAGATCGGGCAGTTGGGGTTCCAGGATAGACGTTCTGGAGTTGAAAGGGTTAAACCCACCAAGATGTTGTCTCTGGTTCCTCTGCCAAACTCTTGATTGAGAAGCATAGATTGCTAGTACAGTATAAAACCAGGGATGTTGGCCACATGGGCTGTCCACAGTATTAGAAACCTTAGACTGTGAAGTCACAAACTGCAGGCTTTTTCTCTCTAGGTAATTTTCAGGGTGCTCATCTTTTAGGCAGAAGAAAATGGCACAGTGTTCCATATTCTGCCTCGTTAGTTTCTACCAGCGTTAGAATAATTTATTCCCACACCTATTCAATACTTGTATTTATATAGCCTGGAGGAGATAACCATTAGCTTCAATTAAGCTCAATTTGTGTGTATGTGTGTAAGTATATCTGGGTCTCTGTTAGATTTCTCCTTCCCAGAGGCATATAGTACAGCACAGATTTCTCCATCATTCACTGTTTTTTTAATCATTATTTTTAATTGCATTTGTAGTAAGCCAGGGGCCCTTTGCTCCATACTGTGAGCAGAGGAGGTCTCAGGTAACATCTGTGAAGTGAGTCAATGGAATTTGCATTTGATTCCCTGAACCATGTCTCCTTTTACCAGGCCTGTCATTAGGAGTCCAGTGCCCTCATACTTTCCCCAGCTCTTGAGGGCTGCTAACCATTGTGCCCCACCTGGGCCTCTCTTTCCCTGGAGTACCTCATACTGGGAACCAGAAAATGACGTATCTGTCCTAATCTTATGTAGCTGAACTGTTGGAAATTCAAAATCAACAAATATTTATAAAGTGCTTACATGTCTAAAGTGTTCTATTAGGAACTGCAGGACAAAGACTTCGCCCTCAAGAAGTTTTTCTTTTAATCCAACAAAAACCAGGTAGATAAAGAGAACTGAACTTGGAGTCACAAGGATTTAAATTTTGATGCTGACACTTAATGCTTGTATTAATTGGGCGAGTCACTTAGCATCTCTGGGTCATGATTTCCTCATTTATAAAATGTGGGGGTTGGAGCAGACAATTCCTTCTGGCTCTAGCTCTATAACTGTACGATAAATATATGGTAATATAGAGGTAACTTGGTATAGTAGAGAACATGTCAAACTTGAATTTCACTAGTTGTTATTCCACCCTGCACTTTCTTCCTTGTTCTCTTTATACTCTGACTTGGTCATCTCATGAACTCCATGAGTTTAATCATCTCTCTGCAGCTGATTCCCAGATCTATCTATCTATGTAGTTCTAGGCTTTCTCCTTAACTTCAGTCTCATATCACCAGCTGCCTAGTAGATATTTCCATCTGGGTGTCCCCTAGGCATGTCAAACTCAAGTCATCATCTTTCCCCCCTATGCTATTTTCTTGCCTTGCCTTTCCAACTGTTGTTGAGGGCATTATCCTCTTCTGAGTCAACCAGGTTCTCAGCCTCACGATCATCTCTGGCTGCTCAGTCTTACCCCACATATTCAACTAGACACCAAATCTTGGCCTTTTTGTGATCATAACATCTTTCTTCTGAGGACTCTTTTCTGCACTTAGAGTCACCACTCTGGCACAGGCATCAGTACTTCACACCTGGACTATTGCATTAGCTTTCTGATTGGTCTCTCAGCTTCAAATCTTTCTCCACTCTAATCTATCCTCCACAAAGCTGCCAAAGTAGTTTCCTAAAAGCATAGTTCTTAAAGCATGTCATCTACTCCATAAACCCCAGTAACTCTCTCTTACTTTCAGGATCCAATAAAAGGTCCTTTGTTTGACATTTACAATTCTTCATGACCTGGCCCCTCCATGTAATCCAATTATATGGGTCCCTTTGCTGTTTCAGGCATATAGCGCTCCAGTTTTGATCCTGCTTTTGTCCTGTCTCATGCCTGGAATGCTCTCCTTCCTCATCTGTCCCTTCTAGAATCTCTGGCTTGCTTTGACTCAATTCAAACACCACCTCCACTTTAAGGTTACCTTATATGTAACTCTGTATGTAATCTTACACATACATACTTATTCACATGTTGTCTCTGTCATTAGAATATAAACTACTTGAACACAGGTACTGTGTTTGCCCTTTCTTATAGCTTGAGTTCTAAACACAGTGCCTAGAATACAGTAAGAACTTAATAAATGTTGTTGATTGATTGGAGTAGGGAAGACTTCAATTCAAGTCCTGCCTTAGACCCTTAATAGCTGTGTGTCCCTGGGCAAGTCACTTAACTTTGGTCTCAGTCTCAATTTCCTGACCAGATAAAGTGGGGATAATAATAGCATCTTCCTCATAGGTTGTTCTGAAGATCAAATTCACACACACACACGTGCTATGTAGAAAAACCATACATAATATACTACATACACGTAACACGTACACACTTCATATAAACACTATACACAACATACTATATACATGTAGCATGTACACACTGCATACCAACATCACACATAATATACTACATACGTAACACATAGTCACTATATATACATAGTGTACTATACATATGTAACAATACACACTGCATGTAAACACTGTAAGTAATGCCTTTATGTACAGTGTGTATATGTTATATGTGTATGATATATTATATATACATTACGTATACATCATATTTATAGTATATATGTAGTACATATACATGACATACATGTTTGCAAATCTTAAAGCTTTATATAAAAAAGCTTTATATTTTATTATTAATAATAATTTTGGAGAAGAAAAGGACGGACTTCAGAGATCAGCAAGGGTTCATGGAAAAAAGGGAGAGAATCTGATAAACTTTCTGATTAAACCACAAATCAAGTCAACAAGAATTTATTAAGCTCTTACTGTGTGCCAGGCACTGTGTTAAGCTCTGGGAACATAATTATAAGTGGAAAGAAAGACAACTGCTGCTTTCCAGGAGATCACATTTGAATGGGAGGGTGCTGGTGAAGACACATAAAAGGGGGCTAAAAGTGGAGAAGGGGGAACAGATGAAAGTGCAAGCACCCCAGCATTGTATACAAAGTCCAGTGGGAGTCAGGACTACATCCTGGAGAGGAGTGAAGTCATGATTGGCTTGTACCTTCTCCTTAAAAAAATGGAGGTTCTGGGAGGAATCAGCCAAATAGAGGGGGGGGAGGCCATGGGGAGGGTACTCTCAACGTGTAAAGGCGTAAAGTTTAAAGGATGAACAACTTTGCTATGAAGAAGTTTTGGGGGCATTGCGGAGAAAGACCAGCAGAGTTAGGAGGGCAGCCTGGAGAGTAATAGGTGTTAGAGGGAGAGATAAGTCTTATAGAGTATTGAATTAAATCCAGTCATTTTAAACATCAAGCTAGGTGAAACTGAACAAGTCAGCCAGTTCCAATTCTTGATTCACAGGCCAGTGTGTTTTTAGCCTGATAATCAGTAAAATTCCTGTTAATACAAATAACCTAAGGTGTTAACTATCTGAAAAAGGTTTAATGTATTACTTCTTCTAGGTGTACTGGCATTCTAATAATATGAAGATTATATTAAATTGCCATTAAATGCTTTTGCTTAAAGGAATGAATTTTTGGTGATAAAATTTCACAATACAAGGGATATTTTAAGACCCTTGAAATCACATCATGTTCCAATCAGATAGAGGAAACAGGGATGCTGGGAAAGGCATCTCATGGCTTGAAATTCCCACATTACTTTGTATGTAATTTGGACTCATAGGGCATACACGTACAATCTGGGGCTACTTTGTGCCATGTGATTTAACACTTAATTATATACCAGCTGGTCTCATTTACTACTTTTCTTTATGTGAGAATTTTGTTTCTCCCCTAAGACTAGATCAGAGCCATAACTAACATGGGGCTTTTTCTCAGGGCTCCAACATCTGTGTGGACATCCTTCCTATCTGTAGTGACTGCTTTCCTTTTGCCTTGCCTCCAGCAGCCAACTTGCTGTCCAGAACAGTCACCTTTTGACTATTCCTAATCCTTACAGGAATGAAGGCTGGACTGTCCCCTCTCCCAGCCCTACTGTACCCATGGTTGGATTATCCTGTGTATCATCACTGCCCATCCTTCATCCTACCTGCATGCTTTGCTAACTGTTTTTGCCTGTGGATGAAAAAAAATTCCTACTATTGTGCTATAAGAAATGATAAACAGGAAGACTTCAGAGAGGCCTGGAAAGACTTATATGAACTGATGCTGAGTGAAAGGAACAGAACCAGAAGAACTTTGTGCACAGCAACAACCACAATGTGTGAGGAATTTTTCTGGCAGACTTAGTCCTTCACAGCAATGCAAGGACTTAAAAAATTCCAGTAGTCTCTTGGGGCAAAATGCCTTATACATCCAGAGAAAGAGCTATGGAATTTGATCACAGAATGAAGCAGATCATTTTCTTTTGTATTATATTTTGTTTTATGATTTCTCCCATTCATTTTAATTCTTCTGTGCAACATGACTAAGGTAAAAATGTATTTAATAGGAATGTATGTGTAGAACCTATATAAAATTGTATGCCATCTCAGGGAGGGAGGGAGGAGGGAGGGGGGAAGGAGGAGGAGGAAAGAGAAAAAAAACTAAGATATATGGAAGTGATTGTAGAACACTGAAAACAAATAAAATAATTTTTAAAAAAAGAAAGAAAAAAATTCCTGTTGATGTCTCTGATGCAGAATTTTTGAGGCAGCCGGGTGGCATCTAAGTGCACAGAGCACTCACTGGGCCAGGAGTTGGAAAGACCTGAGCTCAAATTAGGCCTCAGATAATTCCTAGCTGTGGAACCCTGGGCAAGTCACTTACTCTCTATCTGCCTCCATTTCTTCAACTGTAAAATGAGGGTAAGAGTAGCACCTTTCTTACAGGATTACTGTTTCAAATGATATAATATGTAAAGTGTCTGGCACATTCCTTTCGTTTCTCTCTTTGGAGAAACTCATCAGGTCTACCCTAAGGAGGAGAAAAGGAACACAGAGGGTTGAAGTACTTCTCAGGCATGTTGTGATGGGGATTCTTTTGTTTTAGGGGAGGGTATAGTTTGGACTAAATGGCTAATGAGATCTGTTCTGACTGAAATTCTGTCATTGGTGAAATCTGGGGAAGGTTGTTGAATTTGGAGTCAAGGATCTGAGAGAATTACTTAAACTTTCTCCATTTCCACGTCTGCAAAATCAGAGGTTATGTTCATGACTTCTAAGTCATGAATCTAATCTATAATTCCGTGATTTCTACTCCTACTCTTTGCTGTGTAATTCCTTCTGAGTCCCTTAGATTTTAGAAATCCTGAGAAAACTTAGCTCCTACTGATGCTCGGTGATAGGATTACGTATGCTCCCTTTATCTTGCTTTGAGTCCTATTTGCCTTTTTTCCTTGAATTCATTCTACAGTGATAATTTTGTCTGATACTGGTTATTTTTAAAAGAAGCAACAGATTAGAGCCAAGACACTTGTTGTACTACAACCCCCCAGCAGAGGACTCCAGAGGCTGCAGTTACGATTAGAATCGTCCTCTGGAGTACCTGGATATGCTCAGAGATGCATTTCCCACCTTACAGAAAACTCATGAATCAATGTGAAGGCTGCTAGTGATTCCTAGACCTTGACTAGCCAGGTGGATGCCCTCTCTGGGTTCCAGTGTAAGTTCATTAGGGATCTCCTCATCTGGAGATTTCCCCAGGCTTGGGTCATGGTGCCCTTCATGGCATCCCACACAGACAGTCAGGCTGGTCAGTGGGCCAATCCCTGCATAGCAGAATATAGCCACATATGAGATGATATGAAGGTTCTGTGGATAGATTTCAAGGTCCCATGAACTTGAGTAAGAAGAAAATTACATTATGATTTTCACTGACCTCTAACTTATATTTAGCATTTCCTTCAATCATTTTAAAACATTATTCCGAGAAGGGGTCCATATCCTTTACCAGACCACCAAAGGGGTGTGGAGCCCAAGAAGACTTTTGACATACCCCTTTTTCCTTAGGTTCAATGGATAGGCACGCTGACTCCAGTGGAGGGAAGTAAGCAAAGCAGAACATGTCGGCTTCTACCAGACCTTAGAATCAGGAACTGGCATGTAACATCCCTGCCCTGATTGCTCACTTTTTGGAGGGGTTGGTTCCACAAATCTATGATGAATGAACACAGGTGGATTTGCATACTATCCCACTCCTTTTCACTCAGGTCTTCCATCTCCCCTACTGAAGTCTAGTGCTAGCTTATAAAAAATTAACCAGGAATCATGACTCTATTGTAACTACAGAGCCTTAAATGCTATTGCCATCTGAGACTGGTGTCTCATTACCCTTGATATTAAACCAGATGAGCCAAATGGAAAGGGCTGATGTTATTCACCAAATTGAATCTCTTGGGCACATACAATCCAGTGTAGATATGGAAAGTTAACAAATGGAACAGAGCTTTCCAGGCCAGCTATGGCCTGTTTGAATACCTGGTTATGACACTTGTTTTATGGAACATCTCAGCAGTTTTTACAGTTTGTGAATTTGGTAATTCAGGACTTAGGACAGCTAGGTGGTGCAGTGGACAGAGCACAGGGCCTGGAGTCAGGAAAGCCTGAGTTCAAATCTGGCTTTATTCAGACACTAGCTGTGTGACCCCTGGGCAAGTCACTTAACCCTGTTTGCCTCCGTTTCCTCATCTGTAAAATGAGCTGGAGAAGGAAATGGCAAACCACTCTAGTATCTCCGCCAAGACAACCCCAAATGGGGTCATGAAGAGTGGACATGACTGAACAACCAGTGCAGGATTTACAAAGCCTGGGGGAAGGAAGGGAAGGAATAGTCTATATGAAGTTTGGATTCAGTGCACTTAAAGACTTAGAGGGCCACATGTGGTCTCTAGGCTGAAGGTTCCCCAGCCCTGGTCTGTACTAACCTCTTGGTCTATACCAACCTGGTCTATACTAACTAGACCCTACCCAGTACAGAGATGTGGTCTGAGCCATTCTCTAAAGTACGGATTTTTCATTTGGGGTCTATGAACCCCCAGCAATTCTACTGATAAATTTCAGGGGACTCATAAACATGGGCAGGAAAAAAATTAAGCTGCTATTTTCACTGACCTCTAACTGAACTTTAACATTTCCCTCAATCATTTTAAAATATTATACTCTGAAGGGGCCCATAGACTTCACCAGACTGCCAAAGGGGTCCAAGAAACAAAAAGGATGAAGGATCAAACTTCAGTGGTGTTGCTGTGCTCCATGGAAGAAAGACCTGCAGTAATCTCATGGTTGTGTGGACTGTCCTTAGGTTTTTAAATCTCACAGATCTACTAATATGTACTTTAAGGTCCCATAATGGATTCCTGAGGCAGAAGGTGCATTTAATGATCTGCATAACAAGTGAACCTCAGCCCCTTCCTGTATACCCTTGGGTCTATGGGAATTGGAACCCGAATCTACTCCATAGGACAAGGTTGCCGTGGAGAGCAAATCTTCCTCCCTTCTACTTCTCATATACATCCTCCTTTATTAATCAAGAAAAATTAACTTCCAAAGAGAATCCCAGATATACCAGCTTTCTCCCCCAATATGTGGAAGGTATAATCCCCCTCCCTTTGTACTACCTTGGTCTTTGTGGAGGAGAAGGGGCAAAAGTTCGTAGCTTCCCTTGGTCCCCATAGAGCATAGTCCCAGTTCCAAGTCCAGAAGATACTTTAGGCTTGAGTCCTAGGAACCCTGCTTCTGGAGGGCTTTCATGCTGGGCTGTCTGGCTGAACTATCTCACTTGTAATCCTGGCTCCAAAGTCATCATGTCTCAAACTCCCAGCATCTTTGGGGATCATATCTGGCACCTGAATCTGAGATCAAACATTGCAGAATAGAAACACACATCCTCTCTACCATTTTCAGTAAACTGGTAAAAGAGAGGGAGCAGGTAAAAGAGATAGAAAGGAACGTTCTCCCTTCTCACTGGTTTAATTCATGAAATCTTCACTGTGAGATTTTCACTCTCTGGATTCAGCTGATAAGAGAGCAGCAGAAAGAGGGTGGTGGAAAAGAGTGACTGAAATGAGTGAATGGCTGGGTCTTGCTGGCTTTAAAGATGCAAGTAGCTAATCAAAGGAGGTTACCCTCACCCACACACATGGTAGGGGACAAAACAAGCCACAAGTTAGGCAAACTGGGAGTGCTCAAAAAGGCTCCTCAGTAATGTTTCCATGTTAGAAATGAGCATGCCTAGAGAATCTAGGGTCACACATTTCCCTCTCTATGGAATTTGTTGTCCTGAACAAATAGGCAGGGCTGCATTTTTTCCTTTTTTTCCTCCACAGTCATCATCCCAAATTCAGAACAGTATTCTACTATCTTTGAATAAGCATAAAGTAGCAGTTCTTTTTGTGGTGGCTATGACAAATACATCACATAAGCGATTTATCTTTGCACCGCATTCTAATAATACTCAAGTACTGCAGTGGATATCGTATCAGGCCTGGAGTCAGGAAGATTCATCATGAGTTCAAATCCAATCTCAGATATTTAATTGCTGTCTGAGCCTGGGCAAGTCACTTAACTGTTTGTTTCAGTTTCCTCATCTGTAAAATGAGCTGAAGAAGGAAACGGCCAATCACTCCAGTATCTTTGCTAAGAAAACCTAAAATAGGGTCACAAATAGTTGGATGCAATTGAAACAATTCAACAAGAAAAACAGTCAGCAGTGATTTAGAGCATTTTCCCATACGATTATAGATAACTTTGATATCTCCATCTGAAAATTGCCTACTCATTTAACTATTTATCAATTGGGGAATGATTCATATTTTTATAATTTTGACTCAGTTCTCTATATATTTGAGAAATGAAGCCTTTTTCAGTGAAACTTGGTATAAATCCTCCCCCCTCTTCCACTGTCCTGCCTCCAGTTTTCTGTTTTCCTTCTAATCTTGGCTGCATTGATTTTGTGTGTGCAAACCCTTTTAAATTTAATATAATAAAAATTATCCATTTTACTTTTTGTAATGCTCTCTAACTTCTGTTTGGACAGAAATTCTTCCCATATCATAGATTTGACAGGTAAACTATTCTACACTCCTCTAATTTGCTTATGATATCGCCTTTTATGTATAACTTATGTAATCATTTTGACCTTATCTTGGTATATTGTGTGAGATGCTGGTCTATACCTAGTTTCTGCCAAACTGCTTTCTGGTTTTCCCACCAGTTTTTGTCAAATGGTGGCTATTTAACCCCAAAGCTGGAATCTTTGTACTTACGAAGCACTAGATTACTATGGTCATTATGTATGTTCGTTGTGTACACAATATAAGCTACTGATTCACCCCTCGGTCTCTTAGGCAGTACCAGTTTGTTTGGATGATTACCACTTTATAATGCAATTTGAGATCTGATTTGACAAGCTACCTCCATATTTTTTTCATTAATTCCCTTAACTTTTTGTTCTTCTAGGTATGTTTGTTATTATTTTTTCTAGTACTACCCAATGATTTTTTTGATACATTGATTGTTATGGTATTGAATAAGTAAAATAATTTAGGTACAATCATCATTTTTACTATTTTATAATATTTACTATTTAATTATTTATTATTATTTAATGATAATATTTACCATTTTCCTATTGACTCAGCCTACCCATGAGCAGCTTTGCTGGGTAGGCTGTTCTTGGTAGTAGTCCTAGTTCCTTTGTCTACCAGAATAACTTACAGATTTTACAAGGTTCTTTATATATTTTAGATATGATGCTTTTATCTGAGAAACTGTCTATGAAAAATTTCCCCCCAATTTTCTGCATCCTTTTTGATCTTATCGTGGTAAATGATGTAAGATATTTACATTACTAGTTTCTGTCCACCTGTTCTCTAGCTTTCTCTACAATTTTTACCAAATATTGAGTTTTTATCCCTGAAGCTTAAATCTTTACATTTGTCAAACACAACTTTACTATAATCATTGCTGCTGTATATTTTGTTTTACTCTGTTCCATTGATCTAAATTTCTATTTCTATTTCTTAGTGACAGACAGTTTTGATAATTATTGCCTTATAATTTAGTTTAAGATCTGGTACTGCTTAACTTTCTTCTGTTACATCTTTTTCATTAATTTCTTTGATATACTTGACCTTTTGTTCCTCCAAATGAATGTTATTATTTTTTTCTAATTCAGTAAAATAATTTTTTTGGTAATTTAATTGGGATAGGATTGAACAGTTTAGGTAAAATTGGCACTTTTATTATATCGACTTTGTCTACCTATAAACAATTAACATTTTTCCAATTATTTCAATATGACTTGTATAAAAAGTGTTTTATAATTATGTTTTTGTAGTTCTTAGGTTTGTTTTAGTAGAAGAGTGTTTTATAATTATGTTTTTGTAGTTCCTAGGTTTGTTTTAGTAGGTATACTCCTGCACGGGCAGTTAGGTGGTGCAATGGATAAGAGCACCAGTGCAGGAATCAAGAGTTCAAATCTCACCTCAGACACTTGACACTTACTAGCTGTGTGACCTTGGGCAAGTCACTTAACCCCAATTGCCTCATTCTGGGTCATCTCCATTCATCCTGATGAATATCTGGTCACTGTATTCAGATGGCTCTGGAGGAGAAGCGAGGCTGGTGACCTGCGCAGACCTCCCTCACTCAAAACAAAATCAAGTGCAAGTCATGTCATTATTTCTCTGATGGCATGGTCTTCTTTGGCAATGAAGGACGAGCACACACACAATATTCCTGGGCATTTTATACTCTCTAGAGTTCTTTTAAATGGAGTATCTCTTACTATCTCTTCTTATAGTTGCTTGTTGTTGATATATAGAAATGTTGATGATTTATGTGGGTTTATTCTGCTACTTTACTAAAATTATTAACTATTTCAACTAACTTTTTAGTTAAATCTCTAGAATTTTCCAAGTATATCATCATATCATCTGCAAAAGAGATGATTTTATTACCTCATTGTCCATTTTGATTCCTTCAATTTCTTTTTCTTCTCTTATTGCTATTGCTAGCATTTTTCATATGATATTGAATAATTTTGGTGACAACGAGCATCCTAGTTTCACTCCGGATCTCATTGGGAAGACTTTTAGCTTGTTCCCATTACAAAGAATGCTGTGATCATATAGATTCCACAGGCTACCTGGAGATAAGAAAAAAACTGGAGTTTAGAAAACATCACAAATCTGAAAAAGAAAACATTCAATATTCTGAGTTTGGGGTGCAAATTTGCCAGAAACACATTTATTGGTTAAATGATGCAATTCTAAGCATCTCTTTTAAGAGAGAAAAAAATCCAAAAGGAAAAGATTTTGCCCATATTTCTGTAAATCTCTCTCACACAAACCATTTCCACCCACAATTTATAGTATTCCCAAACAAAAGACAGATACCACAGTAAGATAAAACAATTACAAAGTTCAGGTGAAAGATCATTTAGGAGTTGTGATTCATCTAACAGAACAATAAAAACAACTTTTGATGGTATGCTGGAGAGGTATTTTTCTAAAACTGTTCAAGCCTTCTGTCACTAGTCCCTCTGAACATTATTATTTTAGCCTAGTCAAAGTTAAATTCAAGAGATACTTCTATTTTCTGAACTAATGAGCTTTATAATTAAAAGAACTTTAGGAGTCTCTCCGAGTTGATCAAACCTTTCCCTTTAGGAACTGGTTAGGCCTTGAACAAGAATGATTTTAAAGGATTTCAGTGTAAGATATTGTTTTGGAATTGATAGTCAAAGAAAGACTGATAAGGATTTCAGACCAGAGTATTGTCCTAATATTATTTTGTAATATGACAAAGGAAAGAAGGATGGTTTCAGTATGCCTCCACACCTGGGAGGACAAATTTTTTTCCTTGCATGACTATCTTTAATTCACTCTGTTTATTATCTCTACTGTGTGCATTTGAATCTAAAGTTATGGATTTCATTACTATTTCTCTTCTTGGATGTTTTCTCCAATGAATTACTGTCCTATTTAGTTTCTTATGTTTTCCTTGTTTGTACCTTTCATACCTGCTATAAGGTATGAAACCAGTTAAATCTACATGGCCAATTTTCTCTGTACCTTCTCAGATAAAAACCTTCTTGATTATACCTGTAAGACTCAGGCAAATATGTTATTATGACTTCTTAGTATACTTATTCCTGACCAAGAGTTTCTAAGTACTCTGTTTTAATCTGTTTTATCTAAGCACCCTGTCTTTAATCCAGAAATTGAAATCCTGTTCTAAGGACCATCTTCTTGGCTAGTCACTTCCCAGTCTGCCTTTCTTTTCTGAATTCCACACCCTTCAATCAGTGGTAGTGTTGGAAATACCTATTTTTTTCACCTATGATCTTTGGGTTTTCTTTCCCAGTATTTCTGTAATCTTCAGCAATGCTTTCTATGTTCCTTCTTGCTGTTTGTCCCCACATGAATCAGGCAGTGGTGATAAGGCTTGAGTGGTCTTAAGAAGTTCATCACATTATGTCTTAGATACACTCATCTTGAATACAGACAATTTGCATGGGTTTATATCAGACTAATGACTAGCTGCCTTAACAGAGTCAACGACCACTACTTTTCTTCCTGCATTTACCTTTACTGGTCCTCTCACTAGATATTCCCTGTGGATTCTCTCCATCATTCCTTAGAGCTCAGGAAGCTGCTTTCTTCTTAGATGGTCCAGGCTACCTCCTTGTAGGAAAAATTTAACACTTAGCTCCAAATATTCAATGGTCCTTTTTCCTTTCTTTCTATAGAATTAGCCTCTGTTTCTTTACGTTCTTTTTCTTCATTTCCTCCTTAAAATAATTCTTTCATTTCTCCAAAGAGAAATTCATTGTTTGTGTTAGCATGAGAAATAGAATTTTCTTTCCGTTCCTTCACATTCTCCTCTACTGCAAAGAGCAATCTGCACTTGTTCATGCATAGCTGCTACATGGTACTTGCAGAAACACAAAAATGGCATACTCTCTTGAGGTAACTAAAGCATTCTCTTTGCCCTCCATGATTTTTTGATCAATCAATCAATAAGCATTTATTAAATATCTACTATATTCCAGGGACTGTGTAAGCAGCAGGGATAAAAAAAAAGACAAAAGATAGTCTCTGCTCGTGCTTAGAATTTAATGGGGAAGACAATATGCAAGCAAATATATACTAAACAAGCTATACACAAGATAAACAGGAACTAATTAAAAGAGAGAAGGCACTGGAATTAAGAGAGCTTGGAGAAGGTGTGATTTTAGTTGGGACTTTGAATGCCAAAGACAACATTTTGTATTTGCTCTTGGAGGCAATAAGATGAGCAGGGAGGGAGTAACATTTTTACTGTTGTTGTTGAAAACAAAATCCACAGTCCTTTGTCATTTGGGAGGGAGTCATCTTGACTAATTGTGGATCTTGTTCATTGTACAGGGGGCTTAATTAGGATTTCTGCACAAGCCTTATTTTATTTAGGACAGTCTTACTAATTTTCTGGACATAAGGTGACACGATTAGCCAATACATCAATGGACAAACATTTATCAAGAGCCTATGATGTTCCAGGTCCTGGGATACAAAGACCAAAGTGAAATAACCCCTGGTCTTGATGTACTTACCATCTAACTGAGAGAGATAATGCATCCATTTGTATCAAACACAAAGCAAAACACACAGAAAATATATAACACATACACAGATACAAAATAGATGTAACCTTTGTCCCACAGCTCTTTGGTATGGGACTCCCTCCTTTCTGGTAGGGACAAATGCCCCATCCTGCATGAGAGTTGGGGCAGAGTTGGTGAGAAGTAAGAGAGCTCCAACCTTTGCTAGTCCCCTTTTGGAACTCTACAGAGCCACGCCCCTTCAGGACTCCTCAAAATTTGAGTCTTCAAGCATTAAGTTGCTTTGGATACTTCTGGCTTCCAGCTTGAAGGAGGAAGTTGGGAGAGGGCAACCCTACTTCAGTTTGCTGAAGCAAAAGACTGGGAAGACATGAGTGGAGCTGGAAGTCTCCATCATGTTCCTGTTTCCAGCTTGCTATACTGGAGACTTTGGGAAGTTTCCCCTTGGGTGAGTTCAAGGATGCCCTCCCTTGGTTGGTCTGAGTTACCTCGCTCCCAGCGGGAGAGCTCCTTCACTCTGTATTGTTTAGTATATATTTTCCCATGTATACTTTCTCTGATTTTTGTTTTGCTATGATTTGGATAAATAGTTTCCTTTGCTGTTTGCTATGTTTTGATCATGGAACTGGTATTTGGTGGGAATGGGGTTAAGCCTTGGATATAGAGCTTGGGTTTCCTCCTTCCCCCCAAATTACAAAATAATTAGAAATTGTATGGAATCTTATCATATTTCCTACGCTAATATTATTTAAGGGAGCAGATAGAATCTTAGCCTTGTACCCCCTCTGTCTGAGGAGAGAAGAGCAACTTCCAGCCTCAATTTTCTGCTTTCCCTCTTGGCAGGAATGAAAGTCTCCCTTAGAGAAGCAACAGGGAGGAGAAAGCTAGAAATGTCTATTTTTGCCTCCCTTCAGGTCACACTATGACATTACAAGTGGGGTCCACTTTCCCTACACAGATACAATGTAGGGCGAGAAGGCATTAATAGCTGGTAAGGGGATCAAGAAAGACTTCATAAAAAACATGATTCTTGATCTGAGTCTTGAAGGAAACAATGCTTTCTAAGAGATGGGGAGAAGGCACTAATATCTGGTGGGAGATAAAGAAAGCCTTCATAATGAAGAGATAGGACTGAATCTTGAAGAAAACTAGAGTTTCAAGGAGAAAATTATAAGGAGGAAATACATTACGAGCATGGGGTTTGGGGTGGAATGTGACACATTTAGTACAAAAGTATAAAGACAGAAGACAGGAGGTAAAGAACAGTATGAATTCCAGTTTGGCTAGACTATAGTGTGCATGAAAGGGAGTAATGCGTAATAAATGTGGTCAGCAGACTTAGATGGGCAGTTAGCACATTCCTAATATTAACTAGCAAATGCTAGAAGCCAATAGAAGCCAATGAACAAGTAGAACTCTCATTGCAGCTGATCACCTCCTAGCTTCCTCTACTTCTCTGGTGCCTAAGATTACTGTCTAATCCATCAGACCCACTCCTCTCCCTTCCATCACACATATTGCTGTTAGAATACTAGAGAAGAAAACTTGAATTTTCCTTGTATATCACTTAACGCATTACTACTCTGTTCAAAAGACCTCTAGTGGCTTCTTATTTTTCTTTCTTTTTAAAAAAGTATATCAAATCTGAATTCCTATGACCTCCAAGGCTATTGATAATGAAACTTTACCCTACCCATCCCACCTTATTTCCCACTTGTCTGGATTTTACTGAAGCTCAATCCCAACTCTACGCCCTTGTTTTCAGCTTTCCTGGCCTCCTCTCACATGTCCCTTCCTCATTCAATTTCTGCCTCCCCTTCATGTCCTCTCTTAAGTACTTCCTTCTCTTTGAGTCTCTCTAGGACTACTGGAGCCTTCCTTGCCACCCAATCTGAAATTCTATATCACTTAGAAGCCACATTAGATAATTTAACACAATATCCAGGAATAATAAGAGCCTGGAGCACTAGGATTGCATTGCTAGTAATTGGGTAGCTATTACTAGCAGTTGGGATGGCATGTGGTTGATAGATTTAAGGAGATAGGGCACTTGTCTGTTGGGTTTTAAGGCTATCTGAAACCTTATTTCCTTTGGACAGATGCAGGTTATATGCTCATAGGATCAAATTACAGAGGACTTGAGAGGACAACTAGTTCAAAACATTCATTTTATTGATGAAGAAACTAAGACCCATACAAGCTCAGTGATGGATACTGTAAAGAAGACCTGGTTACTTGACATTTCTTACCTTACTGAGTTACTGAGGCCACCTCCTCTAAGTTTTTTTAGTTTGTTCCTGGGGCTTATTTACCCTTTAGGGTTTAAAAAAATTCATTCTTCCTTTCTCACACGTGTTTTATCTTACCACATTTTTCCTTTCGTCCCCTTCTGTCATGTGCCCAGTTCTCTTCTGCATCTGAAAATGTTGGATGTGCAATTAATGTGAACACACTCACTCTCCAACTTTGGCGACTAATAGAGTTTTCTGTACTTGGTAAGAAGGGACTCAGCAAGCAGCTAGCGAATGCTTTGGTCAACTCCACTGAGAAATCTAAAGACAAGAGGGCAGGTCTTTATCAGGATCTGTCTCAAGGTGGTTTCTGAATAATTCCCCTCTTCACTGAGAAACCGTGTGCAAATAAACGGCCAAGGAGGAGGTGAGCTCCAGGTGGCAGTGGGGATGTGCCGAGCGGGCCCAAAGTCAAGGCATTTTTTCTAGAGAGGATCTTGGAAGGTGCCCAGCATGATCTTCCCTGCCCTTCTTCTGAAGGCAGGAAATGTCTCCACAGTGTTTTAACCTTTTTATCAGTCACACACACACACACACACACACACACACACACACACATGCCTGGCACATAGTAAGGAGTGTAATAAATACTTATTGATTGATAGCACAGCTGAATCTCAGATCATGCCTGGAGAGAGCCCCTCCAGAGATTCTCTGTAGGTTATAAATGGAGTGTAAAGCAGGGAAGAACAGACAAAGCCCCTTGTCCTTGGCCTCCTTAAGAAAGACAACTGTGTTTCATTTAGTGCGTGTCTGGAACTTGAGATGTTGCTTCTGGTGGCAAAGAAGGCAAAGTCCGCAAGCCTGAAATCACAGGATCATGGAATTTAGAGGTGGAAGGGACCTTGGACATCATCTACTCCAAGAGTCTTTTAGAGAGGAGGATGCCTGGAGAGAGGAACTGACCTTCTTTAGAACAGTTTTTTTTGGTTTTGTTTTGATAGTACAAGTCAAATCTAGAAACAGACACCATCTTCTTGAACCCTCCGCACCTTGTAACCAAGAAAAACAGCTGTAGTTCAAAGAAGCTAGAGGATTTAGATTTAAGAGGACCTAGGTTTGAATCCCAGCTCTGTCTCTTGCCGCTTTCAATTCAATAAACATTTATGATTTATTTATTCCATTTCATCTATATTCCATAAATATCCATTTGTTTGCTTATTTGTTCATCTATCTAGCTATCTATTTAGCTATCTGAGGGCAGCTAGGTGGCGCATTGGATAGACTGTTAGCCCTGGAGTGAGGAAGACTCATCGTCTGAGTTCAAATCTAGCCTCAGATACTTAATAGCTGTGTGACCCTGACCAAGTCATTTAATCTTGTTTGCCTCAGCTTCCTCATATGTAAAATGAGTTGGAATGAATATTCATTAATTCTTTCATTCATTCATTCTGTCCTGCTATGTGCTAGGAACTGTGCTAAGCATTTGAACCCAGTGGAACCTTGAACAAGTTATTTTACTTGTCTGGTTCTCATATTTCTTATGCATAAAATGAAGGTCTTGGGCTAGATGACCTTTCTGAAGGTCTTTTCAGTTCTTAGTGTATGATCTTATCTCCCATTGCATTGGAGCCATCTCCAGTCGTTCTACTCTATATCTTGCCTCTGGACACAGATGGCCCTGGAGGAGAGACTGAGGCTGGTAACTTTGCAGAGCCCTCCCTCACTTAAATCCAATTCACTTGCAGATCATGGCATCCCTTCCCGATCCTTCTCCAGAATGAAGGATGAACATCAACAATGTCCTGAAACTCACCTGGTTCACCAAGGTGCCAAAATGAAAAGCTGATACTTATCCTGAGGAATCTGTGACAGTCTTATACCAAAGAATAAGCAATCAACTAGACAAGAAACTCTTTGAGGAGGCGGACCATGTCTGAGACTTTTCTTATCTCTGCTGTCATGTCTAGCACAGTCCTGGAGATGTAACATGTGCTCAGTAAATACTTGTTGATGGAGTCTATGATCCTGGAATTTGCCAGCAAATAGCGTACCCTCAGTATAAGTTTGTTGAATTGAATAGGACGATCAAAGATTCAGTATAGTTTTAGCATTTAAACATATTTGATGTTGTTCTTATTATGTGAAATGTGGTTATTCTCTATTAACCATAACCATAACACCTACGGCATGCTGGAGGAATGGAAATTTATCATATTTGGTAACAAGTCTTCAGTCTTCACAAGGTAATTTCACTGAAATAAATGAGTGCTTTGCACTAACATCATTGTATGATATGATCTCATCATAAATCACATTTACCTTCCACTTGCCCCTCTCATTTTGATTACTTTCTGCATGACCTTCCTTATTCCTGATGCAATTTTTTAATTTTAATGTTGGATCCGCCACTGAATTTATTGCCAGATGGCTTGCCAGACCCCTGAGAATGTACTCATTTATCTCTGAATACTTAACATAGCTGAATCTTTTTTAAAAAATATTGCTCCCCATTGCCTAATTTCCCAAGTCAAATTTTGACTCTATTGTCATTCATTTGTTCTACAAATATTTATTGAGCATCTACTGTATGCAAGGCTCTGTGCTGGGTGCTAAGCAGTTGAAGTTCATTCCTTCCTACTATCTATCCCTTAGACAATGTAATCCAACAAGCACTTATTAAGCACCTACTCGATGCAAAGCATAGTGTTGGGTGCTGGAAAAATAATGAGAAATTGCAAAATAATTTCTGCCCTCAGGGAGATTATATTCTACCAGGTCAGGATTTCTTAACCTTTTGTGTATCATGGATTTCCTTTGGTCATTTGGTAAAGTTTATGTAAGCCTTCTCAGAAAAATAGTCTTAAATTATTGAAAAAAAGTGCTAAATTTTAGTTAGAAGCCAGTGAAAAATAAGGATGTAAATTTTTTTGTATCAACTCTCCCCTGAAATTTATCCCTGGAACCCTTGAATGCCCATGGTCTCCACATTAAGAATTCTTGTACTATGAGTGTACAAAAAGTAAACAGATGAGTAGATACATGATTATGTGGGGGTGGGATGAGGCAGGACACACTAATAATTAAAGGAATCTGGAAATAATCTGAACCTTGAAAGATTCTTTCAAGCTTTGGGAAATCCTAAGAGGCAGAGATGGGGCAGGGTGTATGATATTTAAAGCATGCAGAGTGCTTTTGAAAAGTTATAGAGGTAAGAAACTTAGTTTGGGGAACTTTTGAAAAGTTATAGAGGTAAGAAACTTAGTTTGGGGTATTTACTAATACCCATGCCATTTTCCTTGTTACTGAAGCTAAAGAATGACTCCTTTTCTTACAGTCCTTTGACAAAATCTATCCATGCATGAATCATTTCATTGATAATTTCCACTCTGTGGATTCTCTTTCTGCATTGACAGAACAGCAGTATTGGTTCTTTGCCCAGAGTTCATTACTTAAAATTTGATCATAGAAAATTTGAAATTCTATGTGTTTCCTCCCTTCTCCAAGTGAAGTCCTGCTCCAATGCCCCATTAAATTCTAGAGGTAATGCTGAGCTCTGGGAGCATAGAGTATACGTTTTGTAGATTCTACAAAGAGGGAAAGGTTCTGAATATGGACAAAATAATGGATAATGGGTCTGTTATCAGAGGAGCAGTCTGAGTAGCTTTGGGGAGGTTCGCAGCCGCTTAGTCACAGGAATTCCTGACTGATGGCTTACTAAATTATGGAGGATCTATGGTCTACGTCATTGGCTGGAATACTGACACAGACAACATTATAGATCCTTGAAATTTTGAAGCACATATATTTTAAAAGCCTGGCAATTCAGGTATAAAAGATTCACCAAGCAAACATTTTCTTAACCATCCTTCCCTTCTCCTAGCTTTATGCATAGATGGAAAGATGAGGTTTCTTATTCCAGGGACATTAATAAGACCGAAGGAGGCAAGGATGCAGCTTCAAGCTCTATTTCCTCCCCTCCAATTCCTTCCACAAATGCCTGGAATTTTACCACTAGTCGTTCATTCTGTTGTGCTAATTCTCTTTTTTTCTCTACCTGTAGCCTGTTTTAAAATACAAGTCTGTATGGGAGGGCTAACACGTTAAGTCCCTAACAACTCTGAATGACTACTGGCTTATTATAGCTTATTTGTATACAGTTGATTGCATGCTGTTTTCCCATTAGACTGTGAACTCCTTGAGAGGAGACTATTTTTTTTGTCTATCTTTGTAATCCTAGTACTTAGCTAAGTATTTCATATATAGTAGGTAGTTAATAAATGCTTGTTGACTTGGACCTGACTTTTGCTTTTCCTGGGGTACAGCAGCAGAGGCACCCTGGGAGGAATTACCAAGTAGGAAAAAAAAAACCTTTTTTTTGGATGGTTTGTGTCTCATTTTGGAGGCAATTATTTATTTGTTTATTATTTCACTTATTTATTTATTTTTAGTTTTCAGCATCCATTTCCACAAGATTTTGAGTTCTAAATTTTCTCCCCATCTCTCCCCTCTGCCCACCCCAAGACAGCATGCATTCTGATTACCCCTTCCCCCAATCTACTCTCCTTTCTATCACACCCCTTCCTTCTCTTATCCCTATCTCCTCTATTTTCTTGTAGGGCAAGATAGATTTCTATACCCTATTACCTGTATTTCTTCTTTCCCAGTTGCATGTGAAAACAATTTTTAACATTCATTTTTAAAACTTTGAGTTCCAACTTCTCTCCCTCCCTCTCCACCCATCCCCACTGAGAAGTCAAGCAGTTTGATATAGGTTTCACATGTATAAAAGTAATGTTGTGAAAGACTTTTCCCTCCATCCTGTCATGCCCCCCATTTATTCTATTCTCTCTTTTGATACTTCCCCTCCTCAAAAGTATTTACTTATAATTACCCCTCCTCTCATTTGCCCTTCCTTCTATCATGCCCCAACCCCTGTTTATCCCTTTCTCCCCTGTTTTCTTGTAGTGTAAGATAGATTTTCATAGCAAATTGAGTGTGCTTGTTATTCCTTCCTTAAGCCAAATGTGATGAGAATGTTTCACTTTTTCCCTCTCACCTCCCCCTTTTCCCCTCCATTGAAAAAGCTTTTTTTTTGCCTCTTCTATGTGAGAGATAATTTGCCCCATTCTATTTCTTCCTTTCTCCTCTCAATATATTCATCTCTCATCCCTTAATTTTATTTTTTTAGATATCATCCCTTCCTATTCAAGTCACCTTGTGCCCTCTGTCTATATGTATATAATCTCTCCAACTACCCAAATACTGAGAAAAGTCTCAAGAGTTACAAATATTATCTTTCCATGTAGGGATGTAAACAGTTCAACTTTAGTAAGTCCCTTATGAATTCTCTTTCCTGTTTACCTTTTCATGCTTATCTTGATTCTTGTGTTTGAAAGTCAAATTTTCTTTTCAGCTCTGGTCTTTTCATTAAGAATGTCTGAAAGTCTTCTGTTTCATTGAAAGACCATTTTTCCCCTGAAATATTATACTCAGTTTTGCTGGGTAGGTGATTCTTGGTTTTAATCCTAGTTCCTTTGACTTCTGGAATATCATATTTTAAGCCCTTCAGTCCCGTAATGTAGAAGCTGCTAGATCTTGTGTTATCCTGACTGTATTTCCACAGTACTCAAATTGTTTCTTTCTGGATGCTTGTAATATTTTCTCCTTGACCTGGGAGCTCTGAAATTTGGCTACAATATTCCTAGGAGTTTTCCTTTTGGGATCTCTTTCATGAGGCAATCAGTAGATTCTTTCAATATATATTTTACCCTCTGGTTCTAGAATATCAAGGCAGTTTTCCTTGATATGATGTCCAGGCTCTTTTTTTAATCATGGCTTTCAGGTAATCCCATAACTTTTCAATTGTCTCTCCTGGATCTATTTTCCAGGTTAGTTGTTTTTCCAATGAGATATTTCACATTGTCTCCTATTTTTTCATTCCTTTGGTTTTGTTTTATAATTTCTTGATTTTTCATAAAGTCATTAGCTTCTATCTGCTCCATTCTAATCTATAAGGAACTATTTTCTTCAGTGAGTTTTTGGACCTCCTTTTCCATCTGGCAATTCTGCTTTTTTAGAGAATTCTTCTCCTCATTAGTTTTTTGGATCTCTTTTGTCATTTGGGTTAGTCTATTTTTTAAAATGTTATTTTCTTAAGTATTTTTTGAGGATTCTTTTAGTAAGCAGTTGACTCATTTTTCATGATTTTCTTGCATCATTCTAATTTCTCTCCCCAACTTTTGCTCTACTTCTCTCACTTGATTTTCAAAATCCTTTTTGAGCTCTTCCATGGTCTGGGACCAATTCATATTTTTCTTGAAGATTTTGGTTGGAGGAGCTTTGACTTTGTTGTCTTCTGTTTGCTTGTTTTGATCTTCCTTCCCATCAAAGTAAGATTCTATAGTCTGATTCTTTTTCTGGTTTTTGCTCATTTCCCCAGCCATTTATTTGACTTTTCAGCTCTTTGTCAAGGTAGTTCTCTGCTTCCAGTGGGAGTGAGGGGTGTACTGTCAGTTGCTTGATTCCCCCACAATCTGTGGGCCTTGATCTCCAGAAACAGTGGCTGCAGTTGCCCCTGCTGCAGCTGTGGCTGCTGTGTGTTCCTTTGCCCCCTTCCCTCTCTGCTGCCCTGGCTCTGGAGTCTGACCACTCTACTCCTTCACACCAGTGCCATAGGTTTTTCCCACTGACCTTCCAATTTGTCCTCAGTGTTTTGGGGTTATGAAATCTGGAAACTGCCACAGGTGCGAGAGATTCAGTCCCCCCCAAAGCCTGTTCAGATGCCCTCTGTGCCAGTGTGACCCACACTGGATTACACGTGGTGTGATAGATACTTCCCAGCAACCTTCTTGTCTGCCTTGGGCTAGGCATTTGCTTCATTTCATCATTCTGTGGGTTCTGCAGCTCCAGAATTTGTTTAGAGCCATTTTTACAGGTATTTGGCTGGGCTTTGGGGGAGCGCTCTAGAAAGTCTGGGCTGTTACTCTGCCGTCTGCCTCCCCGCTCCCTCCCAATTATTTTTTATATTTTTAGCTACATCAGTTGATGATTAGTGCCTACTAAGATGTAGAAGGCTTGTGATTTGTACTGAGGGAAGAAGTACACGTACCAATGAAATCATGGAACATGGAAGTACTTGTCAAATCAATTTCCTCCCTAACAGGAAAGACCTGAGCAGCATAAGAATTTATAGTGGAGGAAAGGGCTACTGAAAATGGAAGAGGCATAAGGAAAATAGTTTAGTTGGGAGAGTAGTATTATGGAGTGCAAAAGTAGATTTTTACCTAGTTCATAACACAGGGCAACCAACTAGTGCAGCGGATAGAGTGCTGGTCCTGGAGTCAGGAAGACTCATCTTCCTGAGTTCAAATTTGGCCTCAGACATTTACAAGCTGTGTGACTCTGGGCAAGTCACTAAACCCTGTTTGCCTTAGATTCCTCATCTGTCAAGTGAGCTGAAGAAGGAAATGGCAAACCTCTCCTGTATCTTTCCCAAGAAAACCCCAAATGGGTTCACCAAGAGTCAGATATGATTGAACAACAACATTTCATAATACTGAGCAATTTGGAAGAGATATGAAATCAGCTTTCTCCAGGAAAATTCAGACTCCGATGGTCTTTCTGGTACAGAGGTGGGGAACTTGCAACTTTGAGGACACATGTTGCTCTTTAGGTCCTCAAGTGCGGCCCTTTGACTGAATCCAAATTTCACAGAACATATCCCCTTTGTAAAAGGATTTGTTCTGTAAAACTTAGACTCAATCAAAATTCCACACCCAAGGACCTAGAAAGCCACATATGGCCTGGAAGCTGTAGGTTCCCAACCCCTGGTCTGGCAGATTCTTGAATGACCCAGAATTCTGAATGCCTCTAAAGCACTTAGAGACTTCCTATGTCTTAAATCCCCCTAGTCTCTTTGTCTGTGGTGCCTGTTTGCAGGCAATCTCTGATTTCTTTTAACACTCCTCATGGGCACTCTCCTTGCTCTGTCTTACATCTCCACTGACCTATTTTCCAATGACTCTTTCAGCATCTATGGGTTCCTTTGTACTCCATTAGTTTACACTTATTCAGGAGCTGTTATTTTAGTGTTTTTGTTCTTTCTCACCTCTGTGTTGTGTTTCTCCAAGTAGTCTGGATGTTCCTTGATGACCAACCACATCTTCTACCCTTTTACCTCACATTCTGTCTCCCCTCCTCTCCTAATGACTATTGTAATTATCCATGTAAATTGGGAGATCAATGAATATTGTTGACTGACTTGCTGAATCCTTTGGTATGTAAGCAGGGATCTATAGTGGAGGAATGGGGGTCTTTGGTCAGCCAGTAAATCAGTTAACTAGCATTTATTAGTCATTTACTATGTGTCAGGTCTGTGTACTAACCACTGGGGATACAAAGAAACTAAACCTTTCCTTTCCCTCAGGGACCATATATCCTCACAGGAGAGACAACATGGAAATAACTACCCAAGATAGTTATGAGCAGATGAGGGTACTATGAAAGGGAAAGACATTAATAGCTAGAGAAGGGGGTGGTGGTGATGAAAAGGGGAAATGTTGTTCAGTGGACAGACTCTTAATGACCCCATGGACACAGCACACCACCCTTCTATCCTCCACTATCTCTCGAAGTCTGTCCAAGTTTATGGTCATTGCTTCTATAACTCTATCCATCCATCTCATTCTCTGCTGTCTTAGTTTCCTTTTGCCTCTAATCTATCCCAACATCTGGGTCTTTTGCAATGATCCCCCTCTTCTCATTATGTGGCCAAAGTATTTAAGCTTCAGCTTCAGCATTTGACTTTCCAATGAATAGCCTGAATTAATTTCTTTAAGTACTGACTGATTTGATCTTGCTATCCAAGGGACTCTCCAAAGTCTTCTCCAGCACCACAATTTGAAAGCATCGATTCCGTGGCACTCAGCTTTCCTTATAGTCCAACTCTTACAACCAGATATTGCTACTGGAAAAATAATAGCTTTGGCTATTTGGAACTTTGTAGTCAAGGTAATGTCTCTGCTTTTTAGTATGCTGTCCAGATTTGCCATAACTTTCCTTCCAAGGAGCAAATGGCTTTTAATTTCATGTCTGCAGACTGTCTGCAATGATCTTTGAGCCCAAGAATATAAAATCAGACAGTGTTCCCATTTCTTTTCTTTCTATTTGCCAGAAAGTGATGGGACTAGTTGCCAAGATCTTAGTTTTTTTTTTTTTTGATGTTAAGCTTCAAGCCAGCTTTTACACTCTCCTCTTTCGCTCTTGAGAAGCTTAATTTTTATTCACTTTCTGCCATCAGAGTGGCATCATGTGTATCTCTGAGATTATTGATATTTCTCCTGACAACCTTAATTCTGGCTTTTGATTTGCCCAGCTTGGCATTTCACATGATGTACTCTGTATAATGTCTCCTGCAAAAAGTGAGATTTGAGCTGAGTCTTGAAGGAAGCCATGGAATTTAAGAGGCAAAGGTAGTAGTGAAGGAGATGCCAGTGTACTGAAAGAACTCCTTGCTTCCATCATGTTTAACATTCTACCTTTTGATGGTCATCCCTGTGGGTAAAGGCATTATACAAGTTGCTCTATGTCTCTGACACTCAGTTTCTCCATCTGTTCAATGAAGGGACTGGAGTAGAGCATTTCCAATTTCCTTCCAGCTCTAAAATCTCTGATTATATAATAAACAGCTAGGTGGCGCAGATAATAGAGGATTAGACTTGGAGTCAGGAAGACTTCAATTCCAGCCTTAGAAACTAGCTGTGTGATCCTGGGCAAGTCACTTTAACCTTGGTTTTGCCTTAGTTCCCTTCCTCTGTAAAATGTAGATGATAATAGCCCCTACCTCCCAGGGGTGTTGTGAGGCTCCAATGAGATAATAGTTGTAAAGTGCTTAGCACAGTACCCGAAACATAGTAAGCTCACTATAAATGATATAAATGGAAGCCATCATTATCATTATTATTAAACAATCCCTATGAGGGTAACCCTTTACCAGGTATCAATACCTTGACATGTTAGTACTAAGCAGTGAACAGAGGAAATGGAATGCAGGATGGTTAAGTTTGATGGATGAGTGGAAGGATAAGTCTGGAGTATCAGACTGCATTTAAGCACAAATCACAAATAAGGCATAGTAATGGGGGAGAGGGGGGACACTAACATCCCCTCCCTTCTCCCCCCATAAAGTGAAAGGATAATTAAAGAGATGGGAACATGACAATCCAGCTTTGTTCAGGGCTGTTTCTTTGTCTAAACGAATATCTTAGATTCATCTGAGGGTAGGCTCAGAAGTGGAACCAGGAAAATGGATGGCTTCAGCCATCGGAGGGCCGGGCAGCAGCGGGAGGTATCCCCTTTGCCCAAGTCAATATGCTGTAGATTATCTGTTAACATTTTGTTTTGATAACAATACCACTTTTATTAAAGAGATGGTAGGCATATGGTGAATTATAATTTGACAACAGGTAACAATGGCAGAGTCTGAATGAGTTGTTATAATTTTTGAGAGTCCTTAAAAAGAGGCCAAGAAAAGGAATCCGATCTCTACAAAGACTTCTCACAAAAAGCAAAACATTACCTTCCCAAAATCTATTTTATTGCCTCGATCACAAGGGTAGGGATGAGAGGGTTCAGATTGCTCAGTGCAGTTCATTAGTGCTACTAGAAAAAACAAAACCCAGAAATAACTGGAGGAGGGACGGGGTGAGTGACCTTCCCCTTTGGTTTTTTTTTAAATCGGTTGTTGTTGGTGCAGTACTCAGAGTTTAAGTTGAAATTCCAAAATCTGAGGCCCCACAGTGAGGTAATTAAAAAATGTAAATCCTGATTCTGCCTTTAGGTTAGACTCAGAACGTCTCTAAACTGGGAAGTCAGAAGGGCACCCACAGAGCCCCTGGGCCAGATTTCCCTTTTTCTACTTTCCTCTTGACCCCCCAGCAGGAAGTGTAGCTAGGCTGGGATACAGCCTGAGAAACAGCAACCACCCACCTGCCCCGGCGGGAGCAGAGGAGCGTGCAGAATAGGAGACCGATCACTGGGACCAAGTAGGTGCAGGTAGGGCATGGGTTCGAGCCAAGGAAGGAAGGGGTGGATGATCGTGCTGCTGCAGAACGGGAGACTAGAGGAAAGGTGGAAGTGGGGGTGCAAACTATTGGAAGAAGGGGGCAGGAGGCGGGGAGATGGGAGAGGGGAGGGAAGGGAGGCGTGGCCAAGGGGGCGGGCAGGCGGTGCTAGGCGCTGTCCTGGGTGTTGAAGCCTGCGAGGTTTTTAGCAGTGCTGCAGGAGCGCTGAGCGAGAGCTAGGGAGGCCGGCCTGAGTAGCAGCCGCTGCCGCTGCTGCTGCTGCCTCGGTCTCGGAGCCCCTTTTCCTGCTCCTGCCCAGTCCTCCTGCTCCCTTCCCTCCTGCTCCCGCTCCTGCAGCGTTCCTCCACCTCCTCCACGCGTCTGTCCATCCTTCCCTTCCTCCCTCAGTCCGTCGTCGGGTCATCCAGCCCTCACCATCCGCTCCAGCCTTCCTCAGTGCCAGCAGCAGACATGGAGTGAGCGCCCCAGGCCAGAGCGACGGAGCTAGAGAGCGAGCGAGGAGCAGCGAGGCGGGCAGTCTGCGATGGGCCAGGCGTGATGGGGTCCCCGCAGCGTTCCGTGGCCCCGGCGCCGCGGCCACCACTGCTGCTGCTGCTGCTACTCCTGCCAGCCTTGCCCGCTGCCAGCGCCGCCACCCGCGACCGCCCGTTCCCGGGGAGGTTCGGTGAGTGAGCGCGGGGCGTCCAGCTGGAGGGAGGCGCGGGTGGGGGTGGGGGGACGGGTGCGGGGCGAGGTGAGCTCGAGGTGGGAGACCTCGGCTGCAAGGGATGGGGAGGTGCGGGACTGGAGACTGGCAGCTTCTAGAGGAGGAGCTGCGGAAGGAGGAGGAGAAGGAGGAGGGGGAGGAGATTAATAGGCGGTGGCAGCCGTGGCAGCAGCATGGAGCCGACCGACAGGGCTGTACCCGGCGGAGAGAGCGAGGTAGTTACAGGTGCAGCAGCAGCAGAGCAAAGGGCAAGGGCCAGGGGCCGCGGAGATTGCTCTGCTCCCGCCTCCTAAACCCTCTCCATGGTGCTTCCTCCTAGAGACTCCTCCCCAAAGCGTCGTGTCCTCCATTGACTCAGTTTCCTTCTACCGTCACCTGCCCTCTCCCTCAGTGGTAGCACCAGAAACTCGGCAACCTTTGCAGTTCCCTCTCTGCCTCCCGACCTTGCAACACAGCCCCGGTGTCTATCTCTGGGTCAACTCTCTAAATTACCTGCACGTCTTCTTTATAGGTCTCTTCTTCTAAGCCCCACCTTTCAAAGCCCAGCTCTCTTTCTGTTGATCCCACCCTTCTCTCTCACCACAGACTGCAAAATAAAAGCTTTCCTCTCACCCTTAGTTCAGAGATCCACTGAAACAGCTCTCCCGCCCTCCCACCCCATCCCCACCACAAACACCAAAGTCCCTTATGTGTGGGAAGATGAAGGTTTGCCATCCTCTTTCCTTTTCCTGTGTGTTTACTCTTTATAAAGTATTTATATATTGCGTGCGCTCTTGTGTGTGTGTGTGTGTGTGTGTGTGTGTGTGTGTGTGTTCGTGAGTGTGTACTGAGGAATGTATGCCTTTTGGGGAGAAAGTGCCTGAATGATATTTTCAGCTAGTGGGTGGAGAGCAGTGGATCTATGGGTTGCCATTTCTTCCCTCCTCTTCCACATCCTGGTCTCGATCTCGTACCCCCAAACCTGCACTACCATAAAATGATGCTGAGTAGACACTTTGTTAAAACAAAACCACACCTCTTCAAGGATTCTCACCCAGATTATTGACGTGTTCCCAAGGAAGAAAAAGAAGGGGAAAAGAAACGGTGAAGGATTTGCTGAGAGGGGAAGAATAATTAAATAGTAAAGCCTTACAGAAAAATTAGTCTTCTCCTTGAAATCCATTTGGTTTTGTGGTGATCTTTTTCTTTAACCCAAAAACAATCTGCCTTCTGCTCCTATTCCCCTATCTTATTTGTTAACAAAGGTTTTAGACATTTAGAATAAAGCCAGTGTTTTTCATAAGTGTTTCCCTAGTCAGAAATATTAGAATTTAAATTCTGACATCTTAAATGAATGTAAGCACCTCTTTCTGGATTTGGAAAGCATTTGAGCGGTTTTTCCCCCATTCGGGGAGTCAGTATTGCAGAAAACATTATCAACTATTATGAAGAAGCTTTTAACCTGAAAGCCAGGACCTAAAGATATTCTCTGTATAATCTATACTGCTAACATATTCCCCCACCAGAGATGTTTGTAAAATAGTCTCATGTCCTTCCTGCTTCCTGTTTCTAACTGTATCACAAACTTCTAAGTCCACAAGAAATGAAAGCTAAAAGGTAGGAGATAGTTTCTCATATTCCCCCCTGAAATGTGGGCCAACACTGAACCAGGTTCCTGTGGAACATCTCCATTGCCTTCCCTCCTCTACTTACACATATTCAGGCCTGGCTACCATGCACCAAGTCAGAGCAGGAATCGCATATCATGAAGGAGATCTCTTTGCTTCATTCACTTATAGATTTCTCTCAGCCAGAGCACCTGAGGTAGAGTTATGTCTTATTAGCCTTCATGTTCAAAGATGCTAATGCCAATAGCATACACTCAGAGTTTCAGAGCATTTTAGAGAAGGCCACAGAAATTATACTAGTCTAACTGCTTCATTTTAAAAATGAAGAAACTAAACTCTAGACTGGTGCCAGCTTGAATCATTCAGCAAATCAGTGACAGAACCAGAGCCAGAACCTAGTTTTCCTGACTCCCACTCCAATAGTCTTTCCCTTTGCTTGGAACCATCTCTTTCCTCATCTCCTCCCCCCCCCCCAAACCTCAGAATTTGGGCAGCTACTTTTCCTGGTGTTCTCTCCAAGACTTACAAAAGGATTACATGATTTACCTTGGGCATGTGGAGAGTAAGGCTGAATCAATAGTAACAAAAATATGAAAATAGGTTGTTGATGTAGAATTATAAGTATACTTTGAATATATAAATATGAGTATATGTTCAATTTTTTTGATGCCTGGAACTGTAATTTCATCAGTGTGGAATACTGTCTCATATAGAAATGTCTTTCACTGATAGAGAGTGGGAACTTGTCTATATCTAGACTCTGAGGGAGTCCTTTGAGCTACTAAAAGCTTAAATGATTTGCCTAGGGTCTCATGGTTAGTATGTATCAAAGGCAGGTCTTGAACCATATATAGTCTTTCTGTATACTTGTAATCTGAATAATGGGATATACATGTTGCAACTTCAGCTTGAGCCTTTTTTAGGGTACTTACGTGGATTAGTCCCATTATGCAGATGAGTTATTCATGTTGACTTACAACTATGAAATAAGTCATCAGTAAAATGAGGAAGAAGGGAATGCAAAATCATTGGAGTCCAGAAATCCTAAATGCTTTTATTGCCCCAAAGAACTACCAGGGCTGTGGCTTCTGAAAGCCTCTTTTATACTGGATATACATTTCATGTGCAGTCTGCTCTTAGGGTGTTTCTTCTTTATTGGGGTGCCCATCTCAAAGTCATCTCTTTTTGGATCCATCTTTCTGCCTTCTGGGCATGATGATGTTGGTAGAATTGTTTAGTAGCATTTACAAGAGAGGATCTTTGGTTGTTGTGGCTTTAAGCAGTGCATGGACTTGCTACTCAGCTTGAAAAACTCCTTGGTAGCTTCTTCCCTTACTTGCTACTAGCTTTCTTCATGTTTGTTTGACTTATTACTTCTCTCGTTCCACTCTTCCTATCCATACATATCACCCATCAGAGATAGAGGACCTATGACCTGGGGTGGAATGGGAAGAATCAGTGTGGTGTATGAAAAGAACACTGGATTTAGAATTAGAAGACCTGGAATGTGAACTTTGGCTTTGCTACTTAACATCTGTGACCTTGACCTGTGAATTGCAGAAAATTACCAACTCTGTGTACCTCATTTTCTTCATCTGTAAAGAGAAAGCCAGAAAGAAAAGTTAACTGATACGGGAGGTCCAATAAACATAAAACACACTGAGGGCAGATTGTATTTGAAATATTTATTTACTGTGGGCAAGAGGTTTTCAGTAGCCACAGACTTGGGAGCTATTCTTGGGCAATATTCTTGAGACTAGAATTATGATATGTTCTCTAAAATTCCTTACAGTTCTAAATCATAATGATACTTTGTATCCTATGAGACATGCCATTTTGCATGAAACATGAAAACATTCCACAGGTAGTTGGATGCCATTTTTTGACGGGTATAAGTCTTCCAGAAACAAAAGATGTTGGATAGGACCTTTATGTAATTCTGGAGCAAAGGGTTGATTATATCCTGTATCAGAAACCTAGTAGTCATCTAATTCAACTCCTTGCCCAATGGATGATTCACATCCTCTATTACAAAAAGATTCATATTCTTTCATGAAGTGCTCTTCCCCTTTGCCCATCAGTATTTGATTTATAAGTGCTACTCTGAAGTAGCAGGTATCAGTGATAGCTCTTAGTCCTTTAGTTTGGATGGTTTTTGCTGTGGTTTAGGTATCCCTGGAGGAAGCTAGTGCTTGACCTCCCTTCATCTTTCTCAGTTGGATTTCTCTTCCATCAAGTTTTACTGACTACAGAGGAGGCCATAACTTCTTCTATGTTTCTTTTTGTGTGGGTACAGGGGGCTCAGATATGGCTTTCTTTTTCAGTTGACTTTGGGTAATGCTCACAGTGTTAACTTGGTTGCCCTGGGGCTAAGGAACTGCTAGGTTTCTTGCATTTTGACTGAGATATATCTACAAGGAGTAGATCCAGTCTCCTTTCTTGGGTGTTCAACTTAGAGATACCTTAGAGTCTACTGTGTGTCCTTCCTGTGAGGTCAAGAGGACAGCATGTACCTCTTCATATTGTATCTGAGGCACATTGCTGGTGCTGCTCCTTATCCCTTAAGCATACATAGCTATGTACAAGTCTACACATCAATTTCCTAAGACATGAATGCACATCATTCTTTTCTCCTTAAAACAAATGTATTGATTTTTCCTGCAAGTACTCATTCTACATTTCTACCTATGCTTACACACACATATGCATGCACAATCTGTGCCTTGTTTGACAACTATCAAGCCATTTGCAATGCTCCTAATCAAGACAAGCAGCCAATAATGACTATGGAGGCTGTAAGCTTTCTTTCTTACTGTTTTTCTTGTTTTTTTAATGGCACCTTCAGGATAGGGGGTGTGAAGCACATACAACCAGGGGAACCAGTGCTTCATGTTCTTTCACATCAGGGGTCCTTGGAGATTCCAAGTAGATCCTAGAGATGACCAAGACCTACCATTCTATTCTTTGTAGCATGCTCGGATTTGTCGTAGCTCATATCTAAGTGCAGATGCACATTTTAGACAGGGAGTAACTAATCATATCTACAGTGTCAATAACACTTGGATATGCAGATTTCATCTTTGAGCTGTTCCCTTGTAGAATGGGATGAATCCTTTCTCCTAAGAAGGTATTTTGAAGTCTGTTTGCAATGTCATATTTACTTTGGGTGGCTGTTGGTCAGTCACATGTCCTACTTTTATTCCTTCAATTTTTCTCAGTCATGTTTCCTTCTCTTCCAGTTATTTGAACCTCTTTTCTCAGGTTACTGCCTAATTTCTAATACCTGTCTCCTTTAAGGAATACAGTATCCCACTCTCAGCAACCTTATTGAAATAGAAGAGAAGGAATGCATGCTTTTCTTTTCTATAACATGCTGTTGTTTTGCTTATTTTCCAAAAACCAGTGGCCTGGGCTGTTCTATTTGAATTTGCTTCCATCCTATTTCTTTTATGGGCTAAATGATGCAGTGGATAGAGTGCCAGGTCTGGAGTCAGGCAGAATCCTTCTCTGAATTCAAATCTGGCTTCATACACTTATTAGCTGTGTAACTCTAGGCAAGTCTCTTAACCCTGTTTGCCTCAGCTTCCTCATCTTTTCTTTTTTATTTCCTTTTCCTTTTTTTCCCTAGTGTTGGGCTCCATCTTTGGAGCTCCTGGTTCTGAGCTGGTGCTAAGGCAAATGTCTTCTTCAGGGTAGGAGTCTTCTAAAATAAATACTGCTATCTCTCTTAACTCTAGTGTGCAATACTATCACTCTCTATTTCTTTGGGCTCAGGTGCATGGATGGAGAAGGAAATGGCAAATGGCCCCAATTGGAGTCATGGGTGGGACTGAATGACAATTAATTTATCTTTTATTTCTCTCTTTGTTCTTTCCTTATCCCTGCCACACTTTCCCTCTGTCCAAATTTAGTTGGTGTACTTGGGGTTAAGATCTGTGGTTTATTTTTCTTGTTCTTCTCATATCCTTATGTACATTTTCTCTCCAGTAATGAATTCATGGAACCTAAAGCCAGGATGTGATTCAGTCAGAAGAAGTGAGTCCATTTTGTTTTTTGGACTGGGTGGCATGGTTGATTATTTTAAAAGCACATTTTTTTAGACATTCTTTTTTCTTGCAGCTCTGACCCTGGACTAGTTGGTAATTTTTTGCTTTTGGTAATTTTTTGCTTCTGGTCATGCTGAAAGGAGGCCATCCTAAGGGGGTGGGGGAGGAACGGACAATAAACCACTAAATGCCTCTTTCACCTGTCTGTGGGTATATTGTGGTGATTCTGTGCCTGCTGCATCTCTCCTTTTCCTTATACTCCACAGGAACCACCCTCCTCAGGTGGTGGATGTTCCCATTCTGGGGGCAAGGTTAACCTAGTTATTGGTTTAAGTAGGAAATTATGTGCTATGGCGGGGAGGTTTTAGAGTAAAGCAGCTGGCAATGAAATCATATGCACTTAATGGGATTCTAGAGTGTTGATGGTGTGTTGTGAATGAGCTTCCTATGTCCAAGGCTGAAAGTTAAATGTATCAGAACCAAAACTACATTGCAGGGAGTTGAAGAGGTTTGTTTTTAATGGCTTGCTTTCACTAGTAACTCTCTTAACCATGTGTCTAAACATCCTAAATGTATTTTTAAAAATTTAAACTGATTTGACTTGGTTTATGAGCAGTCCTGTCTACAATTGTATCAGTTGGGCTGTCATAAGCTTCATTTTTAGGGAGAGTCCATGCATTCCTTCCCTCCCCTCCCCTCCCCTCCCCTCCCCTCCCCTCCCCTCCCCTCCCCTCCCCTTCCCTCCCCTTCCCTTCCCTTCCCTTCCCTTCCCTTCCCTTCCCTTCCCTTCCCTTCCCTTCCCTTCCCTTCCCTTCCCTTCCCTTCCCTTCCCTTCCCTTCCCTTCCCTTCCCTTCCCTTCCCTTCCATTCCCTTCCTTTTTTTTTAGTGTTAGGCCCAATTAAGATGTCTTCTCTAGTGATATGTTTAATGCATATGTACTAATCTGGGACAACGTCACTCGGGTGTGAAAAAGTGAGTTACAAAATTAAGGTTGAATTGAAATAGTCAAAAAAGAAAGAAAAGAAAAAGAAAAAAAAGTACTTCAGGGGAAATGAATAAAGGCTTTAAAAAAAAATTCCATTGATAAATTTTGTATTTAGACTATAGGAAGATACGTTCCTACTTGTTGTCTTATAGCAAAGAAAAAACAATTAAGCAAAATCAATCTAAACATTGACTACATCTCATGGTTCATTCAACCACTCCCATAGTTCCTTTCTATTAAGGGAGATATGTTTCATTATTTATTTTCTGGAATTGAAATTAGTTATGATGTTTAAATTGAGTTTGCATGCCTTTTAGGGGTTTTTTGGTTTATGTTATTGTAATTGTTAAGCATGGTATATTTTGATTCTGTTTATTTCATTATGTATTGGTTCATCCAAGTCTTATGTTTTTCTGAATTTGGCATATTTGTAAATTTTTACTATATAATAGCTTCATTATAACCACATACCACAGAACACATTGGTGCATATCCACATCATTTCCAGATTTTTTTTTGCTACCCTGTAAAGTGCTGATATAAATGTTCTGGCTGTAGTGTCTTTGACCTCTGTGAGGGTATATTGTCCAGTAATGGGATTTCAGGAAAACAGCTTGAACGATTTCTCAACATTTCTCCCAATTTTTAGAATGGCTGGATTAATCCACAGCTCCACCAACATTATATGAGTGTGCTTCTCTTCCTGAAATCAATCTTGTATTGACTGTTTCTGTCTTTTAGTGACTTTGCCATTTTGGGTGTGAGGTACATCCTTAGGGTTTCATTTTTCTTTGTGATTTGGAGCATTTTTTTCATATGGTTTAAATGTGTGATTCTTCTTGGGAAACTGTTCATATGTGTTGACAATTTATCATTATCATAATGATTATCGTCATTAGCTGTCATTATCTCTTGGAAAAATAGCTTGTGGCTTTCTATATTTGTATCAATTCCCTTTTTTGTCTTAGATATCAAACTTTTATCAGAGATATTTGCTTTTTTTCCTCTCCAAATAAGCAATTTCTCTCTTTATTCTGGTTGCATTGATTTTGTTCCAGCAAACAGGTTTTTGATCTTACATAATCAAAGTTGTCTATTCCCATTGGCTCTTAAAACATTCCTGAAACAATAGATGCTTATTTTGGCAACCACTTCACAAGAACACATTTTTTTTGGTGCATGGGTTGATTTTTGTCAGAACTCTGTTTCTTTAGTGACTGCAGGTGCTTTATTTGGGATTTATAGAAGCCGAGGAGGTAGGGGTGAGGAAAGGGGTTGAATGGAGTTTCTTTTCTCTGTTCCTGTCAGTGTAATTTATATCTTAAAAAGTTGTTTCTGTAAAAACAGTGTTAGAAGCTTACCCTGGCCCTTATTAAAACAGCAAAACACCTTGATTTCAATTGTAAACAAATATTTAAAGTAGTTGTTTGCTCTAGGCAGGGGTATGGCTCCAATACTTTGAAGTCTGTCACTGGACTTAAAGATAGAAGTCTTTGTCTATGGAGAGATGAGAAAGAGTTTGGGAATTGAACACTGAGGTTTTTCATTCAGATGCAATAGTAGATGAAGGCAATATAAAATTTAGCTAAATAAGCACCTGTCTTATCTTTTCTGACAAGATGTTCCATTTCCCAGAGAAAGCAGGCAGCTGAATTCATGGCAGATAGCCCTCCATACCACATAAAAAACACCTGGCAGTTGTTTTCACATTAGTCTAAATGACCTTCAGAAATATGGGTCCAGCTGGATTTGTTTTTTCATCCGAGCTGATAAGAGGGTTAGGAAACTTCAGAAAACAGTCCTTTTCAGTGCTGCTTGGGAACTCTATGGAAACAGAGTTTATTTAAGGATGGAGAAAACGTGACCAAAAAAAAATGATGTAAGCCAGGTCTTTGGCCAAGCTGTTCACTTAAATATCAAAGGCAGGAATTAAAACAGGTGAGGTTCCTCAACAGCCCTACCTTTCTCATGTATTAAATGACCTTTCTGTTCACTGGTTCCCTCGATAATCTTTTGGAGGGTACACAGGGGCAAGGTTATTAGTACTAGAAGAATGTGAATCCTTGATATTCATCCTTACTTTTAGGTGCTGAAGTGTGGAACCTCACTGCTTCATTTATAATTAATGGTCTCATTTTGTGTCATTTAAAGAAACAAGGAAGTAGCTCCTCATTTTCTCCTTGGTCTAACTTTCTCTTGAGGTGGTAACTTTTTTTGGAGTTGTAAATGAAATGTTCCCCTCTCTTGCCTTTCCCCCCATTCCTATGTATAAAACATGTTAGATGAAAACCCCATCTTTGGAGCTACTGGTTCTGAGTTGGTGCTATGGAAAATGCCTTCTTCAGTGTAGGAGTGTGCTATCTCTTCTCTAGTGTGCAGTACTATCACTCCTTGTTTCTTTGGGCTGAGGTGGATGGATTGTGTGTTGCATTAGAATCTCTTTCCTAGAAGCATCTAGTACTCTCCCTCTAGTTTTAAAACCAGTCTGTCAGGCAGTACAGGGTTGATTTTATTCGGGGAACATCATGGGACTAGCTGAGAACTCCTTGCTTGGTTGGAGCTTGTTGAACGTGTTCTTTGGTACCTGAGCCAGTTGTTACATGATTTTCCCTCAACTTTTGTTTTTCAGCTCCTTTGGGTTATTTGGTTTCTTTCTATGAAACAATCTTGATATTTGGAAATTGATGGATTGTTATCCTTCCTTGCACCTCAAGTCTTCTTTGGTTGGCCAAGAATAAAAATGCCATCAGGGGAACTTAATATTTGATATGACTTGTAAAAGCACTCACCATTCAAATTGCTTGAAGAGATTCTCTCAGCTTTTTTAATGAGATAATGCAAACACCAGAGAGACCAGACCAAACCATAATTTGAGGTTTGCCATAACAAAAAGCCCATTTCACTCTAAGAGGGAAAGATGGATCATTTTGATAAGAAAGGTTTAAGTAGAGGTTTGGTTTCAGCTTGTCAGAGTGACAAACAGGGAGAGGGATGACTCATTTCAGATTTAGGTTATCCTTTTCTGGAATTGACTGGTGGAAGGTTATAGTCAAGAGGTGGGATTGGAAATAGTGAGGAAGGAGAAATTAGGTTTTCAATTATGGGGTGTTGGAGCCACTAGGTGTGTATATCTTTTCCCCAAGTCCATTTAGGTCCCCAGGTGCAATGCCCTATATATGGTAGAAAAGATGACATTGCTAATAGCTTGTTTTGTGAAAGGAGTCTTAGGAAGAAAGGCTGGCCTGATTCCTAAAGGGGAAAAACAGTTGCCCTTAATGGGGAAAATTCTCATTCTAGGGCTGAAATATGCTCAGCTTGTAAGAGAATGGGGCAAGTAAAAACTATCACCAATAACCCAGCAACAACTGGCAGCTAGGATCAGAAGACTTTTCCTCTTTGAGCAGTGGTTTAAACTTAGTCCAAACCAATTATCTCCTAATGATGGGACTTGAAGGTAGCTTAATGTACACAGCAAAATCATTATAACTGTAATGATACCAAATACCATACCCCTGCTGAAGGAGTATTTCTCTTAGGTAGCTAAGTGCTGGAGTGGATTCTAGCCTCAGATACCTACAAGCTCTGTGAACCTGGGCAAGTTGCTTAACTTCTGTCTGCCTCAGTTTCCTCAACTGTAAAATGGGGATAATAGTAGAACTTACCTCCAAAATTTGTTTTGAGAATCAAATGATATATTTGTAAAGCACTGGCACAGTGCCTGCCACATGGTAGATATTATATTAATGCCACTTATTATTATTTTATCCTTAATCAAAATGAAAGCTTTTGGAGGAACAGAGAAGAAAGTCTACTGTTATTGCAAGACAAATGACTCTGAATATTCCCAGTCTCAGCTGAATTGATGGCCTAAGACCTTCGGGAAGGAATAAAATTAGTTTTTAAATTGTTAGTCATCTATATTTCTTAATAAGGACATTAAAAAAACAAGCACACTTAAGCAGGGTACATTAATGATAATATAGTAATAATGGTGATAATAGATGATAGCCATGCTTAGAATTTATTTAACACCTTCAGAATGCTTGAAGCACCTTAATCATTTTTTAAAAGCTAAATTGTAGTGAGGAAACTAAAAATAATGGAAGAAAAACACCCTTCCTACAGTACATAGTATTCAACTTCAGTGGCTAGAAGTTCCCCAAGAGTGGTAAGTTTGCAAAGACTTGTTCATCTGCTGGACTGTTGATCAGTGGATCAGGGAAAGGTCCCTAGTAAGCCTGAGCAGGCTGAAAGACACTACAAAGAAGGAATTATCAAAGAAAGATATGGGGAAAAAAAGAGATAGATGGATCAGGTGGAAAGTTCTAACCGGTGAGTAGCCCATGAGATGCCATTTATATCCTTGCAGTGTCAAGAGAAAGCAAGGAAGACTTGTGCCTCATTGGGTGAATCTGCTGTGAACTGATGGGGAAACATAAAGCAAGTATTGTGGATAATAATAATAAAAATAAATAAATATAATAATAAAAAGATAATAATGAATAATAGGGATGGTTGAGTTGTTATATGTGTTATTGGAGAGAACATTCAGAGCAACAAGATCACAGATCTCCTTGAGTAGACTGTTGTTAAGCACTTTTCCCCCTTTGATTAGCGAGCCTATTTTGGAGCCAGGAAAACTTAGGTTGGAGACTGACTGATGAATACTAGCTATGTCGTTGAGGTAAATCACTCAGCCTCTCAGTGCTCTAGGCTCTTCTCCAAGATTAGAAGTTGCAAAGAGGTGTCAGCCTGTATTGGTGGAGTGAGTATTTTCATCCTGGAGTTCTTTGGATCAATGAATTTCCCTGTCCTTATTTGCTAATACTCTTATTCCTAAGATTTTATTTTTTTCTTCCAATCCTTGTTAAGTTCTGAGGGGATGGAAGGAGCTTTAAACAATTGATGTCACAAAATAAGCATCAATATATCCCCATCATCTCCTCTGTCTGCTGGAGGAAGAGGGGACACGTCCCCTTTACCCTTGCCAAAGTCTCTTGTAAAAGCTTTTCTTCTCTATTGCTTTCTCTAATCCAATGCTGAATAATTTTGAATTGTGAAAGATGCTAGAATGCCATTCTGCTGTTCTATAAAAACATCACCTTGCTTCATAGTTGTTTTCATCATTTTGAGTAAGCTCTAAGTGCTAGTTTTCATGGTGCCTGATTAGATAGAAATTGCTAAAAATGCTGTCAATCAGTGAGACATTTACTGAATACCCTTTGAAATGGGACTGGTACTATATCAATCCTCAGTACTTAGTGGGGGCTCACTATGAAAAGCAAAATGTATATGATCTTTTGGGAACAGAAATATTTAATGGTACCCCAGAAGTTGTTATATGGTACCCAAAAATATGTGGAGGTGGCAGGAGAAGGTCTGGTTCTACAGCACATAAGATATCCCAAATGGGGAAATGTTCCTCCTTTCAAATATCCAAGTGTGATTTAAATTCGTTGAGTACCTACTATGTCTAAGGCACTGTCCTGGGTCCTATATATAAAATATTGTCTTTGCCTTCAAGGAACTTGTGGTCTAGTTGAAATCTACAATATGAAGGAGTATAAAATGTAACACAGGTGGAATAAGCTAAATGTTGTAGGGTACATAAGTTCTTGAATGCTAATGAGTTTATATTTTATCCTACAAGCACTTGGGAGCCATTGAAGGTTTTTTGAAGATGGAATGATATATAAAAATGTGATATTTTTAGTAAGACTAAGATGGCATGATAGAGATTGGTAGCAGGGGAAGGTAGCATCTATGACAGCAGAAATAAAAGTTTAGACAAGAGTGGTTGCAGTGGGATGGAAAAAGAAGAAATAAGTTTAAAAAAGAACATAGAGGAAGTATTGATTAGGTCTAGTAACTGATGATGTGGAGAAAAGGAGTGAGAAGGGAGCAAAGGGGATACCTAGTTTTTGAGCTTGAGTAATAAGAATGAAGGGCTCTGCCAATAGTACTAACCCTGTGCTAGGTACCTTGGGGGATATAAAAGATACATTGGCCCAGCTGTCAAAGAGCTCATAATGTAATGGGGGAGACCAGACCTATATATGTTAAGCAATGACAGGACAATTAAGTGTTAAACTATATGATAGCAATTCCAAGTATGGCAGAAATTTAGAAGAATAAAATGAACATAGATTAAGATAGCCCAGGAAGGCTTCATAATAATTAATTTAGTCCTTGAAGCATATGGAAGAGGCGGGGAAGAAGTAGGACACCTCTTTTTTGAAGGACTCCACCTATTACCCCAAGATATGGAACTTGAGGCCCTGCAATTTGGTAGGTCTTATGGTATGAGCCTACAAAATGTGAAAAATGACAAATTCTGTGACAAATTCTGACCATTCTAATTGTGACAAACTCCTGTCAATCTATCTTAGAAATATATATTTATGTTTTATTACAAATAAATATTTAGGTTTTATTGTAATTTTGGTTGTTCAGCTACCCTCAGTAAAGATACACATTCATGAAAATGCATCTTCCAGAGGTTCCATGAAAAGGAAATGCTACAGGACTGCAAAGATCTGATCCTGGTGGGGATGGGATGGGAAACAGCATGAGCAGAGGTACAGACAGATCACAGTGGCATGTACGAGAGAGAGCATTGTTATTCAGATAATGCCTACAATTTTAAATTTTTTTAAAAAAAAAGTGTCATTGCATTCTTCACTGCTGAATGAGGTTGAATCATGGTAAGTGACTAAGAATTTGATTCTCTATAAAAGGGTTCTTAGCCTGGGATCCACAGACCCCCAAGGGCTCTGTCAAAACATTCCATGTGTTCCGTAAACCCTTGGATGGGAAAAATTACAACTTGTTTTTTTTTTTAGTAGTTTTTAATTTCCTTTGTAACCATATGCATTCAATTTTATGCATTTAAGAAGGTTTTTTTTTCTAAGAAGGGGTATATAGGCTTTCCTAACCTGCCAAATAGGGCTATGATGCACAATAGTTGAAGAACCCCTGTCCTAGAGATGTTTTGCCCTTTATCTTAATTTTGGTTGTGCCAAAGGTAGTTAGTTCCTGTAAGAAATGAAACTGATAGCTAACTCAATATGATCTAGGCTTTTATTGGTTACATATTTTGCAATAAACTAATGCCAGATCATGTGCTAACTTCAACTGCATAGCTTAAATCCTATTATTTGGAATTTATTTTCTAGTCAAAATGTCCCTCCATGGTATCAAATTCATTTGTGATTTTCCCTTAAATTCACTATCATCAACCTTGTTCTGTGTGGTAGCTGTTTGTAGGTCACTTATCTGATTGAAGTTTTTATCCTGTTAAAACTAAATGGGTATTAACTTTCAAACAGTAGGGGAAAAACAACCAGATTTAGAATCATACTACCTGGCTCAGACTCTAATTAACTGTGTCATGGACTAGTCTTTCAGTCTTTCTAAGCCCTATTCTCTTCAGTTTAATTCAACTAAAATTCAGTTCAATTCAACAAATCTTTATATTGTGCTACTTAATACACTGCTGGGCATTGTAGATAGAAAGACAAAACCAGAAACTGTTGCTGCCCTCAAGGAACTTTCTCTTTTTTTCCTTGGGCGTGGGGGAAAATAACATGTAAATGTGTGGATGTAAAACGAATACAATTAGTTAGCAGTTATGCTAAATGGTACTGTATATACTGCCAAATTTGTAGGGCTGTTGGAGGGAAAGCACTATAAACGTGTGTTCCCGTTTGGACATTTCCCTTTTGCCTCCCTTTCCCAGCATCAGCCTTGATTTGACTCTTCTGGAGGATGTAATTAACCTGAACTAGGAAGGGGCAGTTTCCACACAAAGAGGAGGGCACTGTGCATATCCTATCACTGAAGTCACCAGCATGAATCAGATAGGAGTTAGTTTCTATTTTTGGGGGGATGTTTCCATTTTACTTCACCCATACAAATATGTCTGCTCATTGCAGTTTTCACACTGATATTCTTTACATTTGAGAATAACATTTAATTCCTTTTGAAATGTTCTTAGGATGAGAATCTTAATTCATCAGAATGGCTCTGAAGGTGAAAATGGTGCATAGCTAACAGTCTGGAGAGATGGCAAGGAGCCTTCTAGTCCTTGAGCTTTAAAAATACATTTCTTTCCCATTTTGGAGGGGGAGGGGAATAGTTTGACTGAAATGAATGACAGCTTACTGATGCAGTCTACCTCCTGACTGATAATTATTCTTTCATATTTCATTAACACTTGGCTTCCAAATCAAGAACTTGTAAATGAGGTACTTGGGCAAGTTTCAAAGAGGAAAAAAAACCCAAACCCATTTACTTGGAACTTCTAAAGGTCAGACTAGCTTTTCAGATAAGATCAGGCAATTTTCATGATGCCAAGACTACCAGGCAAAGAGTCCTTTGGGTCATTTGTGTCAAGTATCCAATATTTTGGGACTCCCACTTTAGATCTTTGTGTTGGCATTAAAAAAATAATCTTGGAATAGTAGAACTAGAAAGGAGGGAGGGAGGGAGGGAGGGAGGGAGGGAGGGAGAGAGAGAGAGAGAGAGAGAGAGAGAGAGAGCACCTACACTTTCTGAGGACAAATCGTTACTTAATTTTTAAATATTTATTTAAATAAGGTGTGTAGGAGCACATTCTCTAAAACTCTATCCTCTTTTTCTCTGACAGTTGGATTCTAATCTCCTTTATCATTGACTAATTATTTGATAAGTCATTTAGTTTCTTTGAGTCTCAATTTCCTCATCTATAAAATGAGGGGGCTGGAGGAGGTAATTATTAAACCACCTTCCATGTACATTGAAGTTTTGCACATCTGATCTCACTGTCATGCTGGGAATGAGAGGATATGGTTATTATTTTTCTCATTCTACAGACAGACAAGGAAACAGAGGCTCAGAGATGTATAGGAACTTACCAGACCTCAAAACCAGGTCTTTTGGTCCAAAGTTATATCCAATCAACTGGATGGTTTCCAATATCTCCTCTGGGATTCCTCCCATCCTTAAAATGCTATAATTCTACAAAATCCTTGCTTACATCCTCTTGAAATCTACCCTGATGTAGTAAAGATACTCTAAATGAAGGATGACTCAGAGATAGATGCCTGTGTGTGAAGATGATAACCAGTTCAAATTTTCATTATTATCTTTTGTTCTTTTTTTTGTATTTAAATTTATTTATTTAAGTTTTCAACATTCATTTCCACAAAATTTTGGGTTCCAAATTTTCTCCCCATTTCTCCCCTCCCCCCACCCCAAAACACCGAGCATTCTAATTACCCCTATCACCAATCTGTCCTCCCTTCTAACATCCCTCCCTTCCCTTATCCCCATCTTCTCTTTTGTCCTGTAGGGCAAGATATGTTTCCATACCCCATTACCTGTATTTCTTATTTCTAGTTGCAAGAACAATGCTCAACAGTTGTTCCTAAAACTTTGAGTTCCAACTTCTCTTCATCTGTACCTCCCCACCCATTCCCTTTGGGAAGGCAAGCAATTCAATATAGGTCATATCTGTGTAGTTTTGCAAATGACTTCCATAATAGTCATGTTGTGTAAGACTAACTATATTTCCCTCCATCCTATCCTGCCCCCAATTTCTTCTATTCTCTCTTTTGATCCTGTCCTTCCCCAAGAATGTTGATTTCTGATTGCTCCCTCCTCCCACTGCCCTCCCTTCCATTATCCCCCCCCTGCTTATCCCCTTCTCCCCCACTTTCCTGTATTGTAAGATAGGTTTTCATACCTAAAGGAGTGTACATTTTATTCCTTCCTTTAGTGGAATGTGATGAGAGTAAGCTTCATGTTTTTTTCTCTCACCTCCCCCTTTTTTCCCTCCACTGAAAAGTCTTTTACTTGCTTCTTTTATGAGAGATAATTTGCCCCATTCCATTTCTCCCTTTCTCCTCCCAATATATTTCTCTCACCACTTAATTTCATTATTTTAAGATATGATCTCATCCTATTCAATTCACCCTGTGCTCTCTGTCTCTCTCTGTTTATGTGTGTGTGTGTGTGTGTGTGTGTGTGTGTGTGTGTGTGTGTGTAAAATCCCACCAACTACCCAGATACTGAAAAAAGTTTCAAGAGTTACAAATATTGTCTTTCCATGTAAGGATGTAAACAGTTCAACTTTAGTAAGTCCCTTATGATTTCTCTTTGCTGTTTCCCTTTTCATGCTTCTCTTGATTCTTGTGTTTGAAAGTCAAATTTTCTTTTCATCTCTAGTCTTTTCATCAAGAATGCTTGAAAGTCCTCTATTTCATTGAAAGACCATTTTTTTCCCCCTGAAGTCTTATACTCAGTTTTGCTGGGTAGGTGATTCTTGGTTTTAGTCCTAGTTTCTTTGACTTCTGGAATATCATATTTTAAGTCCTTCAGTCCCTTAATGTAGAAGCTGCTAGATCTTATGTTATCCTGATTGTATTTCCACAGTATTTGAATTTTTTCTTTCTAGCTGCTTGCAATATTTTCTCCTTGACCAGGGAACTCTGGAATTTGGCCACAATGTTCCTAAGAGTTTCTCTTTGTGGATCTCTTTCAGGTGGTGATCACTGGATTCTTTCAATATTTATTTTGCCCTCTGGTTCTAGAATATCAGGGTAGTTTTCCTTGATAATTTCATGAAAGATGAAGTCTAGGCTTCAGGTAGTCCCCTAATTTTTAAATTGTCTCTCCTGGATCGATTTTCCAGGTCAGTTGTTTTTCCAATGGGATATTTCACATTATCTTCCATTTTTTCATTCTTTTGGTTTTGTTTTGTGATTTCCTGGTTTCTCATAAAGTCATTAGCCTCCATCTGTTCCATTCTCATTTTTGAAGAACTATTTTATTCAGTGAGCTTTTGAACCTCCTTTTCCATTTGTCTAATTCTGTTTTTTAAAGCATTCTTCTCCTCATTGGCTTTTTGGACTTCTTTTGCCAATTGAGTTAGCCTATTTTTAAAGGTGTTATTTTCTTCAGCATTTTTTTGGGTCTCCTTTAGCAAGGTGTTGACCTACTTTTCATGCTTTTCTTGCATCTCTCTCATTTCTCTTCCCAGTTTTTCCTCCACCTCTCTTACTTGATTTTCAAAATCCTTTTTGAGCTCTTCCATGGCCTGAGCCCATTGAATATTTATTTTGGATGTTTGGGATACAGAAGCCTTGACTTTTCTGTCTTTCTCTGATGGTAAGCATTGTTCTTCCTCATCTGAAAGGATGGGAGAAGATATCTGTTCACCAAGAAGGTAACCTTCTATAGTCTTATTTTTTCCCCCTTTTTTGGGCATTTTCCCAACCAGTTACTTGACTTTTGGCTCCTTTGTCAAAAGTAGGGTATACTCTGGGAATCTGTAAGATCTCAGTTCCTCCAAAGTGGCACAATCAAGCGTGTACTGGTCTGGGTTTAGGAAGGGATTTTTGTGTCCAGAATATTAGCAGTTACCTCTCCACAGGCACCTGGCTTCCAGTTCTGCCAAGTCAGCACTGGGGGCTGATTTTCAGATAAGCTGGATGGGTAGGGCCGCCATTCAGTGTGAGACAAAGAACAGCTCCCCCAGGACCTCCCCACTGGGCCAAGGCAAGAATCAGCTCCTCAGTGCCCCCAGGGTTTTTATGCTCCAACAATGGATATGGCTGCTGCACCTGCCAGTGTGGCCTCTGTGGTGGCTGCCTGCTGCCTGAGCTAGGAAAGGCCCTTCTCCTTTCCTGGCCAGCTGAAAAAACCCTGTCACTGACCTTTGGGGCCTGTGGGTTGAGGGATGTGCAAACCTGCTGCTGCTGTGACTGGAGATTCTGCCCCTGAGGGCTGTTCACGAGCCTGGCACCTTGGCCAAGGCTGGACTGAACTCCGCTCCTTGTCTGGTGCAACAGACATTTCGTAAGGGCCTTTCAGGTCACCCTGGGCTGGAAATCTCCACTCTGTTGTTCTCCACTTCTGCTGCTCCAGAATTTGTTGAGAGTCCCTCTCTACAGGTATTTTATGGGCTGTGTGGGCAGAGCCTCTGTATCTGGGTCTTTCTACTATGCCATCTTGGCTCCTCCCCCTTATCTTTTGTTCTTAAGTCACCTCAGTTTCTTGACATGATCACCCTCCATCCCTCACCACTGAACTAATTCTTGTTAAAATAATTCAGAAAGAAAGGGAGAAAAAAGACAGTTTAGCAAAATCAATTAATATATCAATGGATTCTGACAATACACGCAATAGTTAATGCTTGTAGTTCTCACACAGATGAAGAGGAACACAACTTGGCCATTATAATTATACAGCATTGAATTTCAGTATTTTTTTTAGTGATTGTTCTTTTCATTCACATCATAATAATGATATACACACAATCTTTTCCTAATTCTGCTTACTTCACTCTCCATTAGCTTATATGTCTTCCCACGCTTCTCTGAATTCTTTGTCTTTATTTTCTTATGGAACAGTAATACTGTATTCCATTTATGGTACCTATATGATATCAAGAGATAAAGAGGAAGGACTATGGGCATATTGGACATGCCCCTTGGAGACTCATAGGGAACCAAAGACAAGAGTCACAAGGATTAGGATGGTATGAATGGGCTGCGAGTTGCATCAGTGAATGTACTCACATTAATGTCAGCGAAGCTTCACTAGGACTTCCAATTTGAGGAGAGCTGCTCCCATTTATCCTTGAAGAACAAGATCCTCTTAAGAGTCTTCATACACTTTAACAATACTTAGCTTCCACTTTTCTAAGCAGAACAATCCCAGTTCAACTCCTTTTAACTGTTCTTCTTTCCATTGAATTTTTGTATTCTAGTAGTGAAATTATTTTTATGGTTATTTAGTTGTTACCACTACTACCAGATTTGAATATATACTTGACTAGATGAAAAAAATTCAGGATACAAATGCCATTTGAACCTTTCATTTTGAGGTACTTGACTCTGTTGCTGAGTCTTTTTTTTTTATCTGAGGTTTCTAGTAGTGTGAGGAAGGACCGAAAACCAGTATTTAGGATGATCAGGAAAGGCCTGTCCATAGGGAGGTGGCCCCTGAGATGAGCCTTGCAGGATGGAAGGAATTAGAGGAGAAAGGATTGCCTTCCAGGTCTATGGGACAGTCTATTCTGAGACATGCAGGTTGGAGATGGGGTGCTACAATAGCAATGAGGCAGGCATTGCCAGAATACGTAGTATATGCAGGATGGTAAGTTGAGATATTTGGAAAGGAAGGAGTGAGACTGGCGTTATTTGGTCTCTCTGCTTTAGTCTTCCTCCTTTCAATTCATCTTCTTTCTAGCTGCCAAAATGATATTCCTGTTTTTGTTGTATCCCTAATAGCTATTCCCTAATCCTTAAATCCCTAATGGCATTTAATGTTGTTGCTGTTGAGTAATTTCAGTTGTATTCAACTCTTCATGACTCCATTTGGGATTTTCTTGGCAAAGACAGTTGAGTGCTTTGCCATTTCCTTCTCTAGCTCATTTAACAGAGGAGGAAACTAAGGCAAATAGGGTTAAGTGACTTGGCCAGGGTCGCACAACTAGTAAGTGTCTGAGACTGAATTTGAACTCAGGAAGATGAGTCTTTCTGATTCCAGGCCTGCCACCTAGCTGTGCAGACTAGCTGCCCCTCCTGTCATTTAAAAGCCTCTGAATACTGGTTCCAACTTATCTTTCAGGGCTGCTTGCTTCCATATTACTCCTGTTTACTAAATCTCCATTCCTGTGTAACTGATCTGTTTGCTGTTCTTTATACACAACATTCCATTTTCCATCATCATGCTTTTGCACGGGCTGTTTAAACACACTTCCTTGTCACCTCTGCCTCTAAGAATCTCTAGTTTCTCTCAAGGTACATCTCATGTACCAATTCTTAACAAAGTCTTTTCTGATTCCTCCAGTTACTAGTGTGACTCTCTCTCCTATGAATTACTTCATATTTATTTATCTGTGTACAAATTGGCACCTTCTCGCCACCCCCTCCATGTAGCCTGCTTGAGGATAGGACGTGTTTAATTTTAGTATTATGACCAGCACCTAGCATGATTTTTGGTAAAGAAAGCTTTCTCACTCTTCCTTAATGGTAGTGTCTTCCCTCTGTGATTATCTCCACTTTATACTGTATGTATCTCGTTAATATGTAGTCATTTGCACGTTGTCCTCCAGCCCCCATTGTAATCTCCTTGAAAGAAGAGACTGTTTTTGCCTTTCTTTGCATCCCTAGTGCTTGATTCGTGCTCAATAAACACTTATTGACTTGACTAGATATTTAATAAATGCTGGTTGAATAAATGAGTGTTCTTTGAGTGGGGCATTTCTACTTCTCCACTCAGACAAGAAAAGGGAGCATTAAATGGCATGTCTCACTGGATAGGTTTCATGCCAACTCTTTGTATTCTTTACCAGTAATTTTAATTCAAACAGTAGTCCCCAAAGTGCTTCCTTTCTCTTGACATATTCAATTTTTCTGAATGTTCTTTTATAAAACAAGCAGTTAATGGTGTCACCTGCTAGGCTTTTCCCTAGGCTTTTCATCCAATGCTTTTTAGTACTCTAGCAATTTGGGTTATAGCTTTCATATTCCTTGTTCTTTTATACATAAGCTTCTAGTTTCATGCCCCAAACAAATTAATGTGGGTCTGTTTGATGCAAAGTACAACAATGGTCCCACATTCAAGGAGAGTCATCTAAAGACCTTGACCTTTATCTTTTTCTATTAAATAGTATACTACTCATTGGAAGGCAAAATTATTATTCTGAAGGGCTAAAAAAACTCACCTTCTTTTGAAGGAAGAATTACTGTATGAGAACCTTTTTTAGGCCTCCAACATCTTCACTTGGTCATGATTAATTATTTTTTCACTTGAAATTTTTGGCATAAAAAGTGCCTTCTTTTGTTTCATTGGTCCAGTACCCTTTGGGTAATCAACAAACATTTATTAAATGCCTACTATGTGACAGGCACTGTGCTGGGTACTTGGGAGTATGAAGACAAAAAAAATCTATCTTCAATCAGTTTAATTCTAACAGAGAGACAACATGTACCTGTATGAGTATTTCTACAAGCATGATTAATTGTGAGGATCAAAGGAGACAGTATTTGGAAAGCACTTAGCACAGTACCTGGCACACAGTAGGTGCTTAATAAATGTATCTCAATTTAATTTAATGTCACAATGTTATCCTAGTCTCACTTTGGAGGTACCCTTATTTTTTTCTTGAAACACTTAAAGAAAATGCTACTGTATTTTATTACATAATCAGCCATTTTGCAAGTGTGTCCGGATCTTTACTGAGAAATGAAGGCACCTGCTGTGACCTTATTAGTTTTTAATGCTCCCTAAGAAATAGATGCTTTTCATTAAGCATGCAAAGAAATCTAAATTGCACTAAAAAAACAAATGCAACATTCAGAACACAATGACAAATGGGTGGCAATGACCTTCCCCAGTAGCAACGCGTCCTGGTTCTGCATACTAGTTCTCTCTAAATCAGTTTGTACAGATTTTTCCATATTTCTCTGAATTCTCCGTCTCTTTCATTTTTTTATTGTATAATAACAATCCACAAAAACCATAATTGATTCAATTATTTACCTACGTGGGTTCCACCTCTTTTTTGTTACTGCTAAATGTGCCCCTACTAAATGTGGATTGGCATGTACAGGACCTTCCTGTCTTTGACTTACTTTGGGTATATGTGTTCAGCAATGGAGTAGCAGCAGGGTGAGAGGGCATGAACAATTGATTGATTTTTCTTACATAATTTCAAATTGCTTTCCACAATGGTTGAACCACTTTTATAGATATGCCAACAGTGTGTTAATTTTTGGCCTATGACTTCAAGGGCAATAAGTGCATGCCAGTTGTGTGTGCCTTTTATAATTGGTGATAACTTTAAATAGAGGTAAGAGTCCCTTCTCTTGGCTTTCCATGGCTGTTGCTTTTTGAATAAACTTCAGCTCCTTTTCTGGTCTGTTTCACATATCAATACCCTGGAAAAATGAGAGATGAAAGGATATGATTGGAAGAAATAAAAGCTAAACAGATTACCTAAAATTGCCTGTTAGATTCAAAGCAAGAAGCAGTGTTGTGTGTATATATACATTTTGTCATGAAATAAAAGTTTTACTTCAAGAAGGGGTTCCTCTTTGAAATCTGCACTCATGAGTTGCTTTCATATTGGTAACTTTAAACAGGAGCTCAAAACTCTCCCAGTTCCCTGATGTACATGCTTCTAGGGAGAGTAGGCTTGAATAGATTGGTACATTGGGGTCACTTGGGCTATTGCAGAGTAGTAAGAAGGCAGTGGGTAAGTGGTGAGGGAGGTGAACCCAAAGAGTAGATCAGGGCTTTAAATGGGAAGGATGGAGATGAATTCTCATTTACTTTATAATTTTGCTATGGGCTAAAGCGCTGTTGAACACAAGGATTTTTATTATTTTGAAGGTGGAAGATGAATATATGCCAATTAGCTTATGCCTTTTTCCATTAGTTATTTGATCCTGGGAGAGTATGGTTTGTTATATTTTTGAATCTGGAAAGTATTCTTTTTTTTCTGTTAGGCACAGGAAAGAGAGAACACTTTGATAATGGCTAATTTGTTGTTGTTTAGTTGTTTCTCAATTATATCTGACTCTTCATGACCTCATTTGTGGTGTTTTCTTGGCAGAGATACTAGAGTGGTTTTCCATTTCTTCCTCCAACTCATTTTACAGATGAGAAACTGAGGCATATAGGGTTAAGTGACTTGCCCAGGGTCATACTGCTTGTAAGTGTCTGAGGCTGAACTTGAACTCATGAAGATCAATCTTTCTGATTCCAAGTCTAGTGCTCTATCTACTCTGCCACCTTGTTGCTAAAGGACTAGCCAAAATACTCATGGCTTTAGCAATTACAGCCCGCAGACATGTATCATGCACCAGCTATGTGCAAAGCGTTGTGCTTCATCCTGGGAATACAGAGGCAAAATGAAATAGTCAATGCCTCAACAGCTTACATCCTATTGAAGGGTTCCCACATGAATACAGATAAATACAAAAGGTGGACAAAGTAATATCAGTAATTTCAAGTGAGAAAGAAGACAATTTAAGGGTGTTCAAAAAAGTTCTCATGTCGGTTGTGTGTGCTTTGAAGTCAGATAAGCATTCTCTGTCTTTACGTGGAGGTGAAAAAAGTCCTTTTCATCCATGGGAGACAGATTGTTCAGAGAGACAGAGGTGGTAGGGGTAATGCTGGGTCTGGGGAACTTCTAGCAGGCAAGTTGGATGGAAGTAGAGAGTGTGAAGAGGTATAATATGGAGAGGTAAGTGGTAGACTGATTATGGAGGGCTCTAAAGTCAGGCTGAGGATTTTATATTTTATCCTAAGTCTCAGGGATTCTTATTTCTCTTTCACTAACCTTTTCCTGAACAGAATGTCTGACACGATGTATTTTCAGAAGGATGTTTGGAATGCAGATGAGATGTCATGTTTGTTCTAGGTGTGAAATGGCATTGACTTAGGTAGGAGAACTAGGATAATAGCCTGATCCTGTGTTGCCTGATTTCATTTGGATAGGCTTTAGAAAACTGAATAGTAGCTGCAAGTGCAGTCAGCTCTCTGAGGTGGGGAGAGGAAGGAAGGGATTAATTGACAACTTGCACCAGTATAGTGAGTTTCCATACTTGAAGTCCCCACCATAGATAAAATCATACATGTTTACCTTCTCTTCTTATTTGTATGGAAAAGTAATCCCAGGATCATCCCAAAGTAGCCTACACAGTTTATCACTGTGATTGGAAGTTTTATTGCAGACAAGGGGATTTTTCTATCTTAGGAAGCTGGAGAACAAATCCCATAAATATCAAGGGAATTAAACTACAAAATGGGTTCATTGAACTAGATGGTGATCATTCAGCTTCCATTGGTATCTTTGATTGTGTTCATTGTTTTGTACTTGTTAATAAGCTTGTCTTGGTAAAAGAACTTGGCTTTTGGCTTGTGAAAAAGGAGAGAATTGAATTAAAGATAGCATGCTAAGCTTCCCTTTGGATGTGAGGTAGCTTTGCTTCCCTAGTCAGTGAGGGCTGAACTGTCTCCAGTGGGTTGGGAAGCAAAGGATAAAATTAAAATGTGTTTGGGTTCACCTCCCCATTCAACATGCGGGTTAAAGCCAGTCACAGTGAAAAACTTAGCCAGATTTGAAAGACAATAGAAGGGGCAGACTATGTACTCAAGTGTTAACATATACAGCTTGAGGAGCATGGATATATGGGGACCTGGAAGTAAGTACTGAGTGCATTTTTTTTTTCAAAGCACCACAATTTCTTTCTCCTGGCTAGGTCTGCTGCCTTCCTGGGTTTGCCCTCTACTTAGCTCTCTTCAACAGTTTAGGAACCCGAATTTTTTCCCCAATTTGCTGGACTCACAATACATTTCTGTTAATGGCAGCAGTTAAAACATGAGAGATCTTCCTGTGATTCCTGTTAACTTTAGTAGCCACTTATAGATTTCCCATCTCTTCTGTTTTTTCCTCTTCTCACCCTCCAATCACTTTTCTCCGTCAACTTTCTCTTGCATCCCTTTCAGTCCACATTGAGCTCTTAATTGTATACAGTACCACAATTTAGTCCTCACTTTTGTCCATTTTATATGTTTCATTCTTGTCTCCCCAACTATACTGGAAGCTCCTGGAGGGCTGGACTCATGCTTTTCTTCTGCATTTGTATATTTCTTTGACAAAGGGCTGGCTATGTATATAGTAAATAAATTGATTGCATGATATTCTGCTTTAGTGAAAAGTTAGTGGACAAATAGATAGCTTTTCTTTGTTCCCTCTTACAGTAGGATTTAGTAGTCTTCTTGATTGGATTGGCTATTTCTTATCAGCCCATTACTGCCAAATTTCTAGAAAAACCTGGTACCTTCATTTCCTTATCACCTACTGCTTAGGCCCTTGAAAGCCAGCTTCCATCTTTTCCACTCTTCCTAAACTGCTATCTCAAAGGTCAATGGTGACTTCCTAATGACCAGATCCAATGTTTTTTCCTCTGGAACCCTCTGCCTCTTTGACTTGACTTAAATATTTGACAGGGTTGATGCCTATCCATGTAGATAGCATTTCACCTCTTGGCTCCATAGATACCACACTCTCTTGGTTCACATTTTTCCTTCTCTGCTGTCTTATTTGTTTTTCATCCCCTTTAGAGTAGATGTTCAATGTTATCTCTAAAATGGGGAAAATAGCATTAATATTAACTTATCATATAGGGTAAGTGTGAATAAAACTTGAATGTGAATCTGAAGTTTTGTTTCAATGTTTTGTTACACAATTGCTGACTTAAATGCCTTATTGAACTTCGAGTTTGCATTTTTTCCCCTCTTCCCAGCACTTAACACAGTACCTGGTTCACAGAAGGAGCTTAATGAATACTTATTGATTGACTAATTGCCCAGGGGAAATTTTTAACTGGATGTTCCATAGGTACCTCAGACTCAAAATGTCTCAAACCAAGCATGTTTCCTACTAAATTTGTTCCTCCTTTTTACTTGGCTGTTTCTGTCACTGGCTTTTGTTTGATATTTTGGTGCTGTTTTTGTTTCTCTTCTTTCTACACCTTTAATTCATATCCAATTGCTTATTAAGTCCTACTGATGCTGATCTCTCAGTATTTATGTATGATTATAGTCACTTAATAGGCACAGTTAGTGATGGTGGTGGTGGTGGTGGTGGTGGTGAGGAAAGTAGCCATTGCCACATCACCTTTCACTTCAACCTTGATCCAAGGCTAGATTAAACTGGAACAGACCTAGTTCCACCCTTCCTTCTGTGAGGAAAAGTGGATCAGAAAGCATTCCATCAATAGGGATACAACTAGGTCAACAATTTAGACTCTTAGAAATAATTTACATTTTATTTATTTATCTCATTGTGTGTATGTTTGCGCATGTGAGCATGAACAAAATGAATTTATTTTATGGAAAATGATAATGTAAAATTTGACAAAACTTCAGAACTATGTCACCAAATTCCTTATGTTGATCTTAGAACCCTTTGGATTAAATGAGCACTGAGGTTTCTTCTAGATCTAATATTTCATGATTCAATGAACAGTAGAGGGAGAATGAAAGAAGACAGTGGAAAGCAGTGTGTAAATTGCCTTGGCAAATCTCTATGAGAGGGAATTCCCCAGTCTCCATGGATGACCCACTTCACTATGTTACTTTTCTTTTACTTCCTCTCATTGTTTTATCTTTGTTCAGAAGCAATAATTGGAGACTGAGATGTCATAAATCTAGCTGGATGGAACAGATATTTTTAGAAATCAGAAGACCATAGATTTAGAGGTAGAAGTCACCTTTCACATTGAGACACAGATCAAATATCTGAAATTCTATCAGGCTGGGTTGAGATCTCAGAACAAAGCTTTTAAAGGTAGAAAAATTGGTTGAAACTAAAAATACAGTTAACTTAATATTTTGTATTTAAAGTAAAACTTTGAGTTACTTAGAATAAATTAAAGTAAGGAATATGAAATAGGTACAAAATCACCTCAAAATTATTAATGTCTCTGCTACCTAGGTGAATCTTACTCCTTATAGAATTCTCCACAACCACATTGACAGTTAATGGAGAACATAGATTGAAAGTTTCAAGTTCAAGTATCCTTACTGTCAAGGGTGATTGAATGCAGCCACAGAGTCAAAAGTCAAAAGTCTTAACTAGGATTCATCTTTGAGGATTTTATGATTTCCGGTAGATATTTGAACCATAACCACATTACTTCTTAGAGACTACAAATTTAGTGGGGGCCCACCCAGTACTGTAACTTGGGCTCAAATTTTGGGAGTTTTAAATGATAATTTACCACTGGCTCTCTTTGCTTAATAGGAACTTCTGAAGTCAACTCTGTTGTAAGTCTTCAGTTGTTAATCATGCTTACAGATTCAGATAAGGAACAGCACTGAAATAGTAAAACATTTAATTGGGATAGAAATAAATAGTAAAGTAGAAGAAATCAATCTCGGCAACATTCCTAAACCAGAATAATCTCAATCTCTTTCTTCTCAGAGTAATATGAGAAAAACAAGCTCATCCAATTCTCTATAATTCTGACAAGGAAGAGACAAAGTTTCAGCTTCCTGATTCTACTTCTCTATAGGTCTTGACTTGTCTTTATGTTGTTAGTCCTTCATTTTTGAGAGGACCGATGATATCAAGAGGATGATGTCTTGACTTATGAATAAATTGGATTTAAGTGAGGCAGTGCTTCGAAGAGTCATCAGCCTCTGCCCATCAACTGGGGAATAGCTGAACAAGTGGTGACATATAACTATAATGGATTACTACTGTGCTATGAGAAATGAGGAGGAGGCAGATTTGAGAAAAAACCTGAAAAAGCTTCCATGAACTGATGCTGAGTGAAGTGACGAGAAACAGGAGTGCACTGTGTGCAGTAACAGCAATATTGTAGGATGACCAACTTTGATAGACTTAGCTCTTCTTGGCAATATGATGTTCTAAGACAGTTCCAAAAGACCCATGATAGAATACGCTGTCCACGTCCAGAGAAAGAACTATGGACTCTGAATGCAGATTGAAGCATACAATTTTCTCTTTTTTTTCCTGTGATTTTCCCCTTTTATCTAATTTTTCTTTTATAACCTGACTGGTATGGAAATGTGTCTAATATGATTGTATATGTGTAGCTTATATCTGATTGCTTGCCATCTTGGGGAGGGAATAGGGGAGGGAAGGAGAAAATATTTGGAACTCAAAATCTTATAAAAGTGAATGTTGAAAACTATCTTTGCATGTAATTGTAAGAAATAAAATATGATTGGGGGGGAGAGAAAAGAAAAACAATAAAAATCATTAGCCTCACTCCTTCCAGAGTCATTGAAGTCCAATGGTAAGACATAAGTCAAGATAACTAATTGGTGATGGCCCTGGATGCAGTGGGTGACCTTGGCTATTCTAAATTAAAGACATGGCTTAATCTCAGTGAAAAGTGCAGTCTCTGTCTAGCTTCTAGTCTATTTCCTGGTCCCTGCCATTTCTAATACAACTCCTGCTCTCTACTGTGTCTGGTACCATTCATACCTTCAGGGTTTTCAGTAGGCAGAATCTCTTACATTGTTACTCCACAGGGCTTCAGGGATACTCTGTCTTTTGGGTTCCTAGATGCCACCCTTGTTTCTCATGGTCATGGACCCAATAAAAATACTATTACTTGTTTATCTTTTGTTTGTCTGACACTAATTCCGCACCTGTGCTTTAGGCACACAACCTCACAGGAAATGAAGTTCTTGATTCCCCAGTCTTTGCTTCAGCTCTGGGTGTAGCGATCCTGGGAAATTTAATGATTTTTTTTTTAACCTTGGCCCTGCCTGTTAAATTATTTTATAGTGGTAGTGCAATAAAACCAAGGTAAAACTGGATCAATGTGAGTTTGTAGTTTTAACTTCAATCTTCCAATCTCAACTATTCCTCTCACTGCAGATGACTAAACTCCTACTTCACTATGAAGATTGAAGGCATCTAGGAAGATGCTCCCTCAGCTTCCCTCCTCTATCCCTTCAAAAATCCCCAGCATCATCAGCCACTCTGCTTTTTGCCTTATTGAGGAAGATGCTTAATCCCTGCTAAGGTTGACCCCTCCCCTGTTTTCTCAATCCCAGTCTCCTCCCACCTCCAGAGTTTGGCTGAAGCTATCAGCAAGCATACTTTCTAGCCTCTAAGCATCTTTAGTCTTTCCATTTCCATTGGCTCCTTTTATTTAGCTTGTGAATATATTCATATCTCACTTAAACGTCTTCCCTTTCTACTTCTACTCCAGATACCAATACATTTCTCTCCTCTCCTTCAAGCCTGTTCATCCTTAGTGCTTGAACTTCCTTATAACTAACTCTGACCTTAACCCCTTGCAGTCCAGTTTCTCTACATCCTACTGAAATAACCATCTCAAACAATGATTTTTTTAAGGAAATTTTTGTTGACATTTTTAAAAACATCATCTACATTTCCCATTGTATTTTGCTTCCACTTCCTCCCAGGGAGCCATCTACTATAAAAAATAATGAAAAAGTGGAATTAAAATTAGCAAAAATTAGCAAAGTTAATCAATAAATTGGAAAAGTTTGATGTTATAGACAGTATTTCACACACATGAGCCCTGACCTTTTTAAAGAAGCAGAGAGTGTCTTCTCATATATCTTCTTTGGGGGTCAAGTTGAAGCATTATAATTTGCAGCATCCAGTTTGTATTGTTATGTTCTTTCCTTTGATGTGTTTGTAGTTATTGTGCAAATCGTTTTCCTTGTCTGCTTATATTTCATGCCAGTCCGTATAAGCTTCTCCATAATTCTCTGTATTCGTCATATTGTTTTCTATAGCCTTGTAATGTTTGTTCATGAACAAATGAATGAAAAAAATATTTAAGTGCTAACTACTATGCTAAATAGTGGAGATACAAATAGAAAAGCAAGACAATCCTTTCTATCAGGAGCTCACATTCTAATGGAGACAACACATATGGAAGATTTTAGCTGCAAGTCAGATGGAAAGGTCCTGTGGTCCTTGGGGTATAGCAGCAAAACAGATGGCAATGCCTCTTTTGTAATGCTATTTCCACTAGTAAAATCACATCAATTTTTTGAGGTTGAACCTGTTGATAGTGCCAAGGACTTGAGTTGTAAAAACTTTATTTTCTGGATCTTTAGTAGCTGTGACTATAGCAGTTGCTAGGCTGCATTGCTTTAGGGCTTGGTTCTCAGGATGATGACAGGGAGCAGTGGGTGTTAGGCATTGCTATTCCCAAGGCTCTTGAGTTCAGAATCTTGGGCTGTCTCCCTCAGGGTTTAAGGGGAGATTGTGGTCAGTGTGGTGGTGGTTAGACTTGCCTGGAACATGCTGTTTTCTGTCTCACTCTAAAGTACTTGCTGTTTGATCTGGATGTCCTGCTAGGTTGGTGGTAGCGATAGGAATGATGGGCTTCTTCATCATAGGAGCTACTTCCCTGGATGGTGACTGGTCTGGAAGTAGCACTGGTGGCACCCCCACAGCCTTCTATTTTCTTTCTAGCTCTCTGCTGTTACAAAAAAGTGCTGGTATAAATATTTAGGTCTATATGGCACCTTTTTTGTTGTTATTGACCTCTTTGGGTATATGCCTACTGATGGAATCTCTGGGTCAAAGATTATGGATATTTTACTCTCAGGGATTTTTTTTTCAAGCCTCATTATTGACCTCTATTATGATAGAGTGGAAAATATCTGGACTCACATCCTAATTTTGCTACTTATTGTCTATGTTACCTTAGACCAATCATTTAACCTTTATGGTTTCAGTTTCCTTGTATGTAAAATGAGGGTATAGGAGTATAGATTTTTTGAGGTCCCTTCCCACTCTAAATCTATGATCCTGTGAGACATTTGATGCTGTTGTCACCTCTTCTTTTGGAATATTTTCTCTTCCCTTGGATTCCTAAGAGAATGTAAGCTTCTTGAGGCCAAGGGCAGTGTCATTTTTGTCTTTGATTCCTCAGCACCTACCATAATGCCTTAAAGATAGCAAGTATGTTTGCTGGAATTTAATGTCTGTGGATCCCTCCTTTACTTACCATAACTGTTTATGATGCTCTGTAACTTACAAAATTTGCCTCAATGTAGTTTCATTATATTGTTATTTTTTTGTTTCTTAGAGATTTGTGGACAATAGGGTCATTTAGTCCAACCCTTTCATTTTTTTATAGATGAGGAAATGGAAGCCCAGAGAGTTCTAGTGGTTCACCCAAGGTTACAAATACACTGTGTTCTGATAACTTGGATTTTCAAGGCAAATGATTTTGCCATTGTAAAGTGCATTTCTCAAAATTAACCTCAGGCTTGCTAGCACGGCAGAGCCCTATTATGATACTGTTAGCACTGGGCAATATTACAGGCCAAACTGTGTCCTTTGAAACCTAATAGTAGCATATAAGAGAAACCTAAAATGATATCAGACTATAAGATGATTGTTACCCCTGTTCTCCTAACACCAACTTTATTAAGGAATTTTGCTTAAATTAAAAAAAAAAAACAACCAAAAACTGTCTGCCTACAAACATTCAAAATGATCAATTCAATTGAACAGATTATTAAATATCTATGACTTCATATATATAATTCCATTTTCCTATTCCTCTTTATATGTGGACATGTTCATGCTTATTGGTGCTGATAAAATTCAGAATAAGAGAATGTTAAAAAAACAACTTTAAAAAATGCCTTTGATTCTTGAAACATTGTGTGATAGGCATTAGTGACACAAAGATGACTGGTAACGTGATCTCCGTCCTCATAGATCTGTCAGTCTGTGTTCATCCTTGGTTTTAGAAGAAGACCATGACAATTACTGTTGATAATCGCTCTGAAGCCAGGAGGGTCCAGAAAACAGACATTAAGTGGATTTAGGTAGGGACCTATTGTTATGCAATGTATGGGCTTCAGAGTACACTGGGTTTAAGGTTTCGGGAAAGACAAGAGAGGAAGGAAGGAAAGAAAGAAGGAAGGAAGGAAGAAAAGAAGGAAGAAAAAGAGCTTCCTGGAAGGTAAGACTACTTTTAGCCTGGAGGAATCAAGAAAGACTTCTTGGAGGAAGTCACAACTGAGTTGGCTCTTCCAAGATTTCAGCAAAGATGAAGTTGAAGGCACTTGCACTCCAGGTAAAGGGGATGAGAAGCATCCAAAAAATATGCACTGGTCAGTGCCATCTTTGCTATCCACCTACCAGCCTTATATAGTTGATCTTGGCACCATCTTTCTAAGATGCCTCCTTCTCCTTTGTGACTGTCACCACTCTTGTGCAGGCCCTCATCACCTCATGCTTGAATTACTGCCATAGCTTGTTGGCTATGTTGAGGGTCTGCCTGTCTCAAATCTTTCCTTATTCCAATCCATTCTCCATTCTGTCACTAAAGTGAATTTACTAAAACAAAGGTCCAGTCTTATTAGGCCACAACTCAAGAATCTCTGGTGACTCCCTCTTGCCCTCAGGAGCAAATATAAAATGCTCTATCCAGTCTTCTTTTGCTTACTTCCCAACACATACTCTTTGATCTAGTGACACTGGTCTCTTAGTTGTTGCACAGACATGTCACTCCATTTCTTGTTTCTAGGTATTTTCCCTGGCTCTTCCTCATTCTTGGAATGCTTTCCCCCCTGTGTTCTAACTATTGACCTCTGGGGCTTTATTTAAATCAACTAAAATCCCACCTTCTCCGTGAATACTTCCCCAAACCCTCTTAATTTCATTGCTTTCCTTCTTTTAATTATTTTCTCTTTATCTTATATGTAGCTTGCTTTATATAGATTTGTTTGCATGTTGTCTTACCCATTAGATTGTGATCTTCTTAAGGACTATAAATGTCTTTTGCCTTTTTTTTTTTTTTGTATCACTAACTCTTAGCAGAGTTCCTGGCACATAGTAGGTGCTTAATCAATATTGATAGATTGATTTCTGGCTCTCTAGTCTTGTACAGCTAGGTGGTACAGTAGATAGAGTACCAGGTCTGGAGTCAGAAAGACCTGAGTTCAAATGTGACCTCAGGCACTTAGTTGCCATGACCCTGGGCAATCATTTAACTCTATTTGTCTCAGTTACTTCATATGGAAAATGAGCTGGAGAAGGAAATGGCAAACTACTCTAGCATCTTTGCTAAGAAAACCCCGGATTGAGTCATGAGGGAACCAGACATGATTGAAATGATTGAATAACAACAAAGTCTTCTGCCTTTTGGAACGTTAATGATTGAAGGGATGCAACCTCTGTAGTATTTTGCATTTATTTTTCTGTGTGTTTCCCTCCAATAGAATATAAACCCTCTGAGGTCCAAGACTGTTGATTTTTGTCTTTGTGTCTACTTGGGTCTACTTGGACCTACTAAGAGCTTAATTAGGGCTTGTTGAATGACGGTTGAATTACTGAATGAATACATCTTTTGTAGCATGCTCTCTATGAATGCAGATTCCTTTAAAATCCAAGGAAACAAAAATGTGAGATTTCTCATTCTATCCCCTGATGAAGTCATTAGACTCATATTTTTCTTTACAAGGCCAGGTGGAACCTTTTTTCTGATGGCTCACTTGTTCTTTGTGGTCATTCTTTCAGGGAGAACACCCACTGGATCATGAGCTTATACCACATCACTACCCCAAGCCATGTTGCTGTCAGTTTCTTGATTTCATTATAAATAAATGTGCTAGTCAGTAATTGTCTTGCTTAAGGAAAGGAAATGTCTAAATGGAGATTTAAGATGAGGTGGAGAGACTAGTAAATGAAAATAAAATCATCCCAGAGCCCCTCAGCTGGAGCGGTGGAATGAAAAGGCAGCTAGAGATTGGAGGGTATGGCTTCTGGCATGCAATTATTTCCTTAATTTCTAGTTAACTGACTGACCTCTCTCTGAATGCTGAGCTGCTCTTATCTCATTTATATTTTCCCATGCTCTGCAGAGAGGTGCTCACTTGCCAATGAGCCGAGAAAAACTGGGCTTCCTTGGGGGGGATGGGGTCAGCATCCCTTGTAGGAGAGGGATCACTTTCCTGCTGGCAGCCTTGCTGACTCTTTGTAGGTTGGCTGTAGGCCATGCCCCAAATCCAGCCTTCCCTGAGTGGTTCAGTGCTCAGAGAATTTCTGATGAACCATATAGGTTAGTGACAATATTTTCATTTGCAAACAACATCCAAGAAAGGTCTTCCTGGACTAAGGGATATTTTATTTTAAAATTACTAACAAGTTCCCATTAAAGACTCACCTTCTTGCCATTTCAAGTGGGGGCAGTTTCTCTCTCTCTCTTCCTCTGTTTTCCTCCCTCTCCCTCTCCCTCTTCCTCTTCCTCTCTCTCTCCAGATACACATTATTGAAGGATCAAGGAAATTAACATTTAAACTGAGATAATCTATTTTTCTTGATCATACCAATGGTTTCTTCAGTCTTGGGAGCTCCCAGTCAGGAACTCCTTCTAGTAATGCATATCAGCTCTTTCTCTGAGAAGTGAAAGTCTTCAGTACCTGGGGGACCAAGAAGATAAGTGACTTGTTTAGGTTACTGTAACCAGGACCTGAACCTCAATTGTCTTGATCCTGAGGCCATCTCTTTATCAAATCCACCACACTACCTATCTGAGATACTAGCTGATGTTAAACTCAGGTTTACAAAGTATGTTCATTCTCTCTCTCTCTCTCTCTCTCTCTCTCTCTTTCTCTCTCTCTCTCTCTCTCTCTCTCTCTCTCCCCCCCTCTGTCTCCCTCCCCCTCCCTCCCCCTTTTCCTCCCTCCTGCTTTCTTTTCCTCTCCCCCTTCTCCCCTTCCTTCCCCCTCTCTTTCTCTTCATTTTCCTACTCTTCCTCTCTCCTTCTCCTTCTACATACATAGTATCCTAAAAGTCAGTGCAATGTAAGTTGTTAAAGCTTACATACATCTATATGTATGTGTCACAGATGTATGTATGTGCATATCTCTATCTAGACTACTAGACTTTGTGTCAGTAGACTTAGACTTGAATCCCATCTCTGATTCTTCTTAACTGTGTGATCAAAGACAGCCATTTAATTGTTCTGAGTCTCACTTACTTCACTGGTAAAACAGATAATAAAACTGTGGTCCCTACCTAATGGAGTTATCAAGAGGATTGATATGTCAGGGGGTTGATATATGTCAAATCTTAAGGTGTTTTAAAACGTGTCCCCTCTTATTATAGTCATCATTTAATTCTCATAGCAAACTTTGGATGTACATGGTAGGCACCGTTGTCCCAATTTTACAAAGAAGAAAACTGAGGCTCAGTGAAGATCCGTGATTCCTCCCACAGTTATGTAGCTAGTAAGTAGCTCAGGTGTCTCCTGACTTCAAATGTAGCTTTCTTTCCATTCATTACACCTCATTGCCTCTTTCCTGCTATCAAGGACTAGCATTAATCTTGGCCTTAAGACAAATATTAGGGAGAAGGAGTGAGAGCTACCAGAATAATCTTTTCCCTTTTTTATTCTCCTTCCCTCAAAGAATCATCTGACCTCATTCTTTTGGTTCTTTGAAAAAATATTAGAACTAATAAGAAATACCAAGGGGTGAAAAGAAATAATTTTCTTATTTAAAAAGCATTTTATTGATAACTTGTTTTTCACTGCAGTCACTTCTGGATATCTCACTATGCTTTCCCCTCTTCTCTTCCCCACCTTTTGTTCCCAATACTGAGTGAGCCTTCCCTTGGAACCAAGAAATGCAATTAAACAGAACTGAGAATACCTGTGTCTGACACCATAAGCATCCTGCCTACTTGTAGTACCCTAACTATTCAAGGAGAAGAAGGAGGTTCATTCCTTCATCTCTTCTTCAGGCCCAAGATTATCTATTACAATTACGTGGTGCTCATACCAGAGTATTTTAGAAGGGCTACATGTATGAAAACACCCACAGCAGATTGTTCTGGTAACGGGCTGAATATTGTGTGATTAGCTGTGTTTGAGAAAATTGTTAGTTTTAATCAAGCCACATTTCGAAGGTTCTGAAGCTTTGATTGTTTTTTCTCTTTGCACCAGCTGGGTAATGCCACCTCCTCCCCTAGAGTTGAGATCATAAAGCATGTTGGCCAAATTGCAAACTTCTGGATGAGACAATGCTTTTGCATTTGGTTCAAGTTTCTGGTTGTTCTTGCTGGTGTGTACCTCCCCTTGGTCTTTGGTGGCTTCCTGATCTAAGTTTTGGGCAATGGCCTCTTTGTGGATATTTAATGCCATATTGTACTTTTAGCATCTTGCTTTTCCCTTCAGCTTTTTCTAACACCTGCAGTCAAAATACAGAGTGGTTCATTGGAGAGAGTATTAAATTTGGAGTCAGTAGGTCAGTCAATTTATTAAACCTTTCCTTAACCTCTTATTGTATGCCAGGTGCTGGTGATACAAAGACAGGACTGAAACAGTCCCTGCCCTTAAAGGAACTTACATCTTCATATAAAAAGAAATAGGAAGTCATTTTTTGGTAGATGCTGAAGGGAAGAGGAAAGGACTCATATAGGAGGTAGTGTTTGAGTTGAGTTTTAGAGGAAACAAAGGATTCTCAGAGGTGAGCTAAGGAGTATATTTTAGGTATGAGGAACTGTCATTGTAAAGGCATGGAAACAGGAGATGGAATATTATATTTGAAAAAACAACAGGGAGGTCAGTCTGGCTGACCTAGAAAATGCAGGGAGGGGAATAATGTGTAAGGTGAAAATGTCATTAGAAGTCAGATTGTGAAGGGATTTAAAAGCCAGAAAAATTTATAGCTGATTCTAAAGGCAACAGGGAGCCACAGGAGCCTATTGAGAGGGCAATGGCATAGTAATATCTGTGTTTTTGGAATGTCACGTCGGCAGCAGTATGGGGGATGAATTGGAGGTGGGATAAACTTGAGGTAGGGAGACCAACTAAGAAATTTTTATTGTTACAGAGTCTGCATGACATGTAGGGTGGCAGTTGTGCAAGTAGAAAGAAAATCAGATTCAATATAAGTTGGGGAGGCAGAAATGTCAAAATTTGACAAAAATAGTAAGAGGCAGAACCCCCGGATATATAAATAAGGTCAAGGAGAGACAAGAACTCAGGAAAACACTGGTTTCAAATATGGGTGCCTGGAAAGATGGCACAAAAATAGGGCCATTTTTGAAGAGGTTTGGTTTTTTGGGAAAGACAATGAGATACTTAGGTTCCAGTCCTAGTCCTCCATCCCATAGGGTTGTGTAAAAAGCATTTTGTAACTTAAAAGTACTGTATAAATATGTATTGCCATTTTCCTCTTCTTCCTCCTTTTCCTCTTTCCCTTCTTATACCTCCTCCTTCTCTTCTTCCTCTTGCTTCTGTGTTGAGTAGTATACTGCACTTGGAGTAAAGAAGACTTGGGTTTGAATCCTAGCTTTGACACCAACTCATTGTTTGACCTGTCTCTATCTCTTCATTTTTGAGATGAGGAGTTAAAGCCAAGAGGCTCAAGAATTTGCCTCAAATGATATGGGTAGTAAAGTGGAAGATATGAGATTTAAACCCAGGCTTTTTGAACCCAGCAGTCTTTTCCCTGTCTCATGGTCTATCTCTTTAAGAACTTTCCCACCATAGTGCCTTTTCTCACAGCAAAACTGCCTCTTTGAAATCCTACATATCCTCCAAGGTGTAGCTGAAATGCTACCAACTCCTGAAATCTCTCTCTAATTCCTTATCCCCCTTACATGTCCATTGTAAATAACCATTTTTTCCCTCTGACCTTATACATCACATTATACTTGCTTTTATTATATTCTAATCTACTCAATTATTGTATAATATTACATATTTGCGTATATTTGGATTCTCTTTGTTATATTGTAAACTCTTTGAGGACATGTACTGAAGGGATATAATTCATAATAATAATAGATAGCATTTACATAACCCTTTAAAGATTTACAAAGTGCTTTACAAATATTATCTCATTTTGTCCTCACAACATATGAGAGGGAGATGCTATTATCACCCGCATTTTACAGATGAAGGAACTGAGACACACAGGTTAAGTGATTTACTCAGGGTCACACAGCTAATAGGTGTCTGATGCTGGATTTGAACTTGAGTCCATCCTCACTCCAGCATTCTGTCTGTTCATTGTGCCCATAGGACAGGTAAGAAAGATCCATCTATCTTATTTATATATTTTGGCACCTAACTTAGGGTATTACACACAGTAGACCATTAACAAAGGGATATGGAATGAACAAATAAAAGATGTAGATATGACAGCTGAGCAGGGCATTGTTGCCAAAATGTAGGAAATATCACATGACATGAATCTTGTAGGGAACTAGGGATACCAAAAGGTGAAAGTTAGGAAGTTGGACATTTTGAACATGGAGAGGAGTTTGTGCTAAGGCGTGGAGGTGGGAGATGAATGACTATGTATGGGGAACAGCAATCATGTCCATTGAGTGTGGAGTCTAATTTGCTTTGTCCCACATAGAGGATTTGGAGCCAGGTCCCATTGGGTTTTGGCAGACATCATCAGCTGCTTTGTTTTTGCCATCAGTAGTGAATGGCTTTGTGTGCAGGTGCCAATTCTTTGTGTAATGCAGCATCGGCTTGGTGGTACAACAGATGATAACTTTATGAATTATTAAGATCAATTGGTAATTGAAGAGCTTTCACTCTCATGGTATATTACTCAACACATGCTTCTCCAGGCTTCCTGAGGAAGGGGATAGAGTATCTGTAGCAAGATCTACTTTAGTGCTGTGAAATGCTAAGTGGACTATTAATGAAGGGAAACTTTAACATGTCAACTAATTGATTTGTGAGAGTTTGGAGGCTGAGTGAGGAGGGTGACGGGCAGTGTTTTTAAAGAAAGATGAGCCTTGTGTGTCTGCAGAAAGAAAGATCACAGCTTGACTCTCTTCTTTTTCTTCTATATTTCCCTCTAGGAGATTATTGCCCTTATATGAAATCACAAGGTTTTCAGGAAACAAGCAACAGACCTCAAACCCATTTCCTTAGATCAGGCATTTCAAGGTGAAACGAATCTTAAAGAGAGATCATTTACTCCAACGTTTCTACAGATGTGATCTCTCTCTCTCTCTCTCTCTCTCTCTCTCTCTCTCTCTCTCTCTCTCCTTTCTCTCTCTTCCCCCCCTCCTCCCTCTCTCTCTCTCTCTCTCTCTCTCTCTCTCTCTCTCTCTCTCTCTCTCTCTCTCTCTCTCTCTCTCCTTTGATCTGGATTTAGAACAGTAGGAAGTTAATTCCTAGGATTTTGAAGATTACCTTTAAGGACTAATACATGCTTTTTTACCTTGAGAACAGTATGGTATAGCAGAAAGAATGCTTCACTTATAGTCAGGAGAGATCTATATTAAAAATCCCACCTTTGATATTTACTAATTCTGTGATCATGGATAGGTTATAACTAACTAAGCCTTGGTTTCCTCATCTGTGAAATGGGGACAATAATACCTATCTCAGAGGGTTCCTAGAAGAATAAAATAAAATAATACATTTAAGTGCTATATAAATATACGCAACTATTATGATTTATGTTTTTTAAAGAGATTCCCTACACAGTTGTTTTTGTTCAGTCTTCTGTGATCCAGGACATTGACTCAGTAAAGCATTATTGTAATTATGGAGATTAAGCAGTAGGATCTCTGCTGGAGTTGGAAAAAGAAGACCCTAGAGCAATTGTAGAAGAGGATTTGAATTTCTAAAAGTATGGACCAAGTCAACTCTGAGTTCTTTGCTGCCTGGGAAGTTTTGGGACTTAGTAGATATTCCAATTGTGCATCATTCAGGAGAGGCTGATTGACATGCCAAGGAGCAAAGTAGTGTTCTTTTAGGGATTTGGGAAGAAATGAGGGATTTTTCAAAGTGTCAGCAAGGGATGCTCCACACTCAACATTCTCCTCTTCCTCCCCTGTGAAGAGAGCCACATAGCTAGAAGATATCATGCCTACAAGAGTGATGCATGAGAAACAGTGAGGTATAGTCAAAATAATATAGTGAAAATACCCTGGTTGTTGGAGTCAGGAGAACAGAGTTTGAATTGGGACACAAATTTGCTATTTGTAAAATCTTAGCAAGTCTCCTGATCTCTTTGGGTTTCAGTTTTCTCATCTGTAAAATGAACCACTTAAATATTTCTTGAAGGGAGGGAGATTTTTAGAGAGCAGGGATACTTAAATTGGTGTCTATGACCTTTTAAAAAATTTCATTGTAATTGGTTTCCTTTGTGCGCTTGTGAATTTTATTTTCTGCATTTCAATCAATTCATCAATAAATATTTAGTAAGTGTCTACTATGTGCTAAGTATTGTACTGAGCACTGGGGATAGAAAAAGTGGCAAAAGACAATTCCTACCCTCAGGGAGCTCACAGTCTAATGAAGGAGACAATAAAGAAACAAGTAACTGTACAGGAGATAATGTAATGAGAAGTAATTAATAGCAGGAAAGCACTAGAATTAAGAGGGGTTGGAAAAGGCTGTTATAAAAGATGGAATTTTAGATGGGATTTAAAGGAAGCAAGTAGAGTCTTTAGAGTGGAAATAGAGTTGAACAGGGAGAGCGTTCCAGGCATGGGATGAGTTTAAAACTATTTCAAGAAGAATCAGATTGCCAAAGGGGTACATGACACAAAATATTAAGATTTCATGTTACGGAGAGCAATAACCATGCATTATAAGTGTTGATATTCCCTTGTAGTGCCTGGAAAAGTGCCTTGTGCATGGCAGGTGTTCAAGAAACACTGATAGACTGACCAACTTGGTAGTGTGTAGTTGAAACATCAAGTTTACCCACCAATGAAGCAGAAGAAGGTGGTAGAGTGAAAACTAGTTGACAGATTGGATTGTTGTTATTATGTGAACACTGGAATGGTGTGTGTCAAATTAATTTTAAAGTGTTTTAAATAAAGCTTAGAGAATTTAAAATGTTTTTCCAGGGATTCCCTGCATAGAGGTGACCCTGAATTTTTGAAGACTCTGCCATGAAGTACAACCTCTAGCAAGTTCTACCAAGTGGGACAGGCTTAGAAAATAGGCTTGGAGTAGATGCCTGTCACCTCAAGATTTGCCTGCTTAAATCACTAATCACCCAGAGATTTGGATACCAGTTGATGACTTCTGAAGGGGGTGGAGCAAAACACTCCCAAATAACATCTTTCTGCCAAGGCTTGGAGGAGTTGCAGTTTGTGTTGGTGGAGGAAGTACTCAAAAATGAGAAAAATGACAGAGCCTTGAAGGATTGAAGATGGATAAACATTTTCTTTCTTTCTTTTTTTTTTTATTAATTTATTTAACTTTTAACATTCATTTTCACAAAATTTTGGGTTCCACATTTTCTCCCCTTTTGTCCCCTCCCCCCACCCCAAAACACCGAGCGTTCTAATTGCCCCTGTCTGCCAATCTGCCCTCCCTCCCTCCCCACCCCTTCCCTTTGGAAGGCAAGCAATTCAGTATAGGCCAGATCTGTGTAGTTTTGCAAATGACTTCCATAATAGTAGTGTTGTGTAAGAACTAATTATATTTCCCTCCATCCTATCCTGTCCCCCATTACTTCTGTTCTCTCTTTTGATCCTGACCCTCCCCATGAGTGTTGACCTCAAATTGCTCCCTCCTCCCCGGTGCCCTCCCTTCCATCATCCCCCCCACCCTGCTTATCCCCTTATCCCCTACTTTCCTGTATTGTAAGATGGGTTTTCATACCAAAATGACTGTGCATTTTATTCCTTCCTTTAGTGGAATGTGATGGGAGTAAACTTCATGTTTTTCTCTTACCTCCCCTCTTTTTCCCTTCACTAAAAAGTCTTTTGCTTGCCTCTTTTATGAGAGATAATTTGCCCCATTCCATTTCTCCCTTTCTCCTCCCAATATATTTCTCTCTCACTGCTTAATTTCATTTTTTTTTAATTTTAAGATATGATCCCCTCCTCTTCAGTTCACTCTGTGCACTGTCTCTGTGTGTGCACGTGTGCATGTGTGTGTGTGTGTGTTATCCCACCCTGTACCCAGATGCTGAATGGTTTCAAGAGTTATAAATATTGTCTTTCCATGTAGGAATGTAAACAGTTCAACTTTTGTAAAGTCCCTTATGACTTCTCTTTGCTATTTACTTTTTCATGCTTCTCTTCATTCTTGTGTTTGAAAGTCAAATTTTCTTTTCAGCTCTGGTCTTTTCATCAAGAATGCTTGAAAGTCCTCTATTTCATTGAAAGACCATTTTTTCCCCTGAAGTATTATATTCAGTTTTGCTGGGTAGGTGATTCTTGGTTTTAGTCCTAGTTCCTTTGACTTCTGGAATATCTTATTCCACGCCCTTCGATCCCTTAATGTGGAAGCTGCTAGATCTTGTGTTATCCTGATTGTATTTCCACAATACTTGAATTTTTTCTTTCTAGCTGCTTGCAATATTTTCTCCTTGATCTGGGAACTCTGGAATTTGGCCACAATGTTCCTAGGAGTTTCTCTTTTTGGATCTCTTTCAGGCAGTGATCTGTGGATTCCTTGAATACTTATTTTGCCCTCTGGTTCTAGAATCTCAGGGCAGTTTTCCTTGATAATTTCATGAAAGATGATGTCTAGGCTCTTTTTTTGATCCTGGCTTTCAGGTAGGCCCATAATTTTTAAATTGTCTCTCCTGGATCTATTCTCCAGGTCAGTTGTTTTTCCAATGAGATATTTCACATTATCTTCCATTTTTTCATTCTTTTGGTTTTGTTTTGTGATTTCTTGGTTTCTCATAAAGTCATTAGCCTCCATCTGTTCCATTCTAATTTTGAAAGAACTATTTTCTTCAGTGAGCTTTTGAATCTCCTTTTCCATTTGGCTAATTCTGCTTTTGAAAGCATTCTTCTCCTCATTGGCTTCTTGAACCTCTTTTGCCAATTGAGTTAGCCTATTTTTCAAGGTGTTATTTTCTTCAGCATTTTTTTTGGGTCTCCTTTAGCAGGGAGCTGATCTGCTGTTCATGCTTTGACTGCATGTCTCTCATTTCTCTTCCCAGCTTTTCTTCCACCTCTCTAACTTGATTTTCTATGAGCCCTTCTATGACCTGAGCCCATTGAGTGGGCTGGGATATAGAGGCCTTGACTTCTGTGTCTTTGCCTGATGGTAAGCATTGTTCTTCCTCATCAGAAAGGAAGGGAGGAAATGCCTGTTCCCCAAGAAAGTAACCTTCTATAGTCTTATTTCTTTTCCCTTTTCTGGGCATTTTCCCAGCCAGTGATTTGACTTCTGAATATTCTCTTCACACCCACTTAGCCTTCTGATCCTCCCAGCCAGCGCTTGGGGTTTGAGATTCAAATGCTGCTTGCCAGCCTCAGGGCTTTTGGCAGGGGCAGGGCTGCTATTCAGTGTGTGATTAAGTTCAGGTGCTCAGGTGGGGGCAGGGCCGCCTCACGGGCTCAGTTCCCTCAGGGGGTTTATGCAGAGACCTTCAACAGTGGATCCAGGCTCCTGCCTGCTTTGGGAGCCCTGGTCTGCTCCCGTCTCTGCTGTTGCCTCCCGAGGGGGCCTGAGTTATGGGGGCACCCCACTCCCCTCTCGACCCGCCAAAGAGACCCTCTCACCGACCCCTGTCACCTGTGGGTGGAGGGACCTGCGTGGCCGCTGGAGATTCCGTCCCTGAAGCCCACTCGGATCTTTTCTTCTTGGTGCTGTGGCCGCGGCAGGGCTGTACTCAGCTCCCAGTCCCAGCGCCCAGTCCGTGGCGGGAAGGACCTTTTGCGAGAGGTTTGCAGATCTCTCTGGAACAGAAATCTCCCTCGCTCCAATGTTCTGTGGCCTCTGGGTGCAGAATTCGCCGTGAGTTACTTTTTTGTAGATGTTCTATGGGTTGTGGGTTCGGAGCTATGTGTATGTGCGTCTTTCTACTCCACCATCTTGGCTCCGCCCCCCGGATAAACATTTTCAAAGAATCTAAGCATCGTTGATTCAACTAACATTGAAGAAGATCAGATTTAAGAAAATGAGATTTGTATTGTGTTGGTTTTCAGTTTCCAATATGATTCATACCACAAACTCTAGGGGATGTCAAAGTGGATTATGACTTTAAGATTCAACAGGAAACTCCATATGCCATTTAAAAAAATGAATGAACAAATTAAAAAAGGATTTATTAAGGCTTTGTAAGTACCAACTCGGGTTAAGTGCTGGGAATATAAATACAAAAATTAATAACCCCTTCCTGTCTTCATATTTTAGTAGGGATTGACCTCATATATATCGGAAATACGGTTGCAGTACTGATGGTAAGGTGTGCTTACACACACACACACACACACACACACACACACACACACACATAAACATGTAGTTAGGTGTCACAGTGGATACAACACTAGGACTGCAGTCAGGAAGACCTGAGTTCAAAGGTGGACCATTCTAGGGCAGCTGGGTGACACAGTGGATAGATGTTAGAGGTGCAGTCAGGAAGACTCATTTTCCTGAGTTCAAATCTGGCCTCAGACACTTAGTAGCTGTGTAACCCTGGGCAAGTCACTTAACCCTGTTTGCCTTAGTTTCATCATCTGTAAAATAAGATGGAGAAAGAAATGGCAAGCCACTACAGTATCTTTGCAACAAAACTCCTAATGGGGTCACAAAGAGTTGATCATGACTGAAATGACTGATCAACAAGAACAAAATTATGTAAACATAGCTGGTTGATTGTTGTCCTTTGTTCTTGAAGTGTACCAAAATGACATCACTTTGTTAGAGTCAAGTTACAATGTGTCTGACTGTGGCTGATCAGACCAATATAAGCTTTCAATGCTCTTCCACAGGTTGGGCACAAATAGTTCATATGAACATTTGGGGTGGATTCTCTAAATTTGTGCATCTCACATTTCTTTTTTGAGCTATTTCAATTTTGCTTTGCTCTTAGATCACAGCACCTTCTCTGATGAGGACACACCATGCTGGGCAGTCCTGTGCCAGTGTCTATCATGTCACACAATCAATTTCAAAGTTCTTAAGAGAGACCTTGAGAGTGTCCTTGTATTACTTCTTCTGACCACCATGTGAGTGCTTGCCTTCTGTGAGTTCTCTATAAAATAGTCTTTAAGGCAAGTGTATATTTGGAATTTGAACAATGTGGTCAGCCCCTTGTAATTGCTTGGCAGTTTGGTTTGAGAAAGGACCTCAGTGTCTGGTATCTTATCCTGCCAGGCAATCTTCAGAATCCTCCTAAGATAATTCAAATGGAAGTGATTAAGTTTCCTGGCATGGTGCTGGTAGACTGTCCAGGTTTCACAGGCATACAACAATGAAATCAGCACAATGGCTCTGTAGACCTTCAGTTTGGGAGTCAGACTAGTACCTCTTTTCTACCACACTTTCCTTCAGAGCTTCCTAAACACTGAGCTAGCTCTGGCAATGCGTATGTCAACCTTTTCTATGTGTACATCCCTGGAAAGTACACTGCCAAAGTAAATGAACTTATCCACAGCATTCAAAACTTCTCCATTTGTTGCAACTGATGGCTCTACATATGGATGGTGTGGTGGCGGCTGATGGAGCACCTGTGTTTTCTTGGTGTTAATTATTATGCCCAAATTAGCATAAGCAGCAGAAAAAAATGTTCCATACTTTGCTACATCTCAGCTTCAGAGGCTGCATTGAATGTACAATCATCTGCAAACAAAAAATCATGTATTCCCTCCACTTTAGTCTTGGCGTGCAGCCTTTTCAAGTTGAAGAATTTACCATCAGTGCAGTAGCTGACCTTAATGCTATGTTTGTCCTCATTGAAAGTGTTTGACAACATGACTGAAAATATCATGCTATAAAACTTGGGAGCACGCTCCGTAGGTTGACTGGGAAAGCATGAGAGCATTGTCCATTATTCAGAACCCAGGCAAGCACGCCATCATGAAATTGAAGTACCAGGTGCTTTGCCACATGAAAGGAGCCTGATGGCATTCAGAATCTCTACTTCAGTTGGAAGTTCATCTAGAGAGGGATTGACTTCAATCTGGGGTAAACAGTCAATAGCCTCAGCATTGAAAGATGACGGTCCGTTGGGAACACTATGGAAGTGTTCAGTCCATTTCTTTAGGATCATGTCCTTATCACTACTCAATGTGGCTCCATCAGCACTGAGTAGTTGAGATGCGCCATAGGTCTTTGGCTCATAATTATACTTCAGGGCATCATTAAAGAACTTTAGATCATTACTATTGGTGTAAAACTGAATTTTACCTGCTTTTTCACTGAGCAAAGAATCCAGCATCTCTCTAAGCCTCACTCATATTTTACTTTTGATGTAATTAAAAGCTATGTTCTTAGAGATGGATGAACCATTCTGCTGGTAAACCCTGTGGAGTTCTCATTTTTCATTTAGCAGCTTCTAAATTTCCCCATCATTTTCATCAAACCACTGTTGAGGTTTGCGAATTTTCTGACCCAGATAAGTAAATGCAGTGCTATGTACCAAATCTCTGAAAACTACCCACTTCTTTTCTGCTTCACTATTGCCAGGTGTATATTGGTTCAGCTTTCCTTCCAAGTTAACTGTTCCTGCTCAGAGAATCTCTCTAATCTGTTGACATTAATTTTTCTGGTAGTCATTTTGCCTTGGGGCTCCCACTTTTGTTGAATGCAAATATGTAGCTTGGAGAGGATAAGTCTGTGATCAGTCCAGCACTCTGCACCACACATTGCCTTCATTGATCTTGTCTGTCTTTTCTCCTTACAATTACATAGTCTATTAAATGCCAATATTTGCTGTGAGGGTACATCCATGAATTTTTCTTGAGTGTAGGTAAACAGAAGACAGTGTTGGGGATGAGGTCATGAGATATACAAGTGTTCAGTAATAAGTGACCATTGCTATTGCTGTTTCCCACTCCATTCTTCCCCAAGGCTCCCTGCCATGTCTGGTAGTCTGAAAGCCACCCAGAATTATAGGCTTGTTCACTTTTGGCATATTGGTGATAAAGGTCTCTTGGTCTTCCTAAAATTTTCCTTTCCTGTCATCAGGGCTCTTCATGATGGAAGCATAGGCACCGATGATGGTGACATGGCATTTCCCTGCAAGTGGCAATCACATTGTTGTGAACTTGTCATTCACTCCTTTTGGTAAACATACAAGTTTATTGACAAGATTAGTTTTGATTGCAAAACCTACACTAGCTTAATAGTGCTCCCCTTCACTGCAGCCACTCCGCAAAAATGCGTATGCAGCTCTGACTTCAGTAACCTGGTCTCCATTTGCCAGCCTTGTTTCCAGTCAGGGCTATTATTTGTATATGATACTTGCTGAGTTCTCTTGCAACAAGAGCTGTTCATCTTTCAGGTCTACTGGATTTTGTGTTGTCTCTAAATGTGCACACATTCCATGTGTGTGTTCATCCTTCATTGCCAAAGAAGACCATGCCATCAGAGAAATGACGACATGACTTGCACTTGACTTTGTTTTGAGTGAGGGAGGGCTGTGCAGGTCACCAGCCTCACTTCTCCTCCAGAGTCATCTGACTCCAGTGACCAGATATTCATCAGGATGACTAGAGGTGACCCAGGATGAGGTAACTGGAGTTAAGTGACTTGCCCAAGGTCACACAGCTAGTGAGTGTCAAGTGTCTAAAGAGAGACTTGAACTCAGGTCCTCTTAACTTCTGCACTGGTGCTCTATCCACTGTACCACCTAGCTGCCCCTACACATTCCATGTACTAATCATGAGAAGAATCATCTTAGAAGTTTTTGTATATGTTTTTGTGTTTTGACTGCAGCAATCAGACCAGGGTTGGTTAAGTAGACAGTTCTTAGGGCACCTTTTCTAGCTCCTTCCTCACACTAGGAGATGAGCAGTGTGATCCTTAAAAGGCTGCTAAGATTACTCAGGGAGCTGCCAAATACCACCACTGCTTCTAGGGAGAAGATGCCCCCACCGGCTTGGGCCACCTGTGTACAGGGTTGTGACTACAGATCCTAGTGTATCAGCACCTGCTGTGTTATCACTTGCCTGTCACCACAGGACTTTTGAGATAGGTAAAAATGGTAAAATGGTGTGATAAAAAGTATATAAACCTACTATGTATATAAACGCATCATGTACAAATGTATGTATTCTGTTAGGCATTTTCTTTTTGTGGTTTGCAAATTATTTTTATAAATTTATGTCAACTTGGTGTAGTCAATAGAGTGTCAGACTTAAAGTTGGGAAGACTTGTGTTCAAATCCTGCCTCAGATACTTTGTAGCTGTGTGGTACTGCACATATCCTTCAATGTCTCTCAGCTTCAGTTTCCTTTTCTATAAAATGGTGATAATAACAATACCTACTTTTCAAGGTTGCTGTAAGGATCAAATGAGTTAACTTAAGCACATCTTAAAACTCTATATGAGTACTTGCTATTTAGGTATGAATTTTCATTCTGTAGAAATTGCTTCTTTCCAGTAATTTTCCAAATGTAACATAACCTTAAATTTTAATTTAATTTTATTCACCTCTCTTCTTGTCTGTCTGTCTATCTATCTATCTATCAATCTATCTATAGCTATAATTTCAATGATAATTTCAAGGAGTTCTCTAGAACTGCTGATGAAGAAACTTGCTCTACTAATGTAGAATAACCCCTGCTCACCTGCTCTGCAGTTTTTGGTTCCAGATGGTTACCTGGGGGTGCTGAGAGCTTAAGTGATTTACCTAGGGACACCCAGCTAGGCTGTGTCTGAGGTGGGACTTCATCAGTGGACTGCTTGGGTGACTAGCATCTACATCTTCCTGGACTTTAAGTCCGGTACTCCTCCCCTACCCTAACTGCTTCTTCTTCTTTTTTAATGTTATCATTTGAGTGAGCCTGAATGTGGTTTTCAAGACCACAAAACACTTATAATCATAACCCGGGGTGACACAATGAGAATACATATGTCAGAAGTAAGTACAAAGAAGAATGTTGCTTCAGGTCTACTTTCCTCTACCTAAACAGACACCTATGAATTCTGTAGTTGATTCCGTTTTTGGTCTCAGGCCTAGGGAGAGGGTGAAAGTATGGGGTGGGGAGGTCACAAATTGCCAACCGTTTATGGCAGTCACTGGGAAGAAGCACTGGACGGTGTGTGAGTGTGAGCTGCAAATACCCATTGGGATGAACACATAGTCTCTGTTGAATGGAGCATTAGGAGATGGGGTCAGGAGTTTGAACACAAGTGTTCTCAACATTAAGTCTGGCACTTTATCCACTACACTACCCAGCTGACATAAATTAATAAAAAACAATTTGCAAAGCATAAGAAGAAAATGCCTAATAATATGCATACACATGTACATGGCATGTATGCACACATTACGTGCTTGTATATGCAGATCTGTGTGTATACACACCTTGCTTATGGAGGAAGAAAATCAGAAAGGAAGCTGCCTTGCACATCAGGATTGGTTACCCCAGCTTCAAGCTCTGTGGAGTAGGGGTGTTAATGAGCCTTTCTAGGCAACTGGTAGTGTAGTGCTGGGTTTTGACCCGAGTTCAAATCCAGCCTCACACTCTTATGAACACAAATCACTTAACTTCTGTTTACCTCAGTTTCCTCATCTATAAAATGGGGATAATAATAATGCCTACCTCAGGAGTGTTGTTGAAAATCAAATGGGTTAATAATTGTAAAGTGCTTAGCACAATGCAAGGCACACAGTAGATGGTTAATAAACACTTGTTCCATTCTTTGGTTCTTTCTGAAACTGTAAATCTGAGAGAAAGAGGCAGCAGTGGGTTGTTGTGAGTGGCCTAAATTTATTGATTTCTGTTACTGACACTACAGTACTTTTCTGATCTCCAACTTGTTTGACTCTGAAGAGGCAGTATCCACAAAGTGATGCTGGTGACACCTCATCTACTTTAGCTTGGAGTAGGAAAAGTGGCCCCTTTGAGCTTCCTAGGGGAATGAGAAACAGGGTATAGAGTGTGGGTGACTTGGCAGCTACACGGTATATCTTCTGAAAATGCCAGGGTTGGAAGGTGACAGGAAGGTGATTTTTTGGAAAATCATTGGGTAGTGGATCAGATTTAGATAAAGATGAGACCTTGGAAGTAATTTCTTAATAAACTTTCATTTTAGAGATAAGGAAAACAGTGCCAAGAGATTCTGAGTGGTGTGTCCAAGGTCACACAGATAGTAGATGGCAGAACTGGGATCTGAACCAAAGAAAATTAGAGAAGTAGGTAGGCTGCTCTTGTGCTTATACCATCTATCCATACCTTGGCATCCAGGCATCACTGGAGTCTAGGTCTGGAGGAATCTGGATCACATTTTGTTGTTGTTCATTCATTTCAGTCCCATCTGACTGTTCGTGATCTCATGTGGGCTTTTATTGGCAAAGATGCTGGAGTGGTTGGCCATTTCCTTCTTCAGCTTATTTTACATATGAGGAAACTGAGGCAAACAGGGTTAAGTGACTTGCCCACGATCACACAGCTAGCGTTTGAGACCATGTTTGAACCCAAGTCTTCCTGATTCCAGGTCAGTGCTCTGTCCAGTGCACCACCTAGCTGCCTCTGGATCACATAGAAGGCACTTAATAGATGCTTGATTATTTCTGGGCCTTCCTCCTGCCTCTAGCCAAGAGATTCTCTTATTGATTTCTTTTTTCCCCCCACAACAGTAGTTCTCAGTTTTCTTTTGCTCTTCCACATTGTCTTCTACCATGAACATGGTACCTTTATTCTTAGACGTCTGGAAAGTTGAAATTATTTAGTGGATTTATTAACTTGCTGAGTTTTAGGGTGACTGGCTGGGAAGGGAATTGGGAATCACTACTCCATATCTTGGGAATGGTCTTATTAACCTTGTCTCACAATGAGATAGGCTGTAGCCACTTGAGTTCTTGGTTTCATGATGGGGAGCCATGTTGTCACCCCTTCTATCACTGATCTGATTATTTAAGGTAGTACAGTGGTTTGTTATCCTGGAGACCTGACTCTAAAACCTCTGTACCTCTATTTTGAATCATTCTAGAATTCTCTTTGGGGAGGGGGATAGAGACTTTAGAGTCACTGATTAGTTAGTTCACATGTCTCTTTGGCTAGTATTGTTGACTTTTGCTTTTCAAGATGGTGGGAGTGGTAGATGGGTGGGTGGGGGTGGAACAAAAAGTTGAAGATGAATATTGAGATGAAGAAGGATTGCTAAAAATCACAGACTGAAAGGTAGACTGCTAACTGTTTTTGATACCTAGCCTTTTTTCCACATGATTCTTATGGGCCAATATTTTTTATTGGGATAGCACTTCTGTCACACTGATTCATGTTGACCAGTCTGGGGTCATTGTTTCTAAAATGTGAAATCCTTTAGAGATTTCCTAAGGTGAGGGATGCTTAGCTCCTCTATGCACCAGGGTTATAACTAGTCATTTTTGCTTCCAGAACCAACAACTATTTATTAAGTATTTACTATGTGTCAGACAATAAAAAAGACAAAAGAAAAGTCCTTTTTTTCAAGGAGCTTACATTATTTTGGGAATGTCACTCTATTAAGTGGTAGTAGGGTATGGAGGGTGCAGAACTTGTGATGTAGCTTCACTTGAGGTGGTGCTAAAGCAGGTAGTAATAGTGTCTAGGAGAAGGTTGCCACCACCATAGGGGAAGGACAGGCAGGAAAAGGTAGTGTTCTTGGTATCCTCTAAATTATCCACCCTTGGGCAAAACTCTGGTGGCCCTGCCCTGGCTCTGAGTGGCACCTCATAGTGAAGAATCCTTTCAGTTCTAGATGTCTCACACTTGACAATTGTCTGTCTTTTCCTTCAGAATTCTCCTCTACCCAGTTCTTCCTTAAATAGGGCATGCCAGGAACAAAGCAGAAAGGAAAAGAAGAAATTTTATCTTTGCAAATCAGGGGGCCTTTCTAAAGCAGACCCTCACTGATATTCCAGTTCATGCCTCTAAGGTTTGAAGCATCACAGAACTTCAGAGTTGGAAGGTACCTGAGAAGTCTTCTATTTCAACTCCTACCTGAAGGAGAATGCCTTCCACAGCCTCCCCCCAAACTGGCCATCTAGCCTTTGCTTGAATACTTGAGTTAGTGGCAGGTACCATGGAAAATGACCCGTATACAATTTTCTTTTTAATTCACAGACTCTATTTCCACTCTACTGAATTCTATTTATATACAAAAACAAATTCTGTTTTCAGAGACAAAAAGAGGCCTCTCATAGGAGTTCAGGTTGTTAAAATTTTTTTTTTGTCAATATAGAGAAAATGGACTGGAGAACCCACTTGGGGTTGTTACGAAGAGCATAACTAACCATATATATATATTTTTCCTGTAAATTACAGGCCTTTTTATTTCTAGACTCTGTCTTTATAGGTGCAGCATTCTTGTGGCTTGTTTTGAGCAGACAGGACTTTTCTTTTAATATTTATTTCTCTCAGTGCCTGAGAATATCAGGTGACAACATCCCTGCTGCCGCCGGGCTCCCACAGATACTAAGCATTTTACGCTAAGCATTCTATCTGTGGAAATGGCCAGTAGGTTTAATGGAGTTTGGAGCTGAGACGTTCTATCCTGGGAAGGATTAGCCTAGAACACAGGATGATGCTTATGTTGTTTAAGATGAGAAATCTCTATGTTGAATAGCATTCGAATGCAAGAAGGCAAGAAACAGAAATCTCATCATTCAGATGTTTGTAATTGGGATAATTTGCTCTGAGCCCAGGTAGAAATTTCCCTTCACATTAATGATGAAAAGGTTTTGTTAAGCATAGGAATATTGTAGAGTTTGCAAGAGGCATGTTTTTTAACCTACTTAAGCATTTTCTTCCCTAGCTTTTTAGAAAAAAATGTTATTATTAGGCTCCCAACATATAGTGGGCAGGCCTTTAAAGGAGAGAGTGGTCTCTACCAGGTTCTACTGAAATGACAGAGAGCTTTAGCAGCTCTGTCTAACAGATCTAACAGATCTATTGACATGGTCATTCTAGATCAATGGGGTGGCATGACCATGCAACCCCAAAATGGAATTTCCAAAGAACTCAAATCAAGTAGATTATCTCATTGTATCAGATGGTACCTGCACACAAAGTGCTGACAAAATGCAAGAGGTCAGACATTTAGAGACTCCAAGACTTTTCTACTTTATTGCACCATCCTACCTGATTCCTTCACTCTTCTGCCTTGTTTTGGATGTTCTAAACTTGTAAAATCCTAAGTGGCTGGTCTCAAATCTATTAGCAATCATTGCATTGCTTTCTTTTAGTTATATTTATTGCTTGTAGCCCTGGCATGAGAAGAAATTCAGGTGAACTCTAATTTCATATGGTGGCATCTCTTTCAACCCACAAAGTTTAGCTGTACTGCTTTCCCTGCTGTATTAACAGTTCTATACAATGAGTGTGAAAATAGATAAAAATAGTTTGTAATTAAAGCAGACCTTCCCAAGAGCATCTACCAGGCAACATTGTTAGCTTAGTGTTTATACATGTATGTATATGTGTATGTATATGTATATATGTATATATACACACATATATATGTGTGTATGTGTGTAATAATCTTGTATTTTTTAAAAGAAACACATGCCTGATCATTATTTTCCCAGATTCATTTTGATTAAGTTTTGACAAACTGGATTTCAAGAATTAGCTTTTGTGAGGCTATTCTATAACTAAGAAGTAGATAGATGGTTAAAAGGCATCCAAATATATGGAAAGGGAAAATAGCAGAAGTGGAGCAGAGAAAAATGCCAAACACATACAAAAAGGAACCAAGGAGATTAAGCTGACCTGCATGCAAAAAAAAGAGCATGGCTCATCTCTTTATAGGCCAGTTATAGGCTAGGTACTGAAAACTGACTACAATAATGTAAGAAATGATGGAAATGATCGGACAAATAGCAAGATGGAGTAATTATGTGAAATTGAGGCAACATGCTCATCAGTTAAGGACTTTTCTTAGCATCAAGGAACCCAATTTTCCTATGAAATGACCCCTTTCCATGAATGATGTTGAATGATGCAGTTATTGTACTAAATAAAGATTTTTTTCATCCTTATACTTACACAATAATTTACTTCCTTCGCTTTGAAACTCTCCCTTGTAATCCAAATGCATAGCTGGGCAAAACAAATCAACACCCTGGCCAAACCTGAAGCTGAATACCTCATTCTACTCCATTAATCTATCACCTCTCCATTCTTTTTCTTTTTTTTTTTTTGTATGTTGAATTGTTTGGGTTGACTGATGATTGTGGCCTTGAAAATTAAAAAAGAAAATTGAAAAAATAAATCTCTGCATCATGGAGGGATGAAATACTTTATAGCTGTCCTAACCGATTTGATTTGGTTGATTTTATCCCTTGTTTCTGGGAACAGCAAGTCCAGAAACTTTGCAGAAGTTCGTTATAAGTGATGTATTCCACTTGTCTTTACCACAGGAGCTTCAGGTGTAGATGTTATTTCCTCCCAAAAGATTTATGCCAAACTTGTTATGTCATAAGCTGTATAAAGTATTTCATTTATGTCCCCTCTTGGTACCAGCCGGTGTTGATCACAGAGTAGAATTGTAGGATGTTAGAAATGAAAGGAACTTTCATGAGAATGGAGGGCTGTACTTGCCCAAGAAAACACAGTCAATCATTGGGCCCGTATTTCCTTTTGCTCTAGTGTTTTTTTTTTCTGTCATTCAGATTCAGCAAATAGATCAATCATATGGATGGTTGTGACAACATCCATGTAGAACACAGGATCCTAACTAGCAATGCCTAGTGGAAAACCATGGCCATTACTTGGAAAATGCAGGGAGGAAATAATCTCTCTCCAGAGTGAGATAAGAAAGTTGACTAGTGAGACCCACCTCTTGGCTCTTCTCTCCTCATTTCCAGCAGGGTGAGCTATTTTTGTCTTGAATCATTCAGATAATTGCCTCTTCTCTGCGTTTTACTTTGCTTTTGGACACTTGTGAGATCTTCCATCCGTGCCGACTCTGCCTCATGCCATTGCCCAGCATGCTTCTTGTCCAGATGATTTCTGTGTCCTCTGACATCAAAGCGTTGATTATCTCCTCAATTCAGCATTTTCTTCTTGAGTATGTGTGTATTCATGGAAAAAGAGCACAAAGAAGTAAATGACTTATTAGCAGTCATGTATTATCTTGAATGCAGCAGCTGGGAACAGCTCCTACCTTCTCTTTCACACATACTGGCATGTTTAGCATCACTGGGCGGGCTTCTCATCTACACAGGAAGCCTATGTCTCCCAGCTTGCTTGTGTTATCAAGCAGCTGACCAGGGGAAGAAAAAAGGATGATGTTCTTTTGGAAATGGCAATCTTAATCACAAAAGCTGTTAGATCATTGTCCCCAAGGAAGCCCTGATATAGACGTGCAATATGGCTTGGCACGCTGATGCCTGCCTCTGAATCGGATGCCTTGCCTCCCACTGTACTGTCTGGCCAAAAATGAGGATGGGGTGAAGGTGTATGGGATTTGGGGATGAGGAAAAGAGCTGTCAGCTGGCAGGGGAAATGACAGAGAGCTTTAACAGCAGTGTCATGATCTATTGATTTAATTTCCTGATTAGAAACAGAGCCATCTTGGAACAACAGGGGCCATTGCAGTACAATCTAGAAAAGCAAAACACTAGTCAGTGGGGAGACTTAGTTTGATTTTAGCTTTGTGGAAGATCCAAGTACTTAGGACAAGCATAGGATTGTCTCCAACTGCACCAGCATGCCCAGCAAGGCATCAGGGTAGCAGGAAGGGAGGGAGGGGATAGTTTTTCAACCAGTAGACTAAATCCCTTTATAGTAGTAGCTAGCCTTTATACAGTGCTTTGAGGTTTGCAAAGTAGTTTGTTACACAGGCTGTCTCTGAGGTAGGCGTTGTTATTATTATTTCCTTTTTCCAGATAATGAAACTGAATCTGAGACATGGAATATCTTGCCCAAGCGGACACAGGTAGTAAGTGCTTAAAGCAGGATTTTGAATTCAGGCCTTCCTGCCTCCAAGTCCAGTGTACTATTATACTCCGTGCTGCTTACTTAGTTCCTTTCCACCCATCTGGAAGGGAGCTATAAAGAGAACTGTAGGGTTCCCCCCCAACCCCCTGCCATAAAGGGGGATTCCAAGAAAGGTGGCCAAACAGTTTGGAAAATGAATAAGAAAAAAAGAATCCCAGGCATAGAAATTAGAGGGGGGAAATGAAACTAAGAAAGAATAGTCACTTGTCTGTTCTTTTACTTTTGTCATAAGGGTTGAAAGCATGAACTCTATCAGAGTGTTTTTTTTTTTTTTCAGTCTTTTCAGTTTGACTCTTTCTGACCCCATTTGGGGTTTTCTTGCTAGAGATACTGGAGTGGTTTGCCATTTCTTTCTCCAGCTCATTTTACATATGAAGAAACTGAGTCAAATAAGGTTAAGTGACTTGCCTAGGGTCACACAGCTAGTAAATATCTGAAGTGACATTTGAACTCCAGACCTGGCACTCTGTCCACTGTACCACCTAATGTCCCATCAGAGAATTAAGAGCCTTTAATAGATGGGAACTTTTCCTGTTATGAACTACCCATCTAACATAATTTGGTTTAAGGTGGGTCTGTTATAAGACCTTCCCCTTATCCAAGGAGGTTAACTGGTAGTATTAGAAAAATTTCATAACGTGTTCTCATCTATAACCAGATCTCTTGGCATGGACCTCTGTCATTGAACATTGTAGAATTATAGTAATCTTAACTGGATCCAGGAACCTTGTGTTGACTTGGGAGGTAACATGAATCCTTCTTTCATTCTGTTCTCTCTGCCTGTGGTATAAAGAGAATGGTTGTTATTTTTGTATTGTATGGAACAGCTTTGCTGCTTCCCACTGTGGCACCATCTTCCCTGCCCTCTCCCTACCTCCAACAACAACACTGCACACACGTAGTCTCTCCACACACACTTTGGAATACGAAAAAATCCAGAGAGAAGTGAAAGGACACTTTCTATCCAGAAAGGGGAAAAGGAGGCTGGAGCAAAGTTGGATTTGGGGATGTTTTAGGAAAGAGAAGAGGGCTTTGGTGAGTCTGACAGGGAGGTAGACATTCTGCATAGGACAGCCTACTTGTTGTATCCGTTTTTCAAATGGAAAAAGCTCTATTTGGAGATGCCATAAGAGACCTTGAAGGAGGCCTGGTCCATAGATAACCTCTACTCTCTCTACCTTTGGGCACTGTGGGAGGCAGAGGACTACCCTTAATTCATCCTTAAGTCCAGGCACTGCCTGCCCAACTGTCCTTTGCTCAGGTTCTGTTGACTGAGAGCTCAGACTGTCACTGTCTTCAGGCATTTGAAAGGCAGTGATGTGCACAAAGGACTAGATTTGTTTGAATTGGACCAAGAGGACAGAATTAAGTATAAATAGTGGACATTCTATGAGTCACTTTTGAGCCTAACCTAGGAAGGAGAACTTTCCTAATAAAGCAACCCTAAAGTGAAATCAGCTGTTTCTAAAGGCAGGCAGTTCCCTTCTCTGGAGGGCTTTGAATGGAGGCTGGATATTGATGTGCTGGGGTGTGTGGCCGAGGGCCTGCTGCAAGATATAGGCCTCGGAGGGGTCTTTCATCTCTGAGATTCTGTGAGAGGGCAGACACTCTGAAGGCTGTGGAAGCACAGGTTCACAAAATGTAGGAAATCATTTAGTTCCAGGCCTCATTCCCCCTCCCTCACTTCCAGGTGAATAAAGCAGGTACTTTCATATGTACTTGGGACACAGGCCTTCTGAGTCTAGGTTCTGGCTCAGGTGTATTTTGGCTTCTGTACAGCCGTTAATGCACTTCTGAGTGCTCCTCTTATCTGCCTTGGTAAACTTGATGGAAAAAAAATTAACTCAATCTGTTCTACATCTAATTGTGTAACCTTTTCTCTGGTCTGTGTTTTGTGCTAATTCTCCGAGCATCATAGGTTGTTGACCTTTAAAATAAATGAGTTATTGGTCCTTTTGACAATGAGATGAGAGAGGGGAGGGAAAGGAAGGGGGAACATTGTTTTTCCTCCTCCAAGGAGAAAAAAAATATTTTCTTTTGCCTTCTTTCCCTCCATTGCCTTCTCCTCTCTACACCCCCTCCCCCAACCCCTTTGAAATTTATTTTTATGTAAGGAAAAAATATCTACCATTTTCCATTGAGGGTTTGAGGAGAAAAATGGTAGGTCCAAGAAGGGCCCGAGAAGCATGGTTATATCTAGGGAAAACAAAACAAGAAGCAAGGTCTTCGCCTTTTTAATTAGTTTGGCCTTTAGGCTGGACTATGGTAAAATAACGGCGGTTAATTCTGTGAATGGACAGCTGAGTTTCCGTTTGCTCAGAGATACGGTTTGATTTGGCCTGTAGTGATCAGTGAATCATTAAAAACTTGGGTACAAAAGTTCCTGAAATTGTCTCTCATTGTTATTCGATCAGGTTTAAGGGGTTTGTGTGATTTTTGGGGGGAGCGATTTCAGAGTGAAGAAACCAAGCAAGTGACTTATCAGAGCTGGAGGAATCTCCGAGTGAGAAGGCTGTTGGTTTTACTTGCTTAAAACCAGTCTGATGCTTGGGTATATTTCTGTTCCTGCTTTCAACTTTTCTTACATAGGAAGGGCTGGAGATGGAGGTGTATTCTCCAGTGGCCTACTGATACTAATGCTGACAATGGCTGACATATATTTGTGATATTCTAATGTATACAGAGTGCAGTAGAGTCATAGGATCAGGGATCTAGAAGGTACCTTTGAAGGGATTTAGTCTTTCACTCTCATCTCACAAATGAGAAAACTGAGGTCCAGAGAGGTCAAGTTTGCCAAGGTTTATACAGTAAATAGGGCCAGAATTGGAACCCATACCTTTTGACTATAAGGTCAGCTCTCTTTCACTTGCAAGAGCCTTGTGATGTTGCTAATTTGAGCATTGTTATCTTCATTTAAAGATGAAGAAACAAGATCCTAGAGCTCAAGTAAGTTGCCCCTAGTTGTGTAGTTAGCAAGTATCTGAGGCAGGTTTTGAACCCAGGTCTCTCCTGATACCAATTCCACAATACCATGCTATATCATAACATCTCTTTAGGTACTGTGCATTCATTTTTCTCTGGGGGTTCTTAACCAGGAATTCCTTTTTTGGGTTCCTTTGGCAGTCTGATAAAGCCTATGGACCCCTTCTCACATTTAATGTTTTCCAATAAGTAAAGATATGTGGAATTACAAAGGGAGTCAGTTATGCTGAAACATAATTATCAAAATATAAAAAAAAATGGACCTCAGGTTACAAACCACTGCTCTAAATTTTGGGGTCTCCTTTGGGATGATGGGGGGTGTGTGGAGGTCCTTTTATGGAAACACTATCTAGCAGCAGCAGGCCTCACTCAGAAGCCCTCTGAATCTTAAACCTGTTTCTTTCCTCTTGGTATTTCATCAGGGTCATGCCTTCACTATCCAGACTAATGGGCTTTCTAGTCCTGGCTCCTTCATCAGGTGTCTTGCAGAACCAGGGACTCATCCATCCCCAAATTCCCTGACTGCATGCTCTGGCTGCTGGACCTTCCTCCTTTCTTCTTTTCTCCCTTTCCCCTGTCCCCTTTCCCTCCTTCTCTCTCTCTCTAGTCTTGCCTCCTTTCTCCCTTCTTTTTTTAGGGGGGGGAGGGAGAAGGCAATAATCCAAAGGTGGATTCTGGGATTATGAAAGAGATTCCCAGGACTCTACTTGCTGTCTCCTACCTCCCCTTGGTTTCCAAGGAGTCTGATTTAGGATAAGGAAAATGCAATTGTAGTAGTTCTGGAACAGGCAACAAAGCATAATGAGAAGAGAACAGATCCAAGAGTCAAAGGACTTGGGTTCCAGTCTTGATTCTTCAATGTGGTAATGACTAATATTGATATGGCACTTAGTATGTGCCAGACTATGTTAAGTGCTTTCAATTATGGTCTCATTTGATACTCAAAAACGACTCTGAGAGGTAGTGCTATTACAATCTCCATTTTACGGTCAAGAGAATTGGAGCAAGTAGAGATTACATGATTTTCTCAGAGTCCACAGCTAGTAAGTGCCTGAAGCTGAATCTGAATTCAGATCTTCCTGACTTTAAGCACAATGTTTACTATGCCACCCACCTGCCTCTTGGTCTGATCTTCAGAAATCACTTAGCCTCTCTGGGCCTCAGTTTTGCTATTTGTCAAATCTGTGATCCTAGCCATAAAATTTGCCCCAACTTTCTCTTTAGATTATCACAAGATTCCAATGCTATGAGAAGCTGGAACGAGCATTAGAGGCTTTTCTGTGTGGTGCATGTGCTTAAGAATGAGAATTTGCTGGTTATTTTAACAGTGAAGCAATCTATTCTTGCTGATAGACATAATTGTTATATGCAAAAGCAACTCACTCACATGAAAAATCATAGGTATGTTACATTCTGAATGCCTAAATCCAGAAACTGACAGCACAGAGCAAAGAGGAGGACCAGCTTATGTACAGTGTCACTGGCATACAAATGCTTTCTTTGGCAACCATGTGGCATGGGGACCAATTATATTTGCCAGTACTTTGCATGGTTCCTTCTGTCATGTCACCTGACTCTCCTTGCCACCCTCAGTTTTGTTGATGGTTTTGGGGAAGGTACTCATGGTGTACTGGTAAGAGTCCTAGAATCAAGGGGAACTGCATTCAGTTCCTGACTCAGATGTCTAGCATCATGGATTAATTTGGAAGGGACCTTGGAATTTGGCTAGGTGAACCCCTTCATTTTACAAATGGGAAAATTGGTACAAAGAGATTTTAAGTGACTTGCCCAAGGTCACACTGTAAGTAGCAGCAATGACATTCAAACTCAGGTTCTTTGACCCCAAATCCAGCACTTTCTCTACTGTACAACACTGTCTTTATTTGTATTGGCGTGACCTTGGGCAAATCACTTTGTTGTTTTTAAACTTTAGTTTGCCTCAATGGGAGAAAGAGTGGCTTGGATTAGACCATCTCTAAGTCCCTCCAAGCTCTGGGTGCTATTTTCCTAAAGCCCATACATAATCTGTCTTATAATTCCTAGACTTGTTGACTCCAGGGAACTCTTGTGTATTGACCTTTTCAAAGAGCTCTGTTTACCTCTTCATTCAGATCAACTCAGATTTAACCCTGCCCTTTGCCCTTCTCTTTATTCTCTCCCTTCCATCCTATTAATTCCTCCTTTGTCAAAAGATACTCTTGTACCCACTTCTCATGGTAGGAGAGGTTGAAAGGAAGTTTCTGAAGAATATAAAGTGTTTGTTGTAACATACATTGATTTGAATGAAGTTGGCAGTGGGCAACCTTGGGGCAGCGAGCCATTTGTATCCCACAGCTGCATCTACAACTGAGATGTGGCAGGTTCAGGGGGTGGGATGACAGGAAGGGAACCAGGCAGGTGGCCTTCTTTAGAAGCTAGTGCTCAGGCATTTTTCCAATGAGCACATACAGTGAAGTTGATTTACAAACACCCACGTCTTGCATGTCTATTTTCAGTCTCATCATGAAAATGTAGACTTGGGAACAGGTGGATTTGACAGTGTAGAGGGAAGGAGGAAAAGTTAGTCATAAAGCAGCCTTGTGCACAACAGAGCGACATGGCATGGCTGATGGAGGCCCCAGATAATGCCACTTTTTCCTGTCATTCTATTGAAAACCCATTTATGAAACAGAGAAAATGAGGCCCAAACAGTCTGCTTTTCCAGGAGTTAACTTGGATGCTGTATCCAGTCTATTATTTCTAAGGAGATCTTAGTGGGGAAGCTCTGATAACTCTCCATTAATATATTTGCTTACAGAAATAGCAAATGGGAGGAAGCAGTCCAGCCTGGAGAGGTAAACAACCCGAGAGCTGAACTGACTGCTCCACATATATTTCAATCCTCACTTGACTGGCTTGAGTCCAGAGCAAGTCTCCCAGGAGACATTTGGAAATGCCGACCAGGTGTTGAATGATTGCAGCAGATTGTCTCTGCTTCTGTTCTGCTGCAAACCTCCCGTCATCTCCTTCTTCACTGTGGTCCCCAAAGGGTGGGGTCTGCTTGGAGCGGGGTGTGGAAACTGTGACGTTTCAGTTTGCGGTCTTCAGTCAAGAGGGCATAGAAAGCCACTCCCTTGGGAGCCAGTGATGGCTGGCTTCTGATCTATTCAGGACACCTATGGGGGTCTCCCTATCCTTAGATTATGGGGATCAGTGGGAAGGATATTGGTAAATAATGGTGGCAAGAGGTAATAGACATATTGTAACTTTCTTTAACATTAAAATGAAAGTTCCTTGAGTGCAGGGGCCATTTTCCCTTTTCGTGTCTCTGCATTGCCTGGAACAAGGTAAGCATTTAATAAAGGCTTTTTGGTTCATCCAGTGACTAATGGGGCATTTGTAGTTCAGAGATGTGAATCAACCACCCTGGGGCACATGGGTAGGAAGCATCAGCACTGAGACTCAAAGTCAAATCTCATGATTCCAGACCTAATGCTCTTCCTGCTTTATGTAGCGATAGTGCTATATCATAATGTGATGCATTCAGGTACTGTAACACCTCAGAAATGTGCCCGATGTCACAGGTATAGCATCGTTCCGAGTTATTATGCAAGAAGGCATAGGATAGTGGGTGGTGACAGTCTTTCCTCCTCCTGGATTGAATTGAGGCTAGAACTCAGTGGTAGAAGAGCTAAAAAATCTACCAAAGTCCTGGGTATCCTTAGGCTTACCTCTTTCAGTTATGATGGTTTTTCTTTAACTGCAAACTGATCAGAATTTTATTAATATCTATTATTATTAAAATATTTATTAGGCTCTTTTTGGTCCAGGACTTTAGTCTCTTTAGGTGGCACAGTGGATTGAGGGCTGGGCCTGAAGTCAAAAAGACTCATCTTCCTGAGTTCAACTCCACCCTCAGACACTTATTAGCTATGTGACTCTGGACAAGTCACTTAACTCTGCCTCAGTTTCCTCATCTGTAAAATGAACAAGAGAAGGAAATGGCAAACTACTCTCATATTACTGCCAAGAAAACCCCAAATAGGGTCATGAAGGGTCAGACATGATTTAAAAAACCTTAAAGAACCCAAAGATATATAGATTACAATTTCTGTGAGGCAGGGGCTTTCTTTTTATCTTTTCAGATTAGTGCATATTGGATACTTAAATATTTTTTGATTAGTAGTAACCCTGAGTCAGTTTGCCATTTTGTTATTAGGTTTGGGATGACTAAAGCTTCTCTAGTACTAAGTGGGGAGAGAAGGGAACAATTATTTTTTAAATGCACCTGCTATGTGCCAGACATTATCTTCCTCTAACATGGAAAAATGCATTTGACTTGATGTTCTCATACCCTGTGCTGCCCTGCCCTTTCCAAAATGAATCTGTTTCTGCTTCTTGAATTTTGAGTTAGATCTCTTCCAGTTAACAAAATACAGTGAGTCCCTAAGATACAGGCTGTTATTTGCTGCATGGTGAGGATCTGAGAGAAACAGAAAACATGACCACTCAGAAGCTTGTGTGTCATTGAGTTTGGGAATCTAAAAGGAAAGCAATAGATGGGATTATTATATTTATGAAGCAAAATGGTAGTGAGGTCCCAATTAGTATGAAGAAATGAATGCCTTGAATTGGTTGCATTATTTGAATTAGCACAGCATATTTCCATTGAGTTGGAACCAGTAACCATATTGTAGATAATTATAATTTCAAACAGTGTGACTCTTAATACAGGAGACCAGGGAATTCTTTATTTCAACCAGTCATGGGCCTAAATGGAGCACATGGGTGCTTTTATTTCTTTAAACCAAAAAACGTAGTAGCCATCGAAAATGGGCTAATCAGAGAGGGTTTTCTGGAAGAGGTATATTTTGAACTCCAGGTAGAAGCAGGAGAAGGGATATAGATTGGTAGAGAGGAAGAAGGAATGACATGCATAAGGACATAGAGGTGAGATAAGCAAGTTTAGTGTGGAGAGCGAGATGCAGAAGTTGGCTCAAAAGGTAGCTACGGCTCAGAGACTTAATAAGAAAAAAAGATGGTGGACCACTAGAATTTTCTTTGTGAGCAGGGACCTATAGCACTGCCCTTCTCTCCACCCCAGTCTTACCAGTTCCTAGTAGGAGTTTAAATACTTGTTAGATGATTGAATCTGCTCCTCAGTTCCTAGCAGTGGCAAGTCTGAGACACAGAAAAACAGTTGTCCTAATCTGTCCTTGTTTCTCTCCCTTATGTGGTTTTCAAATAATATCTCTTAGAGATAGGTCTTTGGCTTTGCCACAGACTACTTTGGATGAGAGCCACATGGGCTCAGTGTGTGTTGGGTGACAGCAGCCTGACTTGGTGAGACATTCCTCCACAAAACATCCTGAGCCCTATTCCCGCCAGGCTCATGTGTAAGAGTCCATGCTGACTGTGGTACTCATCTAATGATTTCCCGCAACATCTTTCTCTTGAAAATCCCCAAATGTTTTAGCAACATCTGGTACATGGTGTTATTATCTAAAGTATGCAGATGGAGATACCAAGGCATAGTTGAAGCCTTTACAAAGTCCATCTCCAGAAAGTTAGTGGCCAAAGCTAAAAAAACAGTCACAGCATGTTGACTGACTGTAGTTTCAATAGCTTCCCCAGCAATCATTCTAAATGGGTGTTAAAAATCTTTCATCTTAATTCCACCTACAAAATGATCATAGCCCTTTTCCCTTAGTGTTTTGTGTAAGGGAAAGAACCATCCTGAAACCAATCACCGTGACTTAGCTACTTTACTCCTCCCCTCCTTGGGATAGTTCCTGGGACCTAGTCTTTAACTGCCAGCTTTTCTATGTAGGTAAACTTGCCATGTTTACCTACTCCATAACTGTGGGGCAGGTAAAAACTTCACTCCCTGAAGTATGAATGTTATTGGTGATTATTTCAATTTTTATGAAGATCCAGATCTTTCAGGAGATCATTTCTCTCTCTCTGTCTCTCTCTCTGTTTCCATCTATCTCTTGAGGTTGTGTGTGTGTGTGTGTGTGTGTGTGTGTGTATGTGTGTGTGTATGTGTGTGTGTGTGTGTGTGTGTGTGTGTGTGTTTAAACTGGGGTATGTATCTGTTTCTGGTTCTCTTCATGTGTCTCTGCGTATGTTTGTAATCTCACAGTGTGTGTCTCATTAATTTCCTTTGAGTCCTCGGTTCCTACTAATTTTCATCATTGCCCTAGAAGGGGAGAATCATAATGATGGATTAGTAGCTGACATTTATATATGGCTTTACAGTTTGCAGAACATGTTCCATTATTCACATTATTTCTCTTGATCCTTCCAATAACTTTGTAGAGTAGGTGCTCTTATTATTATTACATAGTAGGTACTCATAATATCCCCCTCCTTTTAAAATAAATGAACTTATCTGGAGTCAAAGATTCCTGCTTTGAGTCTCCTAGAGAGAAGGAATGAAACAGGTGTATAATTATGAGTTAGAAAAATGCTAAGAGCTTTGAAAAAGTTAGATTGTTTTGAATCAAGAAAGGAGGAATTGGCTCTAGGTGGGGGATCATAGGGAGCTTTTGGTTGGGGAACTTGTTTAGGATGGACCAGCTAGCAAGTGTCTGAGGGAGGTTTTGAAATGGGTTTTTCTGACCAAGTTTACCACTGTATCCACTATATCATGGGATTCTTTTGAAGGAGCAAGAGTAAGAGAAAGATCTCACCCTCCAAACATAAAATTCAATGACTATTATTATTCCTGCCCCTCCAAGATACTGTTCAACGTTGACCTTGAGGTCATTTGAACAGTTACTAAATATGAGAATTGTCATCCTGAGGCAGAGAGAGAACCCATCTATCCAGTATGAACCATCTTGACCTATTTAACCGATTCTAGAGCTATTATTAATCATGAGTAGTCTTTCTGAGTCTCTTTAAAATTTCAGGCTGTATAAACTCTTGGAGGTTTCCATGCCTTGGAATGGAAAATTGTTTAGAGCAGGGCCAGAATTGTGATTCACTTCAGTAAATGTTTTACTCTGTACAAGGGATTGTCCTGGTTGTACAAAGATGAAAATCATTTAGTTAAGGAGCTTACAATCTGGTAGATTCCTACCTACCTTTAAAAAAGAGGTTTGAGTCTACTGGAGGAAGGAGGGGAATCATAGAGAGCCCTTCAGGTACAGTGCCATGGCATGTTCTGGTGTTTTAATCTGGTGTCTCCAGCCATTGACATACTTAGCATGCAACCCAACAAACTGAACTGCATGTGTGTGTGCGCACACATACACTTGAATGTGTGTACTGAAGTACACAGTCAACTAGGCTAAAATGTTTAAACTGTTGGACTAGGAGTCAGGAAGACCTGAGTTCAAATCCTGCCTAAGATTTCTACTTACTGTATGACCTGAAGCAGTTGCTTAAACTCTCATAGTCTCAGTTTCCTCATCTTCAAAAGAAGGATAATTCCCTTGCTTCACAAGATTATTGTTAAGATCAGATGAGATAATTTGTAAAGGACTGTATAAGTAAAAAAGAAATGGAATATAAGTTATTGTTACTATAGTATATAATTATATATATTATCTTTTGTGCTACATTATGAAATTATATTTTATACAATTATTTATGCAAATATATACAGATTATATGTTTTCAGCTTATATACATATTGTGTTTATATTTATAAATTATTTTTATTTTATTATTATATTTTCTCCATATAGCCTGCTTGTAGAAATGAAAGCAGGTTTAAAAAAACAAAACATTAAGGATGGGCTTAGAGGGGAAAGAATGTCAGCAAAGGTAACATGTAGCCTGAGGGGTAAAAGAGGAGAAGGATGGCGTCGTGCTTTTGCCTTGGTGATGGTGGCAGATTTATAGCATGACTGTATATATAAGATCTTCATGGGATTTTTTTTCTAGAGCAGTTGCTGGAAGAATCATTTTGTTCTCTCTTGCTGCCTTGATGAGGTGACAGCAAAGAGCAACTCCCCAAAGCTCAGGGCCCAGGGCAATGGTCTTGACTGGCTCTCAGCTAGAGTGGCCTCTGTTTCCAACAGACTCTCATTCAACATAGTGACCTTGGCACGCTTCAGACTTGTCTTTGATCTTGTTGGTCTTATCGTTGCTGTAGTTATCTCTGTTTTTGATCAGGTTTTTACTATATTGTCATGACCCTCTTTAATGTCATAGGAGTTGGCTTAGATTAATGCTCAAAAATGGGTTCATAGATTTGGATCTGGAAAGGATACTAGAGGTCCTCAAGTTCAGGCCCTTGCTTTGCAGATGTTTCAGGTAGGATTTGAACCCATCATTGTAGCTCCAAAGCCAGTGTTCTCTTCACTAGACCATGTTGCCTTTATGTAGAATCTTAGAGTTGAAAGGGCCTTCTGAGGCTGTCTAGTCTAACTGGTGAGACAGTTGGTGGCTCAGTGGATAGAGGCTTAGGTCTGGAGTCAGGACAACCTGAGTTAAAATTCAGCTTCAGACCCTTCCATCATGTGTGTTCCTGGGCAAGTCACTTAATCTTTGATTGCCTGACAAAAGGATCCACTTGATCAGGAAGTGGCAAACCACTCCATAGTATGTTTGCCAGGAAAACCCCATGGACAGTATTGATGTGATATGGTCCCTGGGGTTACAAGGATTCAGATACAGCTGAATGACTGCCTGAACAATAGTCCAATCTATAACTGATCAAGAATCATCTTAACAAATTTCTGAGCCAGTGGTCTTCCATTCTGCACAACACACTGTGCTGGGAATGTGCTTGGCTTGAGAACTCCAGTATCTCCTGAGAGCTTATTCAGGCCTAATTGTTTGGAACTCTTTCCTTGCATGAAGCCTACATCTGACTTTGTTTAACTTGCATCCTTGTCTCCTGCCTCTGCCTCCTGAGGAGACTAATCCTTTCTTCCACGTCACAACCCTTCAGACACATGAGACCAGATATCCTTCTCCTGTCTTTCCTCTAGGTGAAATATGCCCAGTTGTTCTACAGGGATGGCCTGAAGCCCCTTCACCACCCTGGTTTCTCTACTTTGGATGCACCCAGAGCCAAACACGAACAAATGTAGTTTGTTCTGTAAGGCACATTGAGAGGCACAGTTTTATAACTTTCTTTATCTTTGGAGTGAATTTCGTGGTATTTTATTGATTTGGCTTATTTATTTCTTTATTATCATTAGTTTGTTTTAGTAAGAGGATGTCTTTGCCAAGCTTTTGGGCTCCATTAAGCAAATTAAAAATATAAATTTTAAGCACCATGATTCCTCCTAAATATTTTCTCATTCTAGCTCTTTTCTAACAGCAGAGGGCGAACAGAAAGGGTGCTGGGCTCAGAACTGGGATCTAGGCTTGATCCTGGCTCTGACACTCACTGTTGGGCAAGTCATTAACTTGGCTGAGCCTTAGATTCCCCATATGTAAAATGAGGAGATGATACTTGCACTCATATAACAGAATTGTTTGTAAGGAAAGCATGTTGTAAACTCTGAAGTGTTATACAATTATGAGTTGTTATTATAATTGATGGCTAATTATTATTGTCAGAATGTTTCTTTGGATATCTTTTTACCAATCAGCGTGAGTCAATGCCTAAAATAATGGCTTTTCCCAGATTCTAGATTGTGGCTAGATGAAACTAACTTGGAGGAAAAGGCATCATTTGAGTGGGAGGAAGTCATGGAATCCTGTCTGCAAGTTTACAGGGCTTCCTTTTCTTTTTCTTTTCTTCCTATATTTTACCACATCTTACCATTACCAAAATTCTAGTTCCAACCTGAAAAGAACCCCATGGGATATCTATTAGGCATCCAATTTGATACGTACAATAAGCATTTGGTGATGGTGACTGTAACTCAGGAGATAGACTAGGGCCAGTTCTATGTAGACAGATATGTCTATATATATTTAGATCTGTATCTTTTATTCACCTGCACAGAGATGATACATGAACTTATGGAATTTGGTATCACTAAGTGAGTTTGTCCAGAGTGAAAAGAGAAGAGACCTTTTGGAAGCTCCTGGAGGTATACCCATAGGGGAGGCATGAGGATGGAAATTCAGCAAAGAAGGCTGAGGAATGATCAGAATCTGGAAGGAGTGAGGTTAGGAAAACACAGGGGAAGAGAGACCATCTAGAGAAAGTGGTGAACCATGTCAGATGCTACAGAGAAGTCAAGAAAGATGAGGATTGAGAAAAGACCACTGGATTTTGCAATTAAGAAACAGCTGGTAATTTCAGAGCAATTTTAGTTGAGTAATGATTTTGGAAGTCAGCATATTATCATGGGGAGAGGAAGTAGAGACAGTGAGTATAGATTGCTTTTTCTAGGAGTTCATCTGGGAAAGGGGGAAAGAGAGAATGATAACTAATAGAGATGATAACATTCAGTGGGCTGTTTTTTAAAAATGGGGGAGACTTGGGAATATTCATAGTAACCAGTAGATAGAAATGAAGATTATGCATAGAGAGTGGTTGATATTAGTGTTAATCTGCTGAAGAAGATGGAAAGAAAATGGATTGACCTTCTCAAGGATAATCCTCCTCTCCATATGAGCCTAGAGGAAATGAGACTGTGGGTGATGAAATTAGGGGTATGTGAGGTAAGAGGGAACAAGAGGAAACTTGTGACAGGTGGCATTGGTGTTTTTTGGTGAAGTATAAGATGAAGTTTTCACCTGAGCGGAAGCGGTTAGGGAGTACTGGAGAGCTTGAGAAGAGAAGGTTTTAGGATCACCATTGCAGTGAGTGGAATAGAGAAATGATAAATGAAGCATTACCTAGCTGTAGTGAGGGATCCAGTTGAGATTTGATAATAAAAATTTTTATTGGACCGAATCAACAAGGTTTAATGATGGTTTGGCACAGTAACTGGAAGAAATACCACATTGCCATGGTTATGTTTTAAATCAAGGGAAAATATCCTTTCATTATTAAATACTCATCCTATGCAACATACTGTGATGGGGGGGGCAGGGATATAGGGACAGGAGGAAGAATAGTTCTTTCTCCCTGACAGAAGCTTCCACTCTCCTGAATTCTGGTCCTGATGGGGTCTGGTGGCTATGACTCTTGGGGATTCAGTTATCTTATCTGTAAAATAGGACTCTGCATTAGAAAGCTTCTGCTGTCTCTTCGAACTCTCCATCTCTGTTCTATATTCTTTTAGGTACTATGACTAATTTTTGAAGGATTTATGTTCTATTCCCACTTGCTCTGATGATTTGGGATAATGGGAAAAAAGAAGGAAACAACCATTTATGTGCCTAATATGTGTCAGGCACTGTGTTAAGGACTTTAAAAAAAAAGCCAAATATTATCTCATTTGATCCTCACAACGACACTTCAAGATAGGTGCTATTATATTTAAGGAAACTGAGAGACAGGTTAAGTGACTCTGTGACAGTATCTGAGTTTGAATCTGAACTCAGGTCTTTACTTCAGGACTAGTGCTTTATCCATTGCACCATATGTAAGAATGCATTTCAATATGCAGTTTCCTGCCCTCTCATAGAACTAAAGCTTCTTTTTACAGGTTCTTTACCTGAAACTAATGAAGAAACTAATACAGGTGTGGAAGGATAGTACACTTTGAACTAAATGAGATAATATTTGTAAGGTTCTTTGCAACTTTTGAAGCACTACAAAACTTTTAGTTATTAATGTTATTATTAATAATTAATTAAACTGAAGTTCTCCAGTCTTACTAGGGTTAAAAAGAAAATGAAAGCAATGTTTAGCAAATGAGGCATGACTTACTTTTTTGTTTTGGATTGGATCCATTATTTCATTTGGTATTTGTTATCTGGTAATTTTAGTCATGTACAACTTTTTGTTACCCTATAGACCTTTGTTCATGGGACTTTTCTTACCGAAGATACTGGAATATCCTGCCATTTTCTTCTTCAATGGATCACATTTTGTCAAAACTCTCTGCTATGACCTGTCCATCTTGGGTGACCCTGTTCAGCATAGCTCACAGTTTTGTTAAGCTTGCCATGGCAAGGCAGTGACCCATAGGCAAACAGTTTAAGTGACTTGCCCAAGGTGACCCATCTAGGAACTTTCTGAGGTTGAATTTGAACTCAGGTCTTTCTGACTTCAAGCCCAGTGGTCTACCCACTCTACCACCTAGCTGCCTCAAATCCTTCTCCTGACAAGGTTTAGGCACCTGTTTTACAATTTATAATTATTATAATATATAATGTGTATAATATAATATATATGATATAGTAATAATAATTGTAATATTATAATAATTATAATCCTAAAGATACATTTGAAACACTATGTTATTATTAGGTGATTTTCTCAGGGTCACTCAACTGGCATATATCACAGAAGGAATTTGAACCCAGATCTTCTTGGCTTTGACCCAAGTTTCCTCTTCATTATGTCCTTCTTCCTTTTTTTGAAGGCATGACTTGTAATGAAGCCAATCCTAATGAGATGATCCTAATTAATTATTAATAACTCAAACTTGAATAAAAAATAATTTAACAAGTGTTTACCCTCTGCCAAATACTATGCTAATCACTAAATATTCAAATGTGAAAATGGGGTCCCTGCCCTCAAGATGCTTACATTGTGCCAAGGGATACCATAGATATGGAGGAGTTGTCACCAGGAAGGGATATTTTGATTTAGATAGTTACAAAAATGGTTAGGGAAGCCACAGGGGAATAAGCTGTCACACACTTCTTCTCGGTGCAAAGATGAGTGGATTTGGTGGTGGTTCCATACCTGGAAAGGTGGGAGGTGGGAGGAACTATGTGTTGTACTACTTCTTGGGTGCCTATGGGGCTGATTAGACCATGATGCTAATGTGATCAAGGCCATGGTAACTATTAGTAACGTTGGATGAAGTTACTTACTGCCTGTGAATCTTCATTTCCTTATCTCTGGGATGGGGATAATAATGCCTATCTCACAAAGTTGTGAGGATCAAGTGAGATTGTAGCATGATAGGATTTAATAACATAAGGGACCTTAGCATGAACTCCACTGCCTCATTTTATGCATGAGGAATCTGAGTCCTAGAGGAGAGTTGCCTCTTCTCAGGTCATCTGGAAATTAAGGAGGGCAATGGTTTGAATCTCAATCCTCTTCCTCTAAATCCAGTACTCTTTACACTCAGCCAAGTCAACGTGCTATGAGAAATTTAAAGTCCTATGCAAATAAAGTATCACCAGTCTATTCTCAGTGTGAGCCAGGCAGTCTGGCTTGGACTTTTGATTTCCTCTAGCCATTAGCATGATGCCTTTCCAAAGGCAAATGCTCAAATATGTGGTGAATGAGTGGAAACCACAGCAATGACAGGAGGAGGGAAGGATGGGAAACTTAGCTCTGGGTCGATATATGTTCTGTGGCTGGATTACATGGCTCACATCAGGATAGACTAGTAATAAATACCACCTTTTATTTAGGCAGGGCCTTACAATTCTCAAAGCATATTGACTTGGCTCAGTGGTGTAGCATAGCGTCTCTGCCCTTAAGGAGCTTATAGTCTAGTAGAGAAGATTACTACTGGTGGTTCACAGACTATACGTTAAAAATACCATGACAGATGTGCAAAGATGTGGAAAGGGATCACTCACTTGTAGCTGGATGAAAAGATGAGGTGGAATCTATCCTAGGAACTCAGGAATAAATGGGATGCTACAACAGTCTGTGCTCTATGTAGTGTACTACTTTGTACCCATTTGTTTATTCCTCATTGAATGGCATAATTATTCGCCAGAGAGTCTGTGTTAAGAGTTGACTTTCTGGGCCTTCCAATATACATGCTTAAGAAAACAAAATTAGAACCAGAAACTAACTTACTATACAGAAAGATACTAAGAATCAGTCTCCTATTGTTTAAGACCCTAACAGATATTGCTCTGTTTTTTGGACCATATTCATTGATTTAACCAGTATTTTAAAAAATAGCATAGAGAAAAACTGGCAGAAACAAAATCAACAAGAATTAATCATATTCCCCTACAAAGGATGCAGAAATAACCATGACCTCAAATATAATTGAGGAAATAATCTTATAATATAGTACTAGATTTTGACCAACTAATGAGGAAGGGGAGGAAATTAAGGAGAATAAATTTTCCTTATGAATTGTGTTACTGTATGTACATCTATTTGAGCCCAGTGCTAATAAGAGAATCTTTGTATCTTCAGAGAATTAATTTTATGTTACAGAATGGATTTAGTCGTGTAGCAGTTGTATGTAGGCTAACTTGACATGCAGGACCCATCATCTAGTAACATTACCCCTTTAAGAAACCAGGGTATGTTTGGCATATGCTAATCATCTGTAAAAGAATATTCTCTTAGAGTACTTGCTGAGCTCAGCAAACTCATTAGGGATCGTTCCAAGCTCTTTGCTTCATCTGACTTCTCAGCATTTTCTTGCTCATCCTGGCGTTTCATTTTCCTCCTAGGAGAGACTAAAGGCAAGGAGGTTATTTAGGAGGCTATTCAAATAGTAGCCAATTAGGTGAGTGGGGAATAATGAGGACCTGAAGTAGGATGGGAGTTCTGGAAGTGGGAGGAATAAGTAGGAGGTAGAATTAGAATTTGGAGACAAATGTGAGGTGATGCGATGTGATGTGTGATTTGAGTAGGGAGAAAAAAGATAATTCAATTGATGACTACTAGAGTTTTAGGTTAGGTGAATAGGGAAAATGACAATTTCATTAACACTAATGGAAGATTTGGTTTCAAAAAGATGATGATGAGCTCAAAATTTTAAAAATCTCAACTTTGGAAGGGACCTCAAAGTCTAATGCATGCCTGAAGCAGGGTTTAATATATATATGTATATATGTACATGTACATACACACATACATACACAGATATATATGTATTTCCCACTAAATAGTATTTAATTTTTTCCAATTGCATGTAAAGATAGCTTTCAGCTTTCATTTTTATAAGATTTCGAATTCCAAATTTTTTTCTCTCTCCTCCTTCTGCTTCCCCATCCCAAAGATGACAAGCAATCTGATATAGGCTATAAGTGTACAATCACGTTAAACATACATTCACATTTGTCATTTTTTGGAAAGAAGAATCAGAAAAAAGAGAGAAAAACCACATTTTCTACCTGATAATAGTTCTCCAGTCTTCACTTGTCCTTTAGAAATGAGAACCCATTCCCTTCCCAGGTAGCCATTCTATTTTTGGTTAGCTCTTATTGTTAGGACAATTTTCCTTATTTTAAGCAAAATCTGTATCTAGGCAACTTCCATTGTTGGCTTTAGTTCTCAAATGTAACCTATTTTTTTCACATGACAACTAATTACCTCAATCCTAGACTATTGTAATAGACTGTTGGTTGATGTGTCTGCTTCAGATCTCTCCACAATCTACTCCATCCTCCATTCACCTACCAAAGTGGATTTTCTTAGAGTGTAGATCTGGCTGACTCACCTTCCTACTAATAAATAATAATATTTGTTATTTTTTCCCTTAATCAAATCTGATGATCCTTTAGTACCTTTAGAGTTAAACATAAATCTATGCATGGCTTTTAAGGTCCTTCAAAATCTATCTTTTTCCTAACTTTCCAGTCTTCTTAACTTTTATTCCTGTCCATGTATACTATCATTCAGTGATGCTGGTCACATTGTGGTTCTTTGTGCAAAACATTCTATCTCCCTGACTCTGCATTTTCTTTGGCTATTTGTCCATGCTGCAAATGCTTTCAATTTTCATTTTCACTTTGTGACTCCTTCAATGCCTTCAAGTCTCCATTAAAATTTCATGATTTCAATATATGTTTTCCAGTCCCCCTTTAATACCTGTACTTTTTTTGCTGGATTATCTTCAGTTTATCCTGTATATTTCTTGTATATAAATAATTGTTTGCATGTTTTTTTCCTATTAGAATGAGCTCCTTGAAGGCAGGAACTGTTTCTTTCTTTCTCTCTCTCTCTCTGTCTCTGTTTCTCTCCCTCCCTCCCTCCTTTCTCTGTATCCTCAATGTTTGTCAGTGCCTGGAACATTGTAGGTGCTTGATAAATCCTTGTTGACTGACTCTTCAAGCTATCAAACTATCTACCATAGTACTCTACTGTTACTCTCACTTCCTCTCTTTCCCCCCTTTTCAGGTTTAATATTCCTAGGGCACTAAGTCAGTCCTCAAGTAGCATGATTTCAAGTCATCTCACTGACCAACTCACCCTTCTCTGTATGTGTATAACTAGGTTGGTTTTCAACACTGAGCTTGAGGTGCTTTGGTGGAGACATCCAGTAGGCAGCTGAAAATGTAGAACTGGAGCTTGGAAGAAAGGTTAAGGATGAAAATATAAACTGAAGTCATCTGTCTAAGGGTAACATGTGAAACTATTCCAACCAAGTTGGACTAGTGATGTTCCCTGAATCCAATACTACATTTTCCATCCCTGTGTATTAGTATAAGATCTTCATTTATGGACTGCCCGTACTTCCTCCTCATCTCTGCCTCTCAGAATCCTTATCTTCTAGGACAGGATCCCCATCTTCTAGGTGGGGAACCTGTATCCTCCAAACTTCACTTGGACTCAGTCAAAAGGCCATTCCCAAGGACCTAGAAGTTTGCATGTGGCCTCGAGTCTGTAGGTTCCCCACCGCTGTGTCCAGGATCAACTCATATATATTATCTGCTCTGTGAAGCTTGTCCATACCCTTATAGATGATAATGCTCTTTCCCTTCTCCATTTACCTTGTACTATATTGATTGCATTATGTCTCTCTCACAGTAGAATAGAGACTCTGAAGGCAGGGACCATTTCATTTTTGACTTTACAAGCACATCAGCTAACACAGGACCTTACAAAGAGTAGGCATTTAATAAATATTTGTTGAATTGAATAAAATGGAAAAGGGAGAGAGGAATTTTGAGAGATCTGGGGACCCCTAGGGGTTCCAAAAGAAAGAAGAGGCAGTGGAAAGAAACCAAACAGACCAGCCAGAGGGTGGAGGCTTAAAAAGTCTCAAGGAACAAGTGGTATTCAATATGTGTCTGATATTGCTGTTCAGGTTGAAGAAGATGAGGATGAAGAAAAGGTCATGGGATTCAGAGACTGGAAAGTTAGACATTCAAGAGGGCAGCTTTACCCAAGTCCCTGGGAAAGGTACATTTCAGTGAGATAGGTGAGGAGTGGAAAGATAGAAAATGGAAACAGTATAGACTAGAGTATTCATTAAAAGCTTGATAGGAAAGGACAGAATAATAGATTGTGAGACAGACAGACAGAGGGAGAGGGAGAGGGAGAGGGAGGGAGGGAGGGAGGGAGAGAGAGAGAGAGAGAGAGAGAGAGAGAGAGAGAGAGAGAGAGAGAGAGGAAAAATCTCTTGATGGTGAAACAGGGTTGAGGAAAGTTTTATTTTCTTTCTTAAAGAATGAAGGAAGTAGTGTATATTTGTAATCATACCTTTTGGGGAGACTGAGGCTGGTGAGTCTGTTGAACTTGGAAGTCCTGAGCTGCAGTGAGATAAGCCAATCAGATTTCTTCACTAATATTTTTATTATAGTTAATATGATGAGCCTCTAGCTGTTGTTGACCATCTATCTGGTGGTCTAAAGAAGGGTAAACCGGATCAGGTTGGAAATGAATCCGATCAAAATTGGGACTTTGAGTAGCACCTGCACTTCCAGCCTGGGTGAGATAGCTAGCATTTATATAACACATTAGGGTTTGCACAGGATTTGCAAAATTACGTATTTTATCTCTGCTGTTCCTCACAATAGCCTTCCAAGGCTCAGAGAGATTAAATGACTTACCTATGGTGAAATTAAGGGTCAAAGCCAAGATGTCTCTGTCTCTCCCTCTCTCCCTGTCTCCTTCCCTCCCTCTCTCTCTTTCTCTTATTCTTTTCTGTTACTTATTCTTTTAGCCTTTTGTCATCTTTTGAATGTATTTTTATTTTATCAAATATTTCCCAATTACATGTAAAAATTTTAACATACATTTAAAAAAGTCAAGTTCCCAATTCTTTCCCTCTCTCCCCTCGTCTACTCCTTGAGAAGGCATGTAATATGATATAGATTTTACGTGTGAATTGATGAAAAACATTGTTCCATATTAGCTGTGTTGCAAAAGAAAAAATTACACACAAAAGACCTTAAGAAAATAAAATAAAAGTGTGCTTCGGTGTTTACTCAGTTCATTAGTTCTCTCTCTGGAAGCAGATAGCATTTTTCCTTATGTGTCCTTTAGAATTGTTAGAATTGTCAGTTGATCATCTTTCAATATTATTGTTATTGTGTACAATGTTCTCCTGGTTTTGCTGACTTCTCTGCAAAGATCTCTCTTCATTCAGTCATAAATTATAAACTACACTGTCTCCCAAAAGTCTTTCTGAGAAAAACTTGGCATGATTTTGATGTTTGTTGTTAGATATTATCTTTAGCAACTCTATCAGTTGCTGCTTGATTCCTCATCAGAGTGATGGCTTGTTCCTAGTTACTCTCATGTTGGAAAGAGAGTCCATTTGCCTTCCTTTCCCTTTATGGTACGGTCGATCTCAGAAATGAAGATAAATGTTGGTTTCTTTGTCTAGGAGGTAGGGAAAGAAATGAGTGCTTTGTAAATGTGAAAGTGCTCTGTGAAAATGAGCTATGGTCCTTAATAAACTACATGACTATTCCTTAGAGGGAACTATGTGGTTCGGTGATGGAATGCTGGACCTGGAGTCTGAAAGACCCAAGTTCAAATCCAGCATTGGACACTTAGTAGCTATGTGATCCTAGGTAGGTCATTTAACCTTTTTTTTTTTGGCCTTAGTTTTCTCAGCTGTAAAATGAGGGTAATAACAGCAGAATTGTTCTGATCAAATGAAATCGTATTTTTAAAGTGCTTGGCAAGCATTGGGGATACAAAGGAAGACAAAAACAGTCACAGAGCTTAAGGAACTCACATTTTAATGACTAGAAGTATAAAAAATAAAAGTTTCTCCTTGAAAGGAGCTCAGACGGGTCTTTGGAAAAGGAAACGTATAGAAAATGATGTAGAACATAGTTGAATAAGTGAAAGCTTGAAACTTGAAAGCAGGAAAAAAGATATCAGGAGGAAAAAGGGCCTAAAAAGCTTTAAACTGAAAGCCAGGAAGATGGAGGCAATTAAGGGAGATGAAAGGGAGAGGGTGGACAGTCACCAAGATCAGAAAGGATTAAAAAGAACCCAGTGATCAAATGTGGGAGAGTAGAGTGGGAACCATGAAGTAAAAAAACAAAACAAAATAAATTGTCCTAGAAGAAGGGAAATGGTGAAAAAAATAAAGGCAGAGATGACAGGATTCAATGAGAAGGAAATACTTTTTATTTCAGCACAGACACTCTAACTAGATCTGCCACTGTTATTCGTGTCTCTATCTCTTTCAAATTAAAAAAATGCAGTTTTCATTAAAAAAAAAAAAACAACTTCCTTCCAAGTTCAGGAATGGAAAATTATATTGCGTATCAAAACACTTGAATTCTAGTTTCTAAAATGAGACATACTTTGGGAAAGAACTAGGCAACAAGAGATAAATCTGTTAGACTCCAGTAAATTTTTGGAGCTAATAAAATAATGATGGTCACTCAGGCTAATGGAATTTTACCACCTTATCATTTATAAGGCAAGAATTCCAGCAACACTAATGAGGAGCTGAAGGATCAGTTTCAAAGTACAAAAAGTTTTTCTTCTCACTAAGAAATATGTAAGCCAGACCTACTGAGCCATAGAATTTAATCCTTAATAAGCAAATTCCTTAATTTCCACATATTACATTTTTCTCTCTTAGAATAATTTAGTTAAAATACTGCCCTGTAGCAAAATAACTGGGACCAAATCATACATTGTTGCATCCTTTTGTGGATGGAAGCAAATATGTATTATATCAAAATGTTCAACATGGTTGTAATATATGAAAGTCTTCCAAATGCGCTCTCCCTCTCTCCTCCCCCCCACCCCGTTTCCTCACTCCTCCTTTCTCTCTCCTTCCCATCCCCTTTAAAATCCCACAAGTAAGTGGAAGTCCTTGAAGTCTTTTAGGGGCCAGGTAAATGTTAACATGTCAGCTCCTATAGAACAGAAAAATTTTTTCCAGGGAAGAAAATGAATCATCACGAAATACCTAAACTTTTCCTATTCTGCATTCACTGAGTTGCTTTCTGAGCCCAGGGCACCAAAAGAGCCTTGGAGCATTCTCTGTCTGGATAGACAGAGAGCTCTAGCAGACACAAAGGGCCTTGAGTATGGAAGGAGGAAATGATAGTTTTTCTTTTTTCTCCCTATTTCTTATTGCTTTAATTTAAAATGGAAGATTGATTAGGTACTAAATGACAAGGAGAAATCAATGTCCTAGAGAAAAGATGTTATGAAAGGGAAAAATATGTTATGTAAGGAAATAGAGGGCAACTAGAGAAATAAACGCTTTTTCATTTTAAAGAAGGTCCTGAAATTGCATGTGGAAATATTATCCTTGGACTTTACAATAAAAAATAAATTGAATTACCTATCACTTGAGTAACTTCAATTTAAATTCATCTGTCTTCTTAACTGTCCTCCCCCAACCCCTTCCATACTTTACTGAGAGGCAGTATGGAATAAATGCATAGAACATTAGCCTTGGAGTCAGGAAGACCTGAGTTCAAATCCTATTTCAGACATTAACTAAGTGATCCAGATTGGGCTCCCTGACCTCTCGGACTCTTGTTTCTTCATCAGTAAAATAGGGATCAGAAGTTCTTACATCACAGGGTTTTGGGAACATTATATGATGTGTGTTAAGCATTTGGCAAAACTTAAAACTCTGGATTCAGTGTTGATATTATTATTTCTGCTTGTACCGTGTACTTTGGCACTTGGCTATGTTGAAATGAATTCATTACACATTGTTTTGTATCATTAGCTAATTATCTTGAGTATCTTTGTTTGATCTCCCAGTGAGATGGTAAATTCTACAAGTCAGGGATTGTTGTTTTGTTCCTTAGTACCGCCTCTTTCCTGTATCATAATGATTGCTATGTGGTCGGTACTAAGCAGATAATTTAATACTTCACGGCTCCTAGTTTAATCAGTGTAGCTACTTGCCTCAGTAGGCAGGTCTCTGAGTTACTTGGCCAAAAACAAAAGTCTCTACCTGTTGACCAAAATTTTCCTGGGTCTCTCTCAGCTAGCTTGGTTCTCGGTGAAGTCAAGTGAAGTCAACAAACACTTAGCAAGCACCTACCTGGCACTGGGAATACAAAGAAAGGCAAAACAAAACACACAAAATAAGTGACAAGGAGTCTCTCATTGTCTTCAAACCCAGAGTCACCTCCATCCCACTGAATCATCAAAGGAGGCATTTAGTGGAGGCTCATACTTATGAGTTAATGATTTTGCCTTGAAGGGAACAGACATAGAAGTCCAAGGAAGTAGGGAGAAAAGGATAAAGTTTGACTCTCTTTCTCCTTCCAGGTACATGAATACCATTGAGTGCTCTCTCTGTAGCCTCTTCTGGTTTAAATTTTTCTCATTACTTCTTTTTTCTAAGGTAGTGTTTTCTCCTTGTCTCTTGGTTTCTCTTCCATTGGATTTTTTAACTGTCTTGTCACACATCTTCATTTTGTTCTTTCTGTTAAAATTTTGTCTCAGACACTAATTAGCTGTGTTACCCTGGGCAAGTCATTTGACCTCCCAATAGTTTCCTCATTTGTAAAATGATTGGTTTTGACTCAGTGGCCTCTAAGATTCTTTCCAACTCCAAGTCCATGATTCTATGGTCTATGATGTTCTCTGCTCCTGAATTGTCTTGTGTTTTTCTTTTCCTTTTTTGATTGCTCTTCCTTCCGCTCTCCCTTGTGTTCAAGTTCATCCTTCACTGTTTCTTTCATGTTTTTTGATAAGGATGAGAGACAGATTCCTTGGCACAGGGAACTCCCAGAGAGGAAATTCCCTCCACCAATGAGATTTGCAACTTCTCTACAATTTGTGTTACAAGAGTTTAATGGAGCATGACAGGTGAAGTAACTTGGCCAGAGTCATGTAACCAGTATCAGTAAGAGGTAGGAATTGAACCTATTTCTTCCTGGCTCCAAAGACAACACTTTCTCTATCTATAATTTTTAAAATTTAATTGTTTTCAGTTTCAAATTCTCTCCCTCCCTCTATCTCTCCCCTACTCACTGAGAAGGCAAGAAATATGATAATACACTTTATACATATGAAGTCTTGGGAAATATGTTTTACATATTAGCCACGTTCCCCCCCAAAAAGAATGAAAAATACATGCTTTGATCGTTACTGAGTCTATTAGTTCTCTATCTGGAGATTATCCACTTCTAATTTGATATGCATGTGAGGAAGTGAAGGATCTTGGGTACAGAGCTAGAAAGAACCTAAGAGGCCATCTAGTACAATCCTCTCCTTTTGTAGACAGGGAGACTCAAGTCTGGAGAAATTAAATGAATTGTCAATTGTCGATAAATCAATTGTCAATCGTCAAAATTAGCAGAACTAGCACTTGAATGCTTGTCCTTTAATGCCAAATCAAGCATTCTTTCTTCTGTGCCCTGCTGCCTCCATCAGACAATTTAATGAGATGCTGAGGGTCATCTTGGTGGACATGGGTGGTTGTGGGTATGATCATAGGGGTAGCTATGTGGTGCAGTGGATAGAGTATCCAGAATCAGGAAGACTTCGTATCTTCCCTAGTTCCAATCTGACCTCAGACACCTCACTAGATGTGTGACTCTGGACAAGTCAATTAACCCCATTTGCCTCAGTTTCCTCATCTGTAAGATGAGCTGGAGAAGGAAATGGCAAAGTGCTCTAATATTTTTGACAGAAAAATTGCAAATGGGGTCATGAAGAATAAGACATGACTGAAATATCCGAACAACAAAATGATCATGTCCTCTACACTTAGATGAAGGGGAGAATATAGATGTGGGGAGCAAAGGAAGTTGTCTTTCTGCTCTTGGTAGGATTTGTTTGCTTCTAAACTCAATTGAAGGGAAGAAAGGGGGTTCTTTGCCATAAAATGGGAACATATTTGACATGCTGTTCTAAAGGTGATAATCTTGAATCTAATATCTTCTCTCTTCTTATTTTTAATGGCAATGCTTTTGAAGTCTGGGCAAAGCCAATCTGAGTTATGTAGCATGGGAGTGTAGAGAGAGAACTCTGAATCTGGTGTCAGAGAGCTTGGCTTCAAATTCCAGTTCTCCTACTTAATACATATGTGACTGGGGGCAAATAATTTTTGCTTCCCTCAACCTCAGTTTCCTCATCAGTCAAATGAGGGGGTTGGATTAGATGACCCCTCAGAACCTGTCCAGCTCTACAGCTATGATCATCCGCTTTTATGAACTAAATTATCCCTTCTATTTTAAGCATTGCCTCTTTTTCATAACCTACTCTTAGATAATGGGACTTAGAGCCTGCTGTTTCCCATCAGAAATGCCAATACTGGACATATGAGTACCTAAAACCAGATTAGTTTCGAACCTCTCTGAATCCACAGGCATGTCTGAAGGGAGGTGGATGTTTGTAAATGCTTGAAGTAAAGCTGGGCAATTGGCAACATAATGGAATTAAATGAGTTCAGTACTTCCTCTTTAATATTAAATTTAAACAGCAGGAATCTACAGAAATAAAAAGGACATCTTAAAAATGAGGTAATATTACTTGCTGGGAAGTTGAGTTATAGCACATTAACAACTTATGTGAGGAAGGTGCAATATAGATGAGCAAAAAAGGGGTTCTGTTACACTTAAAAATAAAGATGTCATGTCCTCAAACAAGAACGAGGGAAAACCAGTATAATAAGAGCCACAGAGTTACTGGAAAGGTTCTTAAAATCACCTTATTGTTTGTAAACAGTGTGGAATTCTCAGATAACTCCAAGAGGTCACTTATTCAGAAATAATCAACAAACATTTATTAAGCATCTGCTATATAGAATTTGAACTAGTAAGTTCCTGAGTTGTTCTTCATGCTTTGAAGGCAATGTCAAGCATTTGGGTACTGGGTTATGGGCTGGAGATGAATGGATTAGCATTAGGAGAAGGGCTACCCACTGAGGTCATTTTTTGTGGCCATGCATAGCAATAGATTTGAAATCTGCAATAGTCCTTCCTTCTCTGAGCTTTCATCATGGACCATACCATCACCACTCTATGTAAATTTTGATTCTGTTACCTGCAAGAATATGTCAGCATGGAAATGGCAGGGATACTCTTCAGATAGTGAACAAGTTACCTCATGCTCACTTGAAACAGTCACAGATGAATTGCATCCATCACATCCATTCAATCTAAAGGTCATATGCTACAATGAAAGAGGAATGGGTTTGCAGTTGTTGGCATGAGTTAGTCTTTCAGTTGTTGAAGGGGGTTGGACTAGATGGCATCTAATGTCCCTTCCAACTCTAACTCTTTGATGCTATGGTTCTACCTGCCTCTTCAGGCTTATTTCTTTTTACTCCCCATTCTACATTCTCCTTTCTAGTCAAACTGGTGGTCTAGCTATTCTAAGCCTTTCTGTATTTTTCTGGTAGTTCCCCTTATCTGAAATGAACATCTTCTCTTTGACTCTACTTCTGAGTGCCATCATCAACATGTAGCCTTTTATGTCTTGCCTAGCTGTTTTTATTCTCTCAGTCTAGGAATTATGTTGTATGGACTTACCTATGTGTCTGCATTCCTCCCCCTCACCCCACTAGAATAAATGGAAGATCTTTGAGGGCGGGAAATTTTTTTTCTCTTTTTATCCCAAGTACTCTGCACTTAGTAGGTCCCATATATAGATGCACAATACATAATATATGTATGTATACACAGATGTATTTGTATTTATGTTAATCATTTGTAGAATTGCAGTTAGTATCACCTCATGGTGTTGTTATGAAGAAAATATTTTTTTAGCTGTCAGGTGCTGTATGGATTGGCAAATATAAATAGAAAGTTTGGTGGTATAGTGGGTAGAGCACTGACAGACTCTAGAAGATCTGAGTTCAAATGTAGCCTCAGATGCTTACTAGCTGTATGACCCTGGGCAAATCACTTAACCTCTGTCTGCCTCATTTTCCTCAAGTGTAATAGGATAATAATAGCACCTACTTCCCAGGATTATTGTGAGGGTCAAATGAGATATTTGTTAAGTGCTTAGCATAGCACCTGGCACGTGGGTAGGTGCTATATAAATGCCAGCTATTAAATGTAAGATATTATTGTGGAACAGGTGTTTCATCTATGAAGTGTGGGATCCATGGTACAACTGTGGCTTGAAAATTATTGTACTAAGTGACACATTAGTTATTAAAAGAGTCCACACACTTCCCAAAGTTGACCGCATGAAAAATTGAGCCTAGCGGTGCATAGCTGTTATTATCTATTCTACAACATTAGAGTCAGATAAGGGCACCTTATACAACATCTCAAGGGATGTCTTTACATTTGAAGGGACATTAATGCCGAGGCATCTAGTGTCCATTCAGTAAAATCCCATGCCAGAGCTTATCATCTTTTGTATACTAAGTAGCATCTCCAATATCTCTGAGCCTAGATCTATGACAAGTGGCTTCATCCAGGAGTTATAAACAGGGAACATGAGAGAAGGAGGAGAGATGTGAATGGTGATGGCAGGGATCTTAGCATCTCTGTCACTGACACCTGCTCAAGCTACATTATTCATTGGATTATTCAACCCCCCTACCAAAAAAAAGAACAAATTTAACAAATTCTTGAAATTGTACTATTTCTCAAGTTGGTCTCCTGGCAAGAAAGAAACAAGTATTTTTCAAGTATCTACTATGTGCCAAGCACTTGACAAATATCTCATTTGATCTTCACTATAGACTTGGGAGGTTGGTGCTAGTATTTTACTGATGAAGAAACTAAGCAGACAGATGTTAATTGACTTTCCCAGGGTCAATGAGGGTAGTAAGCATCCGAGGCTCCATTTGGAGTGGATAGACTGCTGGGCATGAAGTCAGGAAGACCTTTGCTTGAATGTGGCCTCAACCACTAGCTGTGTGACCTTGGACAGATCACTTAACTTCTGTTTGCTTCAGTTTCCTCACCTGTCAAGTGAGGATAATAGTAGCACCTACACTGCAGGGTTGTTGTGAGGATCCAAGAAGATGATGATTGTAAAGCACTTGGCACTGCCTGGCGCATAGGAGGTGATGTACGAATATGCTAGCTGTCTTGGTGATGGTGATGGTGATGGTGATGGTGATGGTGATGGTGATGATGATGATGATGATGATGATGATGATGATGATGATGATGTGTCGTCATTGTCTTCCTGACTCCAGGTCCAGTGCTCGTTCCATTGCACCCCTACCTAAAAGGGGAATTCAAATGAACATTTATTGTTGAGTTAGTCTGGTGTAGTGAAATGGAGGGGAAGCTAGGGGGCGCGGTGCCAGGCCTAAAATCAGGAAGACTCACCTTCCTGAGTTCAAATCCTGCCTCAGACACTTACTAGCTGGGTGACCCTGGGCAAGTCACTTAATCATGTTTTCCTCAGGTTCCTCTTACGTAAAATGAGTGGGAGAAGGATATGGCAAATCACTCCAGTATTTTTGCCCAAATAAACCCCACATGGGGTCACAAATATTTGAAAATGACTGAACAATAACAAAAATGGAATGGAACTTGGTTAGAGTCAAGAAAAGAGGTTCTTGTGTGATTCCGAGCAAGTCACTTAACCTCTTAATGCCCCCAAGCCGCTTTCTAAGATCAGTTACTGAAGGAATTTCCTCATGAAGAATTCCTTATACTAATGAAGTAACAGATTCCATTCCTCCCCTCCCCTTTTCCCTAACAACTCCAAGGTGGAATTGTTTATTACAAATGAATGTCTTCATAAATCTAAATTCAACAAACTTTCAGTGTTGGAGCTTAAATGTAAAAGTGCTTCCTGAAGTAGCTTGGATGGGTGAGTAGGTGGGTGGCTGGGTGACTGGGAAGGGATTAGAGGAAGAGCACAGGTGGAGGAAATAAATTTAGCAAAGAGCAGTAATGAAGGGGGATATTGCTGAGGAGTTTCTAGAAAGAGGAGGTAATTTGAGGGAGTTTGTGTTGGAAAGCTTTACTATCTCCAAAATAGAAACCTGGGTCATCTTCTCTAAGTACTGGGGTATGGCCTGGTTGGGGGAGAGGCAGGCTTGGAAAAGTGATACACTCATCTATCTATTATATATATATGTATATATATATCTATATATCTCCTTTACCCCTCAACATATCAGAGACGCTCTAACCTAGCTTCCAAGCTTTTAGCTTTGAGGGTTTTTTTTGTTTTAGCCTTCTAGCCTCCTTGTTAAGTACTTACTGATCTGTAAACAAATATTTGGATATATAAGAAGAATTTGTTACTTTAAGGGTAACTGCTCTGAATTGTTTTGTAATTTTTTTGTAATTGTCTCTAATTTTTCTCTTTTCTAAGTTTGGAATTTTGTACATTTTAAAAAAATAAAGGTGCATTTGTATCTTTATAAGAAAATTGATTTAGTTGAAAGACAGCTCTGAAGCCACTTTCAGAAGGATAGTTCATATTAATTCTGAAAAACACTGTCTACCTGAATCTGCAAGGGTTCCATTATAATGTAGATTTATGCTGATCTTTAGAGCTACAAGGCACATCTAAACTAAAGATGGAATGTTTATTATAAATGAATATCTTCAAAAATTCAAATTCAACACACATACAGTGTTGGAGCTTAATTTAAAAAGTGCTTCATAATGAAGCAGATATTGCAACTTTACAGATGAGAAAACTGAGTCCCTGGCAAAAGGAAGACTTGAAACAGGGATTAGGCAAGTTCTCTTAGGTTCCTGAGAGCAGAACTTGGAGCAATGGGAGAAAGTTTCAAAGAGGCAAATTTAGGTTTGACATCAGGAAAATAATTTTCTAAAGAGCTGTCCAAAAGTCAAACAGCCTATTGGCACGGAGTAATGGATACCCTCTACCTGGAAGTCTTCAAGTCAAGACTGGATGCCTACTCAATCGGTAGAAGCATTTTTTGGGGGAGGAGGAAAATGGATTAGATTCTGGAATTTTGGAATCCTCTCTTTTTTCAGTGCTATGGTAAGCCATTCCTCTAATGGGAAGCATTTACTTTTTGGCTTTAGGTTGGATTAAATGATTATTGACTTGTATTTCAACTCTGGAATTTTCTCTTTCTGCTAAACTATGAGAAGTCCTTCCATAGTGGGTAGCATTTCTTTTTTCTGAGTGTGAGTTGGAGTAGATGAATATGGGAGTCGCTTCCAACTCTGGAATTCTCTTTTTTCTTTATAACCCTTGATAGCATTGGCAGGTATTGATCTTCCTTGATGAGATTAGAGTAAGGTCACATTTTAGATATCAGTTTGAAGTTCAGCAGGAACTTTTAAAGGAAACTTTGGAGGATACTATAGCACAGTTAGTTTCAAACCCTAGTGTGAGCATGTGATGCCTTTGAAACCATGTTCCGGACTTTCACCAATTATTGAGATATCTTGGGGAAAGAAAACAGTAAGAACTGTGCATGAATCTATTTATGGCTCTGTCAAAAACATTCTTTGTGTGTAATAATGTGTCACTTTCCTGGACTTGGGGTGAATTTACAGCTGAATAGACTGGGAAAAGCAACTACCCACTGATTGACTCAGAAGAGTCGATGTAAGCTTGCCCTCTAATAATAAGATTTCGTCTTTCACAAAAAGCCTGAGTCATTCACAAGATGCCTCATTAGGCAAAGCTCACCTTCCTCTCTTCCAGACTCCAGGCTCTGTGAATCTAATACTCTACCTTGTTCCTAATCTTAGAGACCAGAGGTTCCTTCAGGAAAAGTAACTTCTGACTCACCTTCTCTACCTTCCTTCCTTCTCACCTTTCTGCACCTGCATATATCCCCATCCTCAGAGCACCCTGAGTCTCTCCTTCCTTGAAGCAAGCATCAGTGATCTCCTGCACTGAGAAATAGCTTTCTCAAGAACATTAAGATTAGTTAGAGACAGGCACAGTCATAGAATCTAGGCTTCCTGAGAGGCGTTGTGGAATAGGGGATTGAAAGCTGGACTTGAACTCAAGAAGACCTAGGCTCAAATCCTACCTCGCATATTTACCTAGCTGTGTGACCTGATCATCAGCCTCTTAATCTCTCTTTGTCTCAGCTTCCTCATCTGTAAAGTAAGAGGGTTAAATTCAATGATCTCTAGAATCCCTTTTATGAACTTCTAACTTATTGTAGTTACCCACTGAGGAGTGCATTAGAGTTGGCTTATATTGGCTCATGAGCTTTCCCTCCACCAGAGGATTGCAAAGAAAGACTGGATGATCACCATGAATCTTCTGATCTCATCTGACCTTTGTCAAGTATGGTTTAGACTAGTTGCCCTCCTGTGGTCCTAATTTTTGTTGATTTTAGGATAAATTTTGAACCTGTTAGATTGGCATTAGAATCTCTCTCTATTTAGTCCCCAACCCACCATGCCAATTTTATTTCATGCTATTCTCTTCTATTTACTTATTTTAGATAATGGAGTCATAGATGTTGGAGGGAGAAGGGATCTTAGAAACTATCTAGTCCATCATTATCTTCTCTTTTACATATGGGAAACTGAGGTACAGTGAATTGCCCAGAGTTACACATCTAGTAAGTATTTTGGGGGAAATTTGAACTTGTATCCTCCTGACTCCAAATCCAGTGTCCTTTATGTTAGGCCATATTGCCTCCAATTTTGTTGTTGTTCAGTTATCCCAGTTAGGTCCAACTCTTCATGGCTCTGTAAGGGATTTTCTTGGCAAAGATAGTGCCTTGCCATGTCTTCTGCAGCTCATTTTATGGATAAAGAAACTGAGGCAAACAAGGTTAAGTGACTTTGTGACATAGTTACATAGTAAGTATCTGAGGATGGATTTGAACATGGTTCTTCCTGAGTCCAGGTCTGGCACTATATCTACTGCACCACCTATCTGCCCAGTTGCCTTGCATAATGCTCATACTTCTCATACTTATAACCAAAGTCATTGTTCTATAGCTCTACAAAGATGTTACATAGATCCTTTCTCACCCCATGGCATCTCTACCCCCATCCACCCTCAACTCCTCATCCCTTTATGACCAAGATTAAATCTTATCTCTTCTATGATACCTTTTCTGAGTACTTCATACTAGAAAGGAATTTAATATTTAGATGATGTAATTATTTTTTTTCTGCTGTAAATCAACAGCTCTTTTCTTCATATTAAACCATCATTGGAACAAATTAGAAAGTACTTTCTAGACCCAATGGCACAATTTTACAGTACTTTACACAACAATCCCTTCTATCACAAAGCTCAGTACTGTCACTTTTCATTAAAAATCAATAAAAAACAGATTCTCCCTTGTCTGGTAGTGGCAACTGACTAGTTCTTTCCTTGTGAGCTGTCCCTGTGCTGAAATAAGTAAGATGGGGTCACTATCACTTTTAACAAGTGCTGATATGAGTGAGGGGGTGGCCAAATATGAATGGGAAAGTGGGATTCTGGGATTTGGGAAAAGAGTCAGTAAAAGGAAAAGAGAAAGAGAGAGAGGCTCTGATCATAGTTATATAGCTAATAAAAGACTTAGTTCCCTGCTCTGGATTTAACCACTAGTGAGAATTCTCCATTGAGCTGAGTGATTTTGCCTAAAGAAGCTATGATCTACTTACCTCTAAACATTCCTACCTTCTGTTCTGCCCACACGTAACAAATTTGTAGAAACTTGGCCTGAGGCATTAATGTAGCTCCCTATTTTTAAATGTTCACTTTCTGTTTTTACATAGATTAAAATCTGCAGGAGGGAAATGAACTGAATGTCATACTCCTGTGCTGGGGCTCTCCCTGCTCCATTCTCCAATTACTTTTTATGTATTTTGTATTTAGTTTGTATGTATATGCCGATCCCACCCCCCCAATGTAGGCTCCTTCCTTTTTGTCTCTGTGTCCACATAGTTGGGTACATAGAAGGGGCTTAATAAATATTTATTAAGTGAATGAATTTGGTTCTGTGCTCTTTTCCAAATGGACCAGTCTCCAGACTACTTTTGATCCAGCAGATCAAAATGTCAAACTATTGTTGTTTTTTTTCCTGGGAGGGAATTCTGCCCTCAACTGCTTAGTACTTTTAATTACCTCAACCCTTAGTACTCTCAGGTCCTACTTAGGATTTGGCATTTAAAAAAAGATGCAAACACAGTCACACTCATATACACCCACAGGCAAGGGAGCAACTTAGGCTACTGGGGAAGAGATGTGGACTTCTTCACATTACAAGCTATCATTGAGTCAATGGGCACCAAAGAAGAAATTTGGAAAGTTTGAGGGCCAGAGGACAGAGTTCTTATTCAGGACCATTTCAACTATTTCTTTTTTATGTGTGTCCCAGGTGGTCAAAAGAAGAGATACCTGGTAATAGTTCACTACACCCTAGATGTCCTAGAGAGGGGAAAAAAAACCCCAAACTTCCAAAGTGATGTTTGTACTTTCAGGGAATAATTGAAACCATAAGAACATCCAACTGTGTGTTCTTCCAGGCAGTGTAATCTGCATTCTCACGACCCATTGGAAGTCATGTTTTCTTATTTTCTCTTTCATTAATAGCATTTTAATTATTAGTTATAATTGCAATATTATATAAATACAATTATGTTATGAAGGCATTGAGCTGATTACCCTTGAGATCTTAGTTGAACAGACATATCATAGATCTTAGAACTGGAAAGGAGCTCAGGTTTTATTTAGTCCAGGTACCTCTTCCCTAAGCAAGAATTCTTTCTGTAATCTTTCCTGAAGTTGTCAACAAGCTTATTTGAACATTTCCAGTGACAGGGAAATAGTTATTACTTTGTGACACAGTTTATTCCATTGCTCATCAGCTCTGTCAGGCCCTCATCAAAGTGTTCTGAGATATGCCTATCTTTAATTCTTTCTTGCCTAGAGGCAGCTAAGTGGCATGATGGGTAGAGCAGTTTGGACTCAAGAAGATCAGAGTTCAAATCCAGACTCAGACTAGTGCTTGACCTCTGTTTGCCTCAGTTTCTGCAACTATAAAATGGGGATAATAATAGCACTTTTCTCCAAAGGTTGGTGGAAAGATAAAATGAGATAATATTTGCAGAATGTTTAGCACAGTGCCAGTCAGATAGTAGACACTTAAAAAGTCCTTCCTCCCTCCCTTCCTCCCCTCCTTCACCCTCTTAATTTCTTCCTTTCTTCTTTTTCTTTCCCTTCCTCCTTTCCTCTTTCTTCTGCTTCTTATTCTACTTCTATGTTCTCTTTCATATGATAGCCTTTTGAATATTTGAAGACAATCATGATTCCCTTGGTCTTCCTTTCTAAATAAATACCCATTGATTAATTCAACAAACATTGGTAAGTGCCCATGTACCAGGCACTGTGCTCTTCACTGAGCATATAAAGATAAAAAATGAAATAATCCCTGTCTTTCAGGAATGTACCCTGGAACTAACCATTTCTTGTAAGATGTGGTTTCTAGTCCCCTCATTCTGGTCATCCTCCTCTGGATGCATTCTGATTTGATAATGCCACTTTTCAAGAGTGGTGCCTAGATTGGAATACAATATTCTAAATGGCAATGTGGAATAGCGAACAGAGTGTCATAAGACCTGGGCTTGAATTTTGTTTCAGGCACTGACCACTTGTGCGATCTTGGACAAGTCATTTAACCTCCTTGGGTCTCAGTTTACTAATATGTAAAATGAAGGGGTGGGACTGGTTGAGCTCTGAGCATCCTTCAAGTTCTAAATCTATGATACAATGAATAGAGAAGATCTTAAGGTCAAACACTTTTTGTCAAAAATGATTCTTTTTAAATATCCTTCAATAGGAGCAGAATCCTTTGGAGAATGGAACTAGGTATTGTTACCAAGGAAGGAAATTGGTAAATAGCAATCATACTCACTAATGGGGAGCTATATTGTGAATGAAGGCATTATACGGAGTGGATGCTAAGATCTGGTATATTTGGAATGAGCTTGGGTCACTAGAAACTGATATGGTGTAAGTCATCCTTTATAGTATTATCTAGCACCCAGCATAGTGACTGGTATATAGTCTTTGCTTAGTAAACTCTTGTTGATTAATTGATTGGTTTTTGTAATCAAATTCACAAAATTGCCATGCCTACTCATTTTTTTTTTTTTACTAGCCCATCAGAATCTGTGTGCAAACTTTCTCACTCCTTTCCCCATTCTGCCTCATGTAGATGGAGATCACATGAGCATCCTAGGATATCAGTGTACAACTATTTTTGGTTATGTTCAGTCCACTTTGAAAATCTTAAAAGCCAGGTACATGATCTAGATTTAAAGTGTGAAATTATAAACAAATCTATGGAGAAGGGAAGAATTTGTGACCAAACCAGAGATAGAGAACATTATGAAATGCAAAATGGATAATTTTGATTTTTATTAAATTAAAAAGGTTTTGCACAAACAAAGTCAATGCAACCAAGATTGGAAGGGAAACAGAAAGCTGGGAAACAATTTTTACAAAGGCCTCATTTCTAAAATATTTAGAGGACTGAGCCAAATCTATAAGAATTCAAGTCATTCCCCAAATGATCAATAGTCAAAGGATGTGAATGGGCAATTTTCAGAGGAAAAAAATTAAAACTATCTATAGTCATATGAAAAAATGCTCTAAATCTCTATTGATTAGAGAAATGCAATTTAAAACAACTCTGGGGAATCACCTCACCTATCAGATTGGCTAACATGACAGAAAAGAAAAATAATAAATGCTGGAGAAGATGTTGGAAAATTGGAACACTAACACATTATTGGCTGAGTTGTGAAATGATCCAATCATTCTGAAGAGCAATTTGGAACTATGCCCAAAAGGGCTGTACAATTGTGCATACCCTTTGAACCAGCAATACCACTACTAAGTTGGTATCCCAAAGAGAGCATAAAAAAGGGAAAAGGACCTGTATGTACAAAAATATTTACATTAGCTCTTTTTGTGGTGGCAAAGAATTGAAAATTGAGGGAATGTCCATCAATTGGGGGATGACTGAACAAGTTGTGGTATGTGATCGTAATGGAATACTACTGTGCCATAAGAAATGGTGAGCAGGTGGACTTCAGAAAAACCTGGAAAGACTTGTATGAACTGATAATGAGTGAAGTGAGCAGAACCAGGAGAACACCGTACACAGCAACAGCAACATTGTGCAATGACCAACGCTGTTAGACTTAGCTCCTTTGAGCAATGCAAGGATGTAAGATAATTCCAACAGACTCATGATGGAAAATGCTATCCACATCCAGAGAATGAAATATGGAGTCTGAATGCAGATCAAAGCATAATATTTTCTCTTTTTGTTGCTGTTTTTTGTATTTTCTTTCTCATGTTTTTTCTCTTTGGTTCAGATTCTTCTTTACAACATGACTAATGTGGAAATATGTTTAATATGATCATACATGTATAGCCTATATCAGATTGCATGCTGTCTTGGAGAGGAGGGGAGTAGAGGGAGGGGGAAAATTTAGAACTCAAAATCTTGTAAAAGTGAATGTTAAAAATTAAAAATAAATAATATTAAAAAAGAAAAACTTAAAAACCTTAGCAAGTGGCTAGATGAACAAAGACTCTTGTCTCTTGTCATATCTTTAATTGCCCCAGAGGGCAGCTAGGTGGTGCAGTGGATAGAGTACCAGTGCAGGAGTCAGGAGGACCTGAGTTCAAATCTCACCTCAGACACTTGACACTCAACTAGCTGTGTGACCTTGGGCAAGTCACTTAACCCCAATTACCTCATCCTGGACCATCTCCAGTCATCCTGATGAATATCTGGTCACTGGATTCAGATGGCTCTGGAGGAGAAGTGAGGCTGGTGACCTGCACAGTCCTCCCTTACTCAAAGCAAAGTCAAGTACAAGTCATGTCATTATTTCTCTGATGGCATGGTCTTCTTTGGCAATGAAGGACGAACACACACAAATTGCCCCAGACCTTTTTATTTTACTCACCAAAGGTAAGTAGTTCTCTATATGGCTGATTTTGCCTTTTTATTAACTAGTGGAAAGAGTGAATAGTTTCATTGATTATATTTCAAGGTGACACTAATTTGGAGACCTGCCAGATACCTACTCAGAAAAATGATCCAAATGAATCCTAGAAAGAATTGAAAGGGAGAGAAATCACAGCATAAGTTCAAGTACAACAAAATTGTATGTAAACAAATATAAAAATATGAAGACAAAGTTAGAGTCAAATATGTAGGGAAACCTTTAAGTTGTAGAGTTTGAACACTATTTTGCTAGGGAGGCAGTAGATAGAATACTGACTCTCAAGTGTTTAAGTTCAAAACCTGCCTCTGACTTTTACTACCTGTGTGACCTTGGGACAAGTCACTTAAAACCTGCCTAGGTTTGAGTTTCCTCATCTTTAAAAGGAGGGTGTTGCATTAGGTGTCCCTTCTAGTGTCTCTTCCACCTCTGATTCTAAGATTCTGGGATCTTCCCTGGGACATATAAACAGAGGGCTGATGTGATCATTAGAAGCTGGCAAGTCCATCGGGAGCTCTTCAGCATGAGACACAGGATTTTCTAGTTTCTCAGACAGAAAGTTCTGAGTAATTAGAAACTTTATAAGCTTTACTCAGTTGGCAAAGAGATGATACATTGGCAAACCTTTCCCAGTATGTCTTGGACCACAGGGAAGCAGAGGTGTGTGAGAACGGTAGAACACAGGAAATGATACCGTAAACAGCAGTGATACTGAAATCAAAGATTCTATGATGAAATTGAGAGACTGCTTTTTTATTTAAATTTTCATCTGTTGGATCATACTGGGTGCTACTTGTCCACTTTGGGAGATTGGAGGGTCAGTATCAAGTGGAGGAGCTCAGTAGTAAAATGGAGGGTCAAGCAATTAGCCAGGAAACTTGGGCAGTGTAGATGGGCAATCCAGGATTTTCTGGATCCAAGTCACTTCCCCTCCTACACACATGTGCATATATGTATACACATGTATTTTTTTTAAAATGAGGGCTTGCTCACTGAAGCAACCCTACTCTGGATCCAGAGTTAATCATAGTTGTTAATTTGCTTAACAACAAAAAGCTGTTGCCTTTATGGGTTCTTAGTTGAGAAAATCAAGGATAATTCAGTTGAGCTTTTCCAGTTGCATATTATAGATAGCTTTCCATTTTACCCAACTTTTTCCCATCATGAAAGTTCCAAGAGGCCTCAAAAGTTAGTTTAAAAAAAGAAAAACAGCTTCCAGGCTCCTTTATTTGGGATATCCATTTATTCATTTCGTTTGGCAAAAGCATCTACTACCTGTCTAGCACTGTGCTAGATGCTGGGGAATCAAAGACAAAAAATTATATGAAGAAATTCTTCCTCTCAAAGAGCTTCTATTTTAAATTATTTGGTAGAGATGATAATTATTGCATGCATAACTGATATACCAAGAAGGCACTGGGCTTCATAGGCATGACCAAGCAGACCTAGAATGTATGTAAACTAGGACTGGACTATCCCCAGAGAAAAGGTGGATATTTTCTTCATCACCTGTGGGGTCTCTGATCTCTATTTCCTGATTTGTAACATGAGGGGATTTTGATTTGGTGACCTCAGAACTAACTTCCACCTCCCCATCCATGATCTGATGGACCTAAATTTTGGATACATAGTAGATGTGAATAGAAGCAGTTTTGCCTAGTAGCTTTAAGGAGTTTTGTTAGGGCTTGCTCAGCTTATGGAATTATTTCTGCCTTGATGCAGGACTAAATGTAATTGAGAAGCCTTGACCCTTTGTTTTCCTTGTGCTGGTTCCAAAACTAAATAGTGACAGAAATTGATGAAGTTTTGCCCTAGCAGAGTTCCGAGAGGATGGCTTGGAAGGATGAAGCATTTTACTTGGCTTCCTGCATTTTGACAGATTCATTTGGAGGACAAAGAGTTCAGTCTTTGATGAGATGCTGATGTAAAATTAGAAAATTGCTGCATCCAATTTTCAAGATTGCAAGCTCTTTGTAGATTCATGTGCACCATGGATAACATGCACGGATGTACGTATTTATACATTTGTCTGCTACAAATAGGTGAGAGATTTGGGAGACTGAAATGGAAAGCAAAAATTTAAGTTAGCACATTTCATATTGGCGACAGGGGGAGAAGCCTGACTTTTTTCTTTACTAACAATGTGGAGTTTTCTATGTTACATTTGGAAGCAAGCCAGAGATCACAATTTGTCTATTCACTCATCTCCTTTACAGTTTTGGACTTGGTTCTTTGTACCAGGATGAGAAACTTTTGTGGTTGTGCAGTCTTGTCCAACTCTTCATGACCCCGTTTAGACTTTTCTTGGCAAAGATACTGGAGTGGCTTGTCATTTTCTTCTCCACCTCTGTACAGATGAGGAAACTGAGGCAAATAGGGTTAAATAACTTGTCCAGGGTCACAAAGCTAGTAAGTGCCTGAGACTCGATTTGAATTCAGGTCTTCCCAACTTCAAGCCTGACACTTTATCCACTGTACCATCTAGCTGCCCCACTGGGAAACTTAGAGAGTGCAAAAATTTAATATGCATTCTTTCGGTAGAATGAAAGGACATAATAAGAGTAGAAGCTCAGATGGAGAAGAGTTGGGATTAAAGAGATGGGGAAGAGGAAGTTCCGTTTGTGGTGGTGGTAGGGATGGCAGCTTGCAGTCAGTTTGCTCCTTCTTTCTCTGTGCTATAAATAATTTTCTAATGTGTACAGTGCCATATCTTCCATTTGTCCTTTCCAGAGAGAAAGGACTTCTTGCCTAACTTCTCCCAATAAGCAACCACACTTTTCCACAATGAGGGCAAGTAATCATTCCAATGTTGCCTTCTATCAGGTGCTTTCTGGTTGTTTTAAAGGAGAATGAGACTCAAAATTCCATGGCTTGGACTAGATGACTTCTGGGGCCTCTTTTAAATCTGAGATTGTTTCTTAAGCCACCATAGAAATTAATCCCTGCCCCTCCCCCCCCAAGACAGTGTAATTGTCTTAATTACCTCTTACATATTTCCCTCCTTCCACTCAGCTCAAAGTTGATTTGAAGGTGCTTGAAATTGGTACCTTCATTCTACTTACACTGCTCCTTGTAGACCCTTGACCCTTATTATCTCAAGGGTTTCTACTATATAAAAGGCCTAATATTTTGAGTGCTGTGCTCTTATATAGCATACATGTCGTGGAAAAATAGAATTTCATTGCCTTTAGTGTTTAAGCCTGAAACCTTAAATGCACAGCATTAAATGAATTAAAAATACAATTCTCATTGTATGTTAACTAGCGTTGGGATAAATGGAATCTAGATTGGGGAGACAATGTGAAAAGAGTCCTGAATTTGGATCTGGTTTCAAATCCTCAATCTATTACTTCCTTCCTCTGTAACTTCTCCTCTTTAGAACTAGTTTTTCTCCTTTGCAAAATGAGAGAATAGAAAAAAAATTCCATTAATAGTTAAGATGTATATGATGCTTTCAGAAAACGATAAGCATCCAAGGTGTTGAACTGAGGCCCTCTGACTCGAGTATTATTCCCACTGTTTTGCTTTGCCTGGTTAGAAGCTAGTGAACTCTGCTGTGTTAAAAGAATTTTTGTCCTATTCATGATACTCCAAAGCTAAGTATCATCCCAACTGGGTAACTGACATGTATTTTTAATGATGAGACCTTTAGGTTCTATAACAGAAACAATTTCTACATAGGTAGCACAAAATACACCCTTATGTGAACTTTATGTTCACATAATTACTCTATGTGAAAGTAATACAAGGCCCAATTAAGACAAATTCTGTCAATCTGGATGGGAAATGATCTATTCTGTTGGCTTCTAAGATGCTGGAATATATGCATTTTGTTTTTCTGACCTCTACATTTCAGTGTTATGAGATATAACTCAGGTTTTCTCACCCTAGTTTCAATCTTGGTTGGGGTCCTTAAATCTTGGAAAGAGTGATCTCCTTTTTAGAATTTCCTGAGGACTGAACAGTAGGTTATCTGTCACGCATGGCCTGGATATGGGCTTTTTTCAGACATGTAGATGAGACTAGTTACAATCTAAGTCTTGAAAGAGAACTTAGAGGTGCCCATCTTCCCCCAACAAAGAAAAACAGTTAATCACTGAACAAGCTGGAATTCATTGGAGTTAATGATTTTATGCCATGGTAGGTGAGTAGAAGGTTTATGGTGAAGTGGGTGAGAGGCTTTTTGAATCTTACAGCAGAACATAGTGCTCTGTCCTTTTTTCTTAAGTGGAGCGATGGGTACTGCCAATAAAGGCAGATCTTGAAAATCAGTCCAAAGTAAATTGTTTCTGCTAAGAACAATTTGTACATGGTGGTTTTGCTTTTGGCAAAAGATTGAGAGGCTATTAACTGGAAAGTCAAATTGGCCCCTGTAATTAAGGATTGGATGAAGGACAGTAAAAGATATATTGTGGAATATTGTCCAAGGGCATTCACTATAGGGTCAATCTCTAGCATATTAAACACATACAAGCAACTTTAATCCTATCCTTGTAAGTTGGGCTCCTTGGGTAAATTGATGGCATTTGTTTAGACCTTTGGATATTTTAAAAATTCCCTTTCTAAATTTACTGTTTTTGGTTGTGCTGGACATCAACTATAAAAAATTATATTTGATATGATGATAATTGATTTTTATACAAAGTGTCCCAATAGTCTTAGTGTAGTTTTAACTTTAATAGCTTAAATAATGGATAAGCTCTAATAGCTTAAAACTTCACTGCTTTTGGGATACCCCAAATAAGGTTTAAAGTTCACAATATGTATTACATATGTCATCCTTTTAGAATCCCAACAATGCCATGATGTAAGCCCTAGAGGTATTTTTATCCTCCTTGTACAGGTGAGAAGACCTGAGGGTCAGGGATTCAAAATTACCTAACCTGTGTTCAGGTAATTAGCAAGTGTCAGAAGTAAGTTTTGAGTCTTCCTCCCTTCAAGTCAAGCATCTTGTTCACTGTACCACGTTCACTTTCTCCAGGTACTAATGTAGTACTTGCTACCTCAGGGAGATGAAAATAGATAATTTGGATCAGCTGGGTGGCACAAAGTCAAGGCAGCCTGTTCCAAATCATTCTATTCTTTTGCACCTGCAGAAGTGTCTGTCATTTCCCAAAGAACATAGCCTTTGTGTCCAATGCTAGCTATAATTCTATGATTCCTTCAGGCCTTCTCTTCCTGGTCTGGACTTTCCCAAAAATATTCTATAGGGAATCTACCTAACATGCTAGAGGTGTTCCCATTTTCTTTTCTCTCTCAGAGATTCCCGTGTGTGACCCCTTGTGGCTGTTTGTTGTCACTTGATCCCAATCATATATCCTCTCATAGTTCATAAAATCAAATTTCATAAAATGGTGTCTGGGGGAAGGATAGTCCTAAAATTACCGATACAGTGAAGGTATACAGCCTCTTCCAAGAGCTTGAGGTTGAGCTTCTTTGTCACTTTGAAACAGCTGTTTGTTGGGGGGAGGGTGGGGCAAAGCCAAGATGGCAAAGAAAAGACAGGGACTTTCCTGAGCTCTCACAAATTCCTCCGCGGACAATTTTAACACCTCAAAATGAATTCTGAAGTAGCAGAACCTACAAAAGGATGGAGTGAAACAATTTTCCAGCCCAAGGCAGCTCAGAAGGTTGGAAGGCAAGTCTGTTGCCCTGGGGTAAGAGGGGAGCTCAGCTTAGTCATTGCCCCAGCAAATTAGCAGTAAGTCTTGGGGGGAGGGTGGTGATTGAATTAGTCACTACAGTGATAGCTTTTGAATTTCTCAGTCCACAGAAGGTAAGAGGGTTGGGTAGCTGGTCAGGAGAAGAATATAGGGGTTCCTTTGCAGGCATTGGTCTCTGTTGCATTGCCCCATGTGGATCCAGGTTGCAGTCCTGGGCCATAGTCTCAGGCAAGGACAAGCACTATCACACCACAGCTTGTGGCTAGAGGAGTGCATGGACCCTGGTCACAGTTCCAGGGTGGAAAAAAGTGCTTGTGGTTGCTCACAGACTAGAGCACAGAAGAATAGTAAGCACACCTCTCCTTAGATCATGGAAGAACAGAAAATTTACAGATCCTCCTCCCCCCCACCTCCCACAACTAACTTTGGAAACAGTCACACAAAAAATCTGAAACTTGGGACAGTGTCCCCTTCACTTTGAGAACAATTTTAACATATAAAGTTAAAAGTCAAGAAATAGGCTGGAAATACAAGCAAGCAAAAAAAAAAATTAACTTGACTACAGCAAGTTATTATGATGACAGGGAAGATCAAAACCCCAAATCAGAAGAATACAATAAAGTAAAAACTGCTACATCGAAAGACTCAAAGAAAAATGTTATCTCAAGCCAAGGGAGTAGTCGAAAAGTATTTTTAAAATCACATAGGAGAGGTAGAGGAAAACTTGAGAAAAGAAATGAAAGTAATGCAAGAAAACATGAAAAATGATTCAACAACTTGGTAAAAGAGACACAAAAACACTGAAGAAAATAACACCTTAAAACGCAGAATAGACCAAATGATAAAGCACAAAAAAATTCATTGAAGAGAAGAACATCTTAAAAAAGTAGAACTGACCACATGGAAAGGTATTTACAAAAATTCACTGAAGAAAATAATTCGTTGAAAACTAGAATTGGGCAATTGGAAGCTAAAAATTCAATGAGACATCATGAAGCAATAAAAACAAAATCAAAAGAGTGGGGAAAAAAAAGAAAATGTGGAATATTCCATTGGAAAAAACAACTGACCTGGAGTAGATCCAGGAAAGATAATTTGAGAATTATTAGACTACCTGAAAGCCATGATAAAAAAAAGAGCCTAGACATCATCTTTCAAGAAATTTTCAGGGAAAACTGCTTTGATATTCTAGAATGAGACAGTAAAATAGAAATTGAAAGAGTCACTGATTACTTCCTTAAAGATTTCCCAAAATGAAAACTCTCAGGAATATAGTAGTCAAATTCCAGAGATCCTGGGTTAAGGAGAAAATGTTGCAAGAAGCAAATTTGACTTTCAAACACAAGACTCAAGAGAAGCATGAAAGGGTAAACAGGAAAGGGAAATAAGGGGTTCAATGAGGTTAAAGTGTTTACATTCCTACATGAGAAGATGATGCCTGAAACTGCTAAGAACTTTCTCATTAAGACAGTTAGTATACATAGGCAGAAAGTGTAAATATGAGTAGAATATGCTGGAATAATATCTAAAAAATAAAATTAAGGGGTGAGAGATGAAGAAGGGTAAAAGGAAAGGTAGAGTGGTGTAAATTATCTCTCATAAAGACACAAAAGAACTTTTACAGTGAAAGGGAAGATGAGGAAGGTGAGGGGGAAATGCTTGGACCTTATTCTTATTGGAACTGGCTCAGAGAAGGAATAACATACACACTCAACTGGGTATAGAAATCTATTTTACCCTACGAGAAATTAAGGGAGCAAGGACATCAGAAAAGGAGTCCTGAAAGAAGGGAGGGCATATGGGGAGAAGTGTTAGAGAGAAGCAAAATGCATTTGAAGATGGACAGAATGAAAGAAGAGAGAGTACAATAAACACAGAGAAAGCAGTATGGAGGAGAATAGTAATCATAAATGTGAAAATTTTTTTTATCAAGTTTCTCTGGTAAAGGATTCATTTCTCAAACATATAGAGAACTGAGCCAAATTTGTAAAAAATATAAGAGCCATTCTTCATTTGATCAATGGTCAAACGATATGAACAGGCAATTTTCTTTTCTTTTTTTTTTTTTTTTGAACAGGCAATTTTCAGATGAAGTAATCAAAGCTCTCTATAGTATATAAACATGCTCTGAATCACTATTGATTAGACAAATGCAAATTAAAACAACTCCAAGTTACTACCCCATACCTATCAGATTGACTAATTATGACAGAAAGGGAAAATGACAAATATTGGAGGGGATGTGGGGAAAATACACTTTTAGTGGAGTTATTAAATGATTCAACCATTCAGGAAAGCAGTTTAGAACTATGTCCAAAGGGCTATAAAACCATGCATACCCTTTGACCCAGTGATACCACTACTAGGTCTGTGTTCCGAAGAGATAAAAAACAAAAAAGAAAACGACTTTGTGTACATATGTGCACAAATATTTACAGAAGCTCTTTTAGTGGTAGCAATGAATTGGAAATTGAGGGGATGCCTATCAATTGGGCAATGGCTGAACAAGTTGTGGTATATAGTTGTGAAGGAATATTATTGTGCTACAAGAGAATTATGAGCAAGATGCTTTCAGAAAAACCTGGAAGGACTTACATGAACTGATGTAAAGTGAATTGAACAGAACTAGGAGAACACTGTACATAATAACAAAAATATGATGATCAACTGTGAATGACTTAGCTATTCTCAGGACACAACGATCCAAGACAGTTCCAAAAGACTTATAATGAAAAATGCTATCCATCTCCATAGAAAGAACTGATGGAATTCGAATGCAATCTGAAGCATATTTTTTCCTTTATGTTTTCTTTCACGACATGACTAACATGGAAATATATTTTGTGTGATTGTTTATGTATATCCTATATCAAATTGCTTACTTTCTCAATGAAGGAAGAGGGGAGGGAGGGTGGGAGAGAATTTGGAGCTCAAAATTTAAAAAAAAGTTACAACTGTTTTTACATATAATTACGGGGAAATACAGTGTTAAATAACTATATTTTAAAGAAATGATAGTTGTCATTTCATTTTTGAATTACCTCAACTTTTGAAATTCTCAAATCATGAGCTGACAAAAAAAGTAACTAATAGAACCACCAAACTAACCTAATAACTGAAAGTACTTAATATAAGTGTGTTGTAACCTAATATTAGTGACATTTGTACAGCCGTTGAAGGTTTACAGAAGGCTTTAAATGCATTATCTCATTTGAGCCAAAGACAAATTGTGAGAAAGAGACTACAATTTTGATTCCTATTTTACAGATGAATTTGGGGCTTAGAGAGCCCAGGGTTAGCACAGCTAGTATGGGACTACGCCGAACTCATGCATTACAGACTCTCAATGTAGACTCTGTCCTTGCTCCATCCCGCTGATCCAACCTGTAAATCATATCCTCCCTGTTTTGATTTCAGTTGAATTATTATAAAAGCTCTTCTCTGGCAAAATGCATCACTTTATCATAGAATCATTTTTTATCATAGAATATTTTTAATCATAGAATTATCATAGAATATTTTTAATGAGAAAATTTATTTACATCTAAAAGAAGGAAAAACTTTTAAAGTATTATTAAAAAAGAGAATAAAATTGTCCTTCTTGAGAGTTCAACCCAAAGTCTGGAGGGAGAACAAAGTTTTCCCCTTGTTTTCCTCACTGATTTTCAACTTGCCTGTAAGGAAACCTTTTTCTTTTTGTCTTATTTTTTTTCAGTGCAGTGATACTTTTCATGAAGGAAAAATCTGGTGCCCAGGCTATTATTTATATATTTATGTGGAATCTTCAAATGAAAAATGTCACAGTCAATTCATTTCAGAAAGTCTTCGTTAAGGCTTCTATAAGTCAGACATTGTTCTGTGTGTGTGTTTGTCCTTCATGACTGAAGAAGACCATGCCATCAGAGAAATAATGACATGACTTGCACTTGACTTTGTTTTGAGTGAGGGAGGGCTCGTTCTAGGTCCTTGGGATATGAAGACCAAGAAAACACAAACACAAAACAAGAGAAAAAAAAAAACCAGAAAGAAAACAATCCCAACCTTCAAGAAATCTATTGGGGGAAACCATGTACTTAGACAAGTAATAAACATATATGTATATGTATATATAAGTACGTATGAGTATATGTGTATATTAATATATATTTATGTATGAATATGTGCACATTTTATATACAATGCGCACAAAAGTAATAGCAGGCGGAGAGGATTCTCAATATCAAATACACTAAATTATGAAGCACTTATTCCAAGTAATGGGTGATATGATCTCTCCAAAATAGTAAAGTCAAAATATACAGCACATTGATTGCTTTCAAGTACATACAGTAACTAGAATTAGGCTGGCAAATTGTTTCTGAGTAGAGGTCCTCAGGGAACTTGCTTTAATGAGCAGGCAATGTGAGTTTGTAATTAGAATATCAATTGGTGATATGTAAATGATGCCAGTAAAATGCTTGAGAGTGTTTTGAAAACAGTTTGTTCTCTTAAGTAGTTTAAACACCCTTTTTAAAGTTCTTTTTGCCATTAAGATTCACTGTTAGCTTACCCTTTTAATTACCTAGCAAAAACTTTTTTGGAGGTAATGTAAAGGTACACTCTAGTTCAGCCTGAATTACCATAGATTTCCAATGAGTGTAGTCTGAATTAATGAGTGGATATATTGCTACAAAGAAATGTTATATTTTAAATAAGGAATTTTAAAGGAGAAGCAGTGTAAAGGATGACAATCAAACAACCCAAGGATATTTATTAAGTAGCTAGTATGTGCTAGACATTGTATGTACAAATTAAAAAAAGGAAATACTTCCTGCCTTCAGGAAGGTTATATTCTCTGGGAGGAGAAAACATGTATTTATAATAGATATGAACTGGGATCAAATGAAGTTCAAAATGAATTAGTAATATGAGAGTCAAAGGGAGAGCTAGAATTCTGTTATGAATATAGACACCAGGAGTGGTTTTGTTAATATGATGACTTAAAGTTGGCAGAAATCTGTGGGCTCACTGAGTTCAAGCCCTTAATCTTACTGATGAAGAAATGGAGACCCAGGGAGATAAAGTGTGTTGTTGCAAGCAGAACTGGAACAAGACACCTGGTCTCCTAACTTCCAGTCTAATATTTTAAAGAGGAGTGAATGTTTTTGAGATTCTTCAACATATTTCTTTGTGAACTTCCAACACACACACACACACACGTACACGTGAAAGACACATACATTTTCTCTTAGGCAGGAACACTTCTTTGTAACAAGGTTGAGCCAATATATGACAAGAGTTGTGTCTAAAGAAAAAAATTAGTGAATTCCAGCACAGGTTTGTTCTTTTGTCTAGAGCCACCTCCACTTTAGACTGAAGCTGGGCAAGGTGAAGAGTGTACTAAGGCTTGGGCTGCTTTGATACTTGACATGGCCCCATCCTTTAACATCTTGACCTATATTTGTAGACACTTAATAAATTCTCAACCCATAGAATTACCCAGAGACTTGTTGGGGGTTACTATAGTTATTAGCCCAGAGCCACTTCTCCACTTACAGACTGCTAATCTGAGGGTGACTTTGCTTCTGTATGAGAGGTAAAAGTAAATGGGTGTTGTATATGTTTTTTTTTTTTAACGGCACTATCAATGATTTATGAATACGAGGCATTCCAGTGAGAAAGGAAGGATGAAATTGAAGAATATTTGTATATTGCTACTGCTCAGCCATACCTGAGATTGAAGGGGGAGGTATGGATCTCCAGGAAGATACAATTGTGGCTGTCAGCTAAAGGCATCTGGAGAAAATGGATAGGGTAAATTAGGGGAGCTCAGCCAGAGGAGAGATAAAGAAATATCGTTGTCTAGCAGGAATTGAGATTTGGGGTGCATTAGTGTACTGCCAATGAGATTAAAGATCTTCCCTGCCCATTAAGAGGGGTTTGATTAGGGGAGATTTGTAGGAAGACCCACACCTTCTTTTAATGAGGCACTGATTCTCACGGGTTGTGATGCCCTCTTGCTCTGAAAAGTGTATAAATACTCTGAGGTGAGGTTTTACTTTGGGGCTTATTTTTGAAAGAAGATTTGTGTGCCAGATGAGATTCTGTGCAGCTGCTAAGGAGCCCCCTGGCTTTGAAAACCCAGATACTGGTGCTTCTATCTCTGGTAGCTATGTATGTATGGTCAGACAGTTGGATCTGTCTGTTGATCTGTGATGTATGTATTGCTTACGTCAGGCAGCTGGAAGCCCTGTCTATTGATTTTGATTTCTTTGTATTTTTTCTAAAGTTCAGGGTACTGACTTTTTCCCCTGAACTAATTCCCCTGAATCATATACATGCTTAATTAAAGTGATTGTTGACCCCCCCCAAAAGTTGCCTTTCCTTTTAGAAAAGTAGATCAAAGAACCTGTGATGGCAGACCCTTCTCTGTATCTTAGGGTGCTTGCTTTTACAATGAGTATTTCTTATCTATAGCAATGATGAAGGGCCAATTGTAAAAATTATGTTTAAGTGTTGGCTGATAAAACAAACAGCAAATATGAATTTGGAATATAAGCAAACCAAAGAGACTCAACACTAAGTGTTCCCAGTTAATTTACAAGTTGGGAAGGTAGTCTAATATAGTCTTATCAGGGTACCTGACTTGAAATTAGGAAGACCTATGCCCACATCCTATCTTAGATGCTTGTTAGCTTTGTAACCTTAGGCAAATCACTTGATCCCTCTGTGCCTCAGTTTCCCCCCAAATGAGAGAATCAAACTTGATGGTTTCTAAAGTCCCTTTCAACTCTAAATATCTTTGTTCCTTTGATATGTCTCTATTTGCATAACCCTGCATGGAAAACGTAGAGTCATAGATTTAGCAACAGAAGGGACTTGTCACATCATCTGGTTCAACCCTCTCCTTTTACTGTTGTGGAAATAGAAGTCTAACGAAGTTAAAAGACTTACCCAAAGTCATGCAGTTAGTGGCAGGATAAGTTCCCTCTGTTCAAATATAGCTCCACTTCTCTCCCCTCCTCACCCCACTATCCAGGAACATTCGCTATTGTTGTGGTTAATGTGCTAATACTTTTGTCCACATTTCCTCAGAAAGGATGCAGTTTAGAAATTTCTTCTTTCTCATCTTGAGATTACAATTGAATATTCTCTTTATTACGTCCTCCCTTTTCTCTTCTTCTTGACCATGTCCTTATCTGTAAAAGAGAGAGGAATTGGCTAAGATGATGCAGTGATCTGGCAGTCCTGAAGGTTTTGAAGAGAGGGATGCCATTTAATTAAATGCAGAATGCTGCTATTGATAGTATAGTGAGAACAGGTAGGCTGATTTGAACAGAGTAGACTGGTGTGAGGTCAGAGGACCTGGATTCACATACTGACTCTGATATGTCTTTTCTGGGTGACCTTGGGCAAATCATTTAGCTTCCTTGGATCTTGGTTTCCTCATCTGTAAGATGAGGAGATTGGTCTAGGTAGCTTCTGAGGTCCCTTACATAAATCTGTGATCTATGATTTCTTATCACATGCAAGTCTTTTTTTTTTTTTTTAAATCAAATATCTGCTTGTAAGGAAAGACCAAAGAAATGATACTGACTTGTCAAATTGCAGTAATCTTGAATCCTTCTGTGGGGGTCGGGATTTGTCTGCGTCAGTATGTAAAGAAGCAGTGTTCTTGCTCTAGTGTCTCATTGTAATGTTAGGATGCCCCTTAAAGTCTCTGCTAGCAGAGGAGGAGCTGGGAAGACTTCAATAATGCCTTGAGGACAGACTCTATGCTTGTTGTTTAAGGATTCATTCATCAATATTCAGAGAGCTTAGTGAGGTTGCAGGGTAATGAAGATTTTGACCATGAAATCATGAAGACCCTATACTAAATCTTAAGTGTTATTTGTGGTCTATTTTCATGGATGCCTACCTCTGCATACCTCTGATACTATACCTGCATATCTCTTTGAAACTTTATTTCCATTTTACAGAAAAGGAAACTGAACCTCAGAGGAGTTAAGTGGTTTGCACGAGACCTACTTGTTGCATCAAAGCTTTGCAAACTGTGGTGAGGTACAACTTGGAAAATCAATCAAGGAACAAACTTGCTCCTTGCTAGGTACATTTGAGTTTATAAAAGAATCCTAACACAAGACCTTTGCCCTCCAAGAGCTTACCTTGCAATTAAAATTTTTGTCAACAAAACAATTATTAAGGATTTATTATTGAAGGACAACAGATGAAATAATGAAAAAAAACCCAGAATAAATTGTATGTATATTTTAGATTGTCCATTATCAAAGATAAAAATGAGCTGAGTACAGCATTTTAAAATTTACAAACCCTTTTATGTTATCTCATTTGACCTTCATAATATAGCATGCAGACAGTTTCACAGGTATTAATATTCGCATGTACCCGTGAGAAACTGAGAGGCATATTTGCCTGTGGTTATGTAGTGAGTAAAAATGATGCTGAGGTAAAGTTTTCTCCAGGGCAAGATATCATTTTGTTAGTAGTGATACATACACAAGTTGCAGCTAGCACTTCAGTAAAAGCCTGGCATCTGAGTATGATCAATTTATTAGACTAGCAGTAACCAATAAATTGGGTCAATGACCTCTCTCAATGATCAGAGATTCTCATTGAGAGGGAACAGACTCTTTAAACCTTGGTATATCTTCCATCTGATTGGTCTGACAGTATATCATTTGGAACTCCCTTGGTAAAGGTGAGATAAACCTGATTGGTAGGCAGCTTAGCCTTCGGGTGCACTATAGGAGTACAAATGTGTTAGTTTGAGTTCTTGCAGGACAGTACTAAACATAACAGTTTATAATGATGCAGTACTAGGTGTATAAAACAAGGTTTAGAGGTATTTCCAGAACAAACTGTAACACAGCTTTAAAGCACTGTATAAGAGTAAGCCATGATGATGATGATGATATTGAGAATATTCAGCTGTTGTCCAAGGAGGAATTGAGTCAAAGATTTAATTAGCTATACATTGTTTTCTTACTCCACTACCTCCTTAATAAACAACTCTGAAATTGCTTTTTTTCCCCCAATTACAACCTCTTTTAATTTCTACTGCCCCTACCCTCTTAAGTCTGGAGGGACTTATAGTTCCCCTACTCCTCTTTCTTCTCCCAGTTCCATCATCTCTTCTCTATCTTTACTCCCTATTTCATTTCAGTTCTGTCATTGACTATTAACTATCTTTTTCCCCTGAATCTCTGGCTCCTTTTACTAATTATCAATCATACCTTGCCAACCCCTAGTCTTAGGTTACTGGCATCATTTTCCTTCTTTGCACCTCTTTATATTCTTCTAAGTATTCTTAGAGAGTATCATGTGACTGTGTTTCCTAGGCTCACAACAAATTTGTGTTGCCTTATCCCAGTAGGACTTTGCCTTCTACATCACAATCTTTTTATACCTTCTTGGTCAAATTGACACTCTCTATAATGTCTATCTGAACCATTTTGCTTTCTTTTCAGACCTCTTATTCCATTACTTTTGACAGAGGACTTTGTCTCCTTATTTACTGAGAAAAAAGAAATTATCCTTTCTAAGCTCCCTCTCTTTTCATGTGCTTCCTACCTCAAAATCTTTCTTCATCATTCCCCACACATTCCTCATTTTCTCCAAATTTTGACAAATATATGAACCTTCTTGTCTTTCACTTGTGTTCTTGATTTCATCCTTTCCTATCCCTTTTGGAACCTTGCCTCCTCCTCCTTTGGGCTCTGCATTTCTTTCTATGTCATGATCCAATAGAGAGATGGCCATGCTATCCCTGAGGCTCTCTCCTCTGATCAGTCAATTCCTTCTGGAACCTCCATTTTCAGGAAAATACCCAGGTCAGTGAAGTTCACTTCTTCATTAGTCTCTGAGTTCTCTTCCTAACCTCCACCTCCATTATTCAGGTACCCTTTCTTCACCTCGTACCCCCTTCAACTGTTTAGTTTCTTCTTATATGTTGTCTTACCCCATTAGAATGAAAATAAATGTCCCAGTACAGGGATTGTCTTTCTCATTGTTTGTGTTTATATTCTCCTTACTTTGCACAGGGCTTGGGACACAGGAAAAGCCTAAAAACTCCTTGTCGACTTGTTGATTTGATTCATCTTTGTCTCACCTTCCATTTACCCTTATCCACAATATGCCAATGTCTCCTCAAGATCTCCTCTATAATTAAAGAATCCTTCACTTGAACCTTCCATTCCCTTAAGTTTTTATGTGACTTATCTTTTCCCTTTCGCAGCCCCAAACTCAGAAAATTGGCTAGACTCATTCCCTCCAGAAGATTAATTGATAAAATTCAAGTGTCAAAACAAGAACCAAAGAATTCAGAAAGCGCCTCAGTTAGAAAGCATTTGACTTGCTTGCCAAATAGAGAGAGATGGTGGCCAAAAGCAATGGTGGATAATATGCATTTACCTGGAGAACCTTTTGAAGAAGGCGTAAAGATAATCATGAAGTAGATTAAAGTAGAGAGAAGCAGTGGAAAGTAAAACAAATTTAAAGATTGTTTGACTTGATATGCAATGAATCAAAGCTATCCTAAGGGCATTCAGGGAGGAAAACTGACATGGGACTGCAAACAGAAAAAAAAAAACAGTGGAAAAAGATTTGAGAATACTACTTTAATAAATTGTTTATCCCATCAAGGAATAGTGAGACCATTACAGTGTATTATTAGAGGAAGTAGAACTGGCATTCAAGAGAACCAAGGTGGCAAAAGTATGTGGATTGAACCAAGTATACATAGAGGAGATAGGTGAGTGCTGGACATGATAGAGTTGTAAGGGTCTTGAAGTGCAAGTATACAAGCTGTCTGAAGGACAAGAAGATACTAAGGAATGAAAAGTCTTGGGGGAAAAGTGATCAAGAGAATCCTTTGAGGTAGCTAAGTGCCATATTAGAGAGTGCTAGATTTGAGTTTGTAGCTTATCTCTGACACTTACTACATAAGGTGACCCTGAAAAGTCTCTCAGCCACAATTTTTTTATACATAAAATGGGGATAATATTAATGCTTACTTCAAAAGGGAATTTTTGAGGGTCATATGAACCAATATGGGTAAAATATTTTGCAAATGTTAACTCACTACATAAATGCTATTATTACATCAATTGTTATCAATTCCTATCTATACAAAATCTTTGAGATTCACCTGTACATGTATTAGAGGAATCTTCAGTGAGAATGTGAATGAGGAAAACAGATGCATTAGCCATGGACATCTGTCAGCTAACTGAAAGATTCAGAGAAAACCTCATTGTGATAATTGCTGGGTTAAAAAAAAAAAGCATTTAATTCAGTAGAATCAAGTGCTGCCTTTGAGGTTTTCATGCAAATTATCTTCTATGATAGATCAAGGTGAGTGGATATTGAGGAATGAAACAACAGAAATAGTCCTGTTCAGTGACCCTCTGGTAATAAACATCAATGGAGGCATAAAACAGGGAGATGTATGTTCACCAAAGGTATTTGCACAGTGATGGACATATCCTAGCAAAAAGCACAGGTTAGGGAGGAATGGTGAAGTCCTCCACATGTTCCTGTTTTTTCAATGACATTGTGCAAACTACTTGAGGTCCCTGGACATTGCAGAACTGCCTGGAGGAGATAAGTATTTACTCAAAGGAGTTTGCCCTATCCATTCATGTGGGAAAGACCAAGTGGTTGAAAAACATCTATTATATAGATTTTAATGTGCATTTGTATGGACACTATAGAATTTGTTTGGTAGTATGCATTTCTGGGATAGACAATATAGATGGACAATGGACTGGGATCTGGAGTTGAAAAGGCTATGACTAGATCAGATTGCTTCTGGAGATCTTGAAGCTCTTTCAATGACTTCCAGCTTTCCATGAAAGGAAAGACCCATATCTTCTACACTAATGTATCTCTAGTGTTGCTCTGTGGCATTGAGAAGTGGAATGCCATTACCTCCAAAGAACTAAAGATAAGGCTCATGGTGAGGTGTGAGCAGGTGGGCAGCTAGAGTGTGCCACTGGTACCCTTGCTATGTTGGGAGAAATCAAGGAAGATCTCCAGAATGTTGAGTGGATATCTTGTATTGAACTTTTGGAAGGACATGCACATGAGTTATATAGGATGGGCAGGTATGGATGAGCGTTATGGTATACATCTTTGATGTTGTTGTTTCCATTTGAGCTGGGATCTTCCTGTATCACCCAAACTGAAAATGCAACAACTACATGTGGGTCCAACTTCATTTCTGTTCATCGTGAAAGCTTTGACCTTCTCTGTTCCTGTACTGTGGCATTCCATTCCTCTCTGAGCAACCTGGCGGCCGCCTGCTACTGGGGGCTCACCTTAATGCTATTAGACTTGGGGTTACCTTCTATTGGCCTAAGCCATCTTGTAGCTCACAACTTTCAAAATTAAGGGATGTACGAGCCTCAGCCTTCCTTAGTAGCAAAGACAGCAGATGTATGCCACCGTGCTTGGTTAGTTTGCATTAGAACTCTTGACTCAATGAGATAACAGAAGCATTTGAGTATTTCACTTCAGATGCCTTAAACTGATTGGTTTGGTCTTTTTTGATAGGTTCTTTCCATTGTAAAGTTTTTTTTTTAGCTGAAATTCTGTTGTAATTTATGATGGAGCTAGAAACCCTATGTCAACTCATATAATCAATGAAAAATAAGGACTTTGCATGACAAGTATTGTTTATTTAATTTTTTCTTTACTGTTTAAGGAATGTGTCATCAAGAATAGTCTCAAACGTTAATATTTTGAATTCAGCACAAAAACAATAAATGACTTTTATATGGCACTTGAAGATTTGCAAAGTGTTTTGCTTGTATCATCTGTTTTGTTCCTCACAACAGCCCTGTGAGGTTGGTGCCATTATCATCCTTTTTTGACAGATGAGGAAACTGAGGTTCAGAGAGATTGAGAAACTCATTCAGAATTATAAAGCCAATGAATATCTGAGGTCATATTCCACCTCAATTCTTCCTGGCTCTTAGCCTAGCTCTCTGTTGACTCTGGCACCTTGAAGCTTCTGATGCATTTATTGTACACTTGCTGACCTAGGACAAACATTTCCTGTAAAGCTAGGAGGACTCTTCAAGCCTTTTAATTTCTACCTTGTCAGTTTGTTTCTTTATTTCAACACATTAGACTAATGAAATTTTAGGCATAGCTTCATCTTATTGAGTGCCTGCGTCCCCTGAAGTCCTTTGGTGCCTCATTGTTGCATAGAGGTGACCTTCTGTTCTGAGAGACTGTGCCAGGAGAGCGAAAACTTTGACAGGTCCTCTTTGATTGGACAAGTTTTGAGCATGACCTTGGCAACAGATTGTGTGTATTCTTCTTCAAGAACCAGTTTAGCTGAGTGGAAAAGGGCCACTAGTTTTTTTTTTTCTATAGCAATTTTCTGAAGCTGTTTCCTAAGGTTTGGAGTAGCTGTGAGAATTCCATTGGTAGAACACTGTGCCTCTGCATCACTGATGATTACTTACGTATCTGTCCATTTCAAATGACTCTCCATTTTTCAACTTTATTTATGCATGTTACTTCCCAATAATTTATGTTGGGTTCAATTGAACACCATCGATCTCATTTACTGCTTGAAATTCTAGATATGGAAATTCAATTAAAAATTGCCAAATAGCCTGTTAGTGGAGAAGAGAAAATGTTCGTGTTCAAGCATTAATTTCTTCTAGTACTGGAAACAGATCTTGACTAAGGAAATCATGGATCTCTTGAAGCATTGAGGGTTAAGTATTGAGCATTTATGATGAGAAGAACACTAGGCACAGAGCTGATTGATTTGCATTCTGAGGTTTTTTCCTGAATAGGAGGGAATTTATTCTTTAAAAGTTTGATCTAGAATTTTCATTTGGTTGTTAAAGTACCACATTATCCTTAGGTTCCAAGTGACCTTTCTGCCTAAGCAGAGATACCTTGATGAAATGCAGTTTTGAATATTCATTCATTCAACAATCTTTTTCTGATGTGCTTTGAATGACTAATTACATTAATGTCTAATTTGATTCTCAATATCCTGATGTCATGGAGATTTGTCCAATTTGTTGGAATTTGCTATTTGAACTTCAGAAAATACCCTTAGCTTTTCCCTTCCCCCTGCCTATTTCCCTTTTCCCCAATATATTTACTATGTTAGGCATTTGCTGTGAAATAGGAGCCCAATGACTGAAGAGAAGAAAAGTTAGACATGTTTGTGACAAGATTGAGAGACAAGTTGCAAACAGGGCACTTTGACATCTGAAGAACTCAAACATCCTTCCTTGAACTGGAGCTGCAAGGAAAAGAAAACCCAACCAACCAACCAACGAGCAAATGTGCCACCTGGTACCATTTTCCCTTCTCTGGCTGGGGAAAAGTCTGACTGAAGTGACTGACTCATAAGGAACTAAAATTTTATTCAGTATAGAGATAATGGTGGATATTAGCAAAGCCTATTAACCCTCAAACCCTCCAATGAAGGGTCTTGTGGATTCTTTTTTTTTTTTAAGCTCCAATATTCTATAAACCTAGAGGGAGATACTAGAAACCATTAAAAGAGTAGATCTGCTAAGTGAGGGAAAACTCATTGCTGGTAATGATAACTTTATCCTTTTTTTCCACACCCCTCTGACCTTAAAACACTAGGACTTGCTTAGGATGCTACTGTAAAGCTTGTTACCTTTCCTTGATGCATTTTCTTTTGATCTTATACTTTTATGGGCCTGAGACCTCCCTGTGTTAAATTATTCTTCACCAGCAATGGGGCAAAACTTGCCTGTAATTTATTTATTTATTTTTTTAAAGAGACTTGCTTGGGACAATGTGAGATTTAGCAGCTGGATTAAGTTCCATAGTGTGAGTCAAATGCTGAACTTCAACTAGATCTAACTCCAAAGTCATCTATCCTGTATCTACTATGCCAGCTGCCTCTTATATGATGTATAAATATTAGTTAAAATTAAATATTATTCACTATTGGTATTAAATCATTAGAATACCTTCTGTGTGCAAGTTATTGTGCTGGAGTGGCGTTCCTCAAACCTGGAGACACTCTGTGCCTGGCATATAGTAAGCCTTTAATAAATACTTGTTGCCTTGCCTTATCACCTTTATACAGGCTACTCTCTATACTTGGACTCTTCTCCCTCCACACCTCCATTTCTTGCCTTTTCTGATTTCCTTCAAATTTCAGCTCAAATTCCACTGTCTGCAAGAGACCTTTCTTATCGTTGAACCTTCTTTCAACCCCTAAATGACCTTACATTTATCTGGTATATATTTTCTATGTATATAGTTGTTATCATGCTATGTCCCCCACTAGAATGTGAACTCTTTAAGGAGAAGGACCTTGTTGCCTTTCTTTGAGTTCCCAGAGTTTAGCACAGTGCTTGTTGACTGACACCTGTGAGGGATATAAATAAATAACAGCATATGGTTCCTTCCCTCAGGGCATTTACAGTCTACTTGGGGCATAAGACAAATACACATAAGATGGCATTTAGTAATTTCTATTCTTATGACTTGTGTGTGAATGCACGTGCATATGCATGTGTGTGCACTCACTTTTGTGTTTTAGACCAGTGTTACCAATGGAAAATGGCTTAAAAAGTTGAAGAGGAGGAGGAGGAAAGCATGTTGGAATGCTTTTGGAAAACTTACCAGTGCTTGAACATCTTAAAATGTCTCCATGATATAGAAACTCATCCGTATGCTTGCGAATCTTGGAAAGTCATGGTTGAGGGAACTCAAAGAGGCAACCATAGTGGATTTAAGTGGTGGCAGAATGTTTCCCATTGTAACCAATGTCCAAAATTTGTTTCAAGGGATATCTATCCCAAGGAAATCTATGATGAGAAAAGGTATATAACAGTAGTTAGGGATAACTGTTAGCCCCAGAGAAACAATGGTATCCATGAAATGTACAGAGACTTAGAGGAAGATCTCCAGAATGTTGGGTCAATCATCTGGGGAGGGTGTATGGGAGAACATGGACATGAATTACCCTGGATGGGATTGATGAAGGAATATCCAAATTGAGAAGATCATAGACCCACTGGAAGCTTTGAAGGGAATGTAATGTTGGTCAAAGAGGTGCTACAATTACAAAATGCTATACGATCTGAGGGGAGAGAGAGAAAAGTGTGGGCTGGGATGAAGGGATTTAAAGATGAAATATAAACTGCCACTCTTAGGATAGATAGACCATGGATAGAGAGGGAGGAAGGTTCTCCCCTCCAAAAAAATTCTCTTACTCTTTTATGTCATTTTTTCCAAGATGTCACTGTTGTCTGGGTCAGAACAAGCAGACAGAACAAGGCACTGGATCTAACTTGGTTCTGAGCTTGGCACAGTGCTAAACATAGTTTTATAAATGCACTTTCTTAACATTTGTGCATTTAACATGCATTTACTGAGAGCCTGTTCTGTGTACGTTGCAAAGCAAACCCTGACAATGAGGTTTGAGGCTTGTGACCTAAACTATTTTTGGTCTCTTTAGAGGCCAAATAGTGGGGACAGGTGGTAGGTATGGCAACTGTCCCTTGGGGGAAAAAACTGTCAAGATAGTTCACCTCCACTGAGAGATCTTCTAAATCTCACAGAAGGTTTCCTTCCATCACTCCCTAAAAAAAGAATCCACTGGACAGATGCTTCCCAGCTGTTCAGACCTTTTAATTTTAATTTCCACCCTGTCAGTTTTCTTCATTCGTTCAGCATAATAGAGGCATAACATAATTTCACATAATTGGAGGCAGCTGTGATATAGTGAAAGGAACACCGGACGCACTTGGAGTTAGAAGACTTGGATTTGTGTCCCAGCTGGGCCACTTCCTTGATTTGTGACCTTGGGCAGGGTACTTGACATCTCAGAATCTTAGTATCCCCATCTGTAAAATGGAGGTGATAGTGCTTGTACTGTATATTCATACAGTAGAGATGTTGTTATATAAAATGCTTTGTTAGGTATAAAGTATTGTATAAATATCAATTCTCATCATTATTTTTACTATTTTTCTTAGTACATGCAAAGGTCAACTTAATCTTTCTCAAAAAAATTCCCTGTTTGCTCACTTGTGAATGCCACATCAATAAGGGTCAAGGGTTGAGGAAGATGGCACACTCTATAGGTGACCTTTCTTTTTAGCATTATCATCTCCTTTGAAAGGTCCTTTCTTCTTTCAGTAGTAATCAACTGGGCCAGCACCCTTCTGGGGACTTATTTATAGTCTTAGAGTGTTGCCTAAGGACTTTGACGATGTGACTTGCCTGAAGTCATATAGTCAATATATTTCAGAAATGGGACTTGAACACATGTCTTACTTAAAAAAAATCTCCTGAACTCATTGGGGGCATTGACATCCTTTTAATGACTTCAGGGATGGTAGTCTGGATGGAGACACAACAGAGTAGACTGGAGTCAGAATTATGGAGATGACTTTCATCAGTCTTGGTGCAAAGATTGCCCAAGTAGCCCTTTGTGTGGTAGGGATCCTGGTGATCAATTTTTTCCCTCATGTAGCAGAAGGTAAAGCAAAAGTTTTTTGAAAGTAATACAAATGATAGGAGTGAATGATTGATGATCAGTCACATCTTTACAAATTAACCAAGTTAACCTTAGTAAAACTTTGGGTCATCCATCAGAGAGTCCTAGATTGGGAGAATTTTATGGGACAATCTTGTCTATTCTGTGAAGACTACTAATTCCTTTACAACATCTTCAAAAAGTATGAAAGAAGCAGTGTTTTAGAGTTAACTATGAGCTACAGGTGATAGATAATGGTATATGTTTGGGAATCCAGAAGACCTAGATGAGAATCACATCTTTGATATTTACTAGCTCCATAGGCAATCCAGTTAATTGGCCTCACTGACTCTTTGTTTCCTTGTCTATAAAATAGGGATTTTAATATCTATATCTTCTCAGTGTTTAAAAGCAGCTAGCAAGCATGCTTGGATCTTACCCTCTGGGGTACAGCTTTTCCATTGCAAACATTTTTGAAGAGCAGTTTGCCTCTTCATATCTTTGATTGTCATCCAGGTTTTTTGGAAAGTCCAAAGTTGACTTTAAAAACTGGATCGTGAACAACATATTATATCTCATAATGCTGTGCATTTTGAGAAGATCATTGGCAATTTCTGGTAATTTGTAGTTTCCCAAAATTTTTCATCAGGTAACTGTGAAAAAATATTTCTAGGCGGCAGCTTCTTCAATTACATCCCATTGTTCTTCAAAACAGTGGCTATTTTTCATTCATATATATATATATATATATATATATATATATATATATGTGTGTGTGTGTGTGTGTATATATACATATATATTTAGATTAAAAAAACTTGTTAGGATATGGGGAATAACTGAGGGAAGTGGTCAGGGGCCTTGACCGGGTGGGAATTAAACTCTGGTTTAGCATAGGGGGTGAGAAGGCAGAACGAGATAGCCTAGAACCCACCCCAGGGAGCTTATCCCCCTCAATCATAGGTAACCTAGACTCCTGAGCAATGAAATGGGGGTGGGGACAGAGGAGTGTGTGTATATGTAGCATGTGTGCCCACCCTAGACATTGTGGTGATAGGAAAAGGCTTCTGATGGAAGTCCTTCCTGGCAGATCTATTACTGGTAATGAATTTACCTGGGGTTCAGTCTCAGGGAAGGAAGAAGTAAGTGCTAAGTAATGGCTGAGGGTATTTAAGGAAAGAAATGCGCACTGAGACACCCTAAGATTTCTAGCCTGATGAGAACTGGGCAGTCTAATGAGAAGAAGGAAGTAGAGCTGAACAGAGGAGGAAAGGACATTGGGGAGCAAGGCTTACTGCCTTGTATCTTCCTTAAAGCACTTCTTGTCTTTCAAGGCATGCTTCATTCTCTCTGATAACCTAAATAGCAGAAACACATTTCTCCAGCCCTTTCATATTTTCCCATTAGGAAGCTTGCTTATTATACATACATAGGTGTTACCTGGTAAGGACAGAAACACAAATGAACCAGTCTGTTTAGGTCCCAGAAAAATTTTCTTTGCTCTACATACTTGCTTGAAATAAAATGTAGACCTTTGTCTTAATTTTTGTAGCTTTTTTTGGCTAATCTGTATAGTCAATACAGTGGCAATCTGCCTGTCTTGTGATATGTGCAAAGCTTCATTTATTTAGCTGGTAGTAGCAGACGAGGCCCAAGGACAGGAGAGAGCATCCAATTATCTTATGAGATTTAAACACCTTGTTTGACCTTGCCACTGTTCTGCCTTTCTTTTACTTCTATAGATGCAAGCTCCCTCACCCTATTTGGGGAATAAGGTTTATTATAGTTAGCAGACAAGGCACAAGCGAGAATCAAGGGCACATAGAAACATAAGGCAAAACCCCAATTATTAAATGAACTCAGCACACCTCCTTTCACCTTGCTGAAGATCTCCAGAACCTTCCCTCTTCTTGTGTTGTTTAGTCAAACAGTTATGTCCGACTCTTCATGACCCCATTTCAGGTTCTGTTAGTAAAGATACTAGAGTGTTTTGTCATTTCCTTCTCCAGCTCATTTTACAGATGAGGAAACTGAAGCAAACACACTTACCTAGATGCTGAATAATCTCATTGAAGTTCAAATTGTTAACTTTTTTAAAATGAGATTTAATTTTTCCCCTACTCTATTTTTTTATCTTGTTCTAAAGTTACTGTTAAACTTGGTGGGAGTAGGGATTCAGACAAAGTAGTAACTGGTCTTAGTAAGGACAAGCCATCTCAGAAGTCCAACTTCATCTTGGCTAACCCATATGTCAATAAGAGTTGACTGCATTCTGCTGTCCATTTGACCAGAGGCATTTATAAGGGGTGACTTTGCATTTATGCTCACTGGAGTGAGCTTAGTTGGATAGAACATATGAAGATACCATGGTATCCCTGAAAATGGTGGTGAACATTTCGTCATATTCCATTCTCTTCATTTGCTTGTTCTTTGCATAGAGTTGTTGATGTTTGAGAGTTAATGTCTTAGATCATTTTACTGTGTTCTCTCTCTCTCTCTCTCTCTCTCTCTCTCTCTCTCTCTCTCTCTCTCTCTGTCTCTGTCTCTCTCTGTCTCTGTCTCTGTCTCTGTCTCTCTGTCTCTCCCCCCCCCCCCCACTCTCCATGCATACTTTATCCTGCCTCCAGATTAGTAGTCAAAAGAATCATCACTTCTTTTCCTGTGAGGAATTGCATGGATCATTCTGATAACAAAAGAAGATGTTATATTAGTCTAGAGATCCAGGTGCTACATATGTATGCATACTATACTTCAGTTTGCCCTTTCTTACCACTGATATTTATGATTGGCATTACTTTAAATAGCTGCATTGGATTCCTCCTGCTTTTGAAATGTCCAGCTACATTTTCATGATGGCGGTGATTAAGATGTTCACTTTTGATGGCAAGAAAAGAATGGATGAACTTTAAATGGCAGAAAGGCTGAGCTCAAAGGAAAGAGACTGAGAGAGACAAAACAATTACAAGAACTTAGCAAGGATGGCAAGAAACACAAGGAGTAAAACCATTATGGAAAATCTTGGCAAATGAACTAAGCATCTATTAATTTTATGAGAAGGCTGGACAAAGCTTCATGGTGTGAGGGGACCCTAAAGTGTCTAGTTTTCTGTGAGCACATGCATTTCTATGAGAGCTTCCAGAGAAAAAGAGTTAAAATGGACATAAACTAAAAAGTTCAGTTATTTTTTTAGGTCATTTTCCCCTTCTAGGTTTGTATTGGAGAAGCAAATCTATGGTCGGAGAACAGACAAACATTTTTCAAATATCATTTAAGTGGAAGTACCCTGACTGCTTTTGTTTTTCTACAGCCTTGAAAATAAGAGGGAGCCCACACAATCTAGGCATTTTGCAATTTGGTTGGTAAATATTTAGACAGGAGGCTGGTGATAAGGAATATTGACTTATATTTATCACCCCTTTCTACTGTTTCTGGCCAGCAACCAATCTGCCCTTGTCTGACTATCTTATAAGGATGTTTTGAGGAAAGCACTTTCTAAACCCTAAAGTCCTACGTTAGTATGAGTTGTTGCTACCATTAACTTCATCCAGTTGCAGAACCAGCCTCGCTCCACAGATGTTTTCTGTAAAGGTGCTGTTGGCTCTGAAGTGTTCGTTCTTGGTGCTTATGACTATATTTATTTGTCTAAATATTTGTATCAACATCAGGATATGGAATAGAAGATGGGGCAGCATAGAAGATGGAGAGTTCAGCTTGAAGTGAGGATGATCTGAGTTCCAATTCTGCCTATCTGACAACAGCTTTGTGACCTAGAGCAAGACTTTTAGCCTCCTTATCTCTTTCTGGTCTCTTAAAGCTATAAGTTAGAGAGAAGGTCCTGAACAAAAGTTTCCTATACCAATGAAATCACAGGTCTCATGCCTATCCTTATGTATGAAAAATAAGTTGGAATATTCATGTATATCCAAAACTTGTCAGTTCCTGGAGCGCAAAGGACTGTTTGATTTTTATCATTGTGTTCTCTATTTCTTACAACATATAGTAAGTGCTTAATAAATGCTTATGGTATGAAAAAATGAATCTTTCTTTAGTATTCCAAAAGGTGATTGGAAATAAGTGCAAGCCTGTAATAGGTATACAGTCAGCATGGAGCTTGGAGGCTTTGGGATGTTTTATTAGTATGTTTTAGAGTAGTAAAAATTTCTTAAGTTCCCAAGGAGATGGTTTAATGGTTCATTGGTCTTTTACTTAACCTGAATTACCTGGAGGCTTTGCAACTCCCAGCAAGGAGAGTTTATTTATAGCCTTTTTTCTCTGGGGGATAATTTACGATTTGTAGCATCCTCTCATCCAAACCAAGATTCATCTCTTTGTTTTTTGTTTTATGTGTCATATGGTTTCCCCATTGCTCTCTTTTTTCTTTTCCCATTGTTCTTTCATAGACCAAGGAAGGATAATTGTATCTTCCTTCTGTGTTAATCAAAGATGCTCCTAGACTGGATCTCCAGATCTAACCCCCCCCCCCTTCCAGGGACAGATGCAAATGTCCTATTCTGTAGTTCCTATTCTAGGGGCATACATGATGCTGCGAGGCTCCCAGACATGAATCTGGATGGTGTCAATGTTTCTATTCATGACCCTCTAGGATGGACTCAAGTTCTTGTTATAGCTAATGGATATTAGTCAGACTGTTAAGAGTGAAATGTCACTTGACAGGAGTGATAAGTTTCCTTTTTTCTAGAGCCTTTAAAGGTGGTAACATGATAGGAAAAGAGAAATGATTCATTATTTGAAAGCAATTATGTAAAATACCCCAATTTGAGGGGAGTTGATACTTAAGTTATTTCATGGTTCTGAATCACCATCAATAGCAAAGACAGCTTGGGACACTGAGGACTTAGTATAAAATTATTAACAATCCTTGGACATGCTATTTAATATTCACCTTGTTGGTAGCCCCTCTTTATTTTGTTATTTTTATTGGCTCTATATTGACCCAGTTACTCCTAGTTGCATTTACTATGATTAATTAATGACTTCGTGTCATGACCACTTGGGACACAAACAACTTCACATGGTTTAGTCATCTCCCTTATCAGGGTGGATCTCTGGGGGCTTATCTTTCTATGCTGATTTCTCATAGTTTTTTTCCAACTTGATTTTTAGTTATCATGCAATGCATGATAATGACATGCTTGTATGATACATGTACTCCTCAACTCTATCTATACTTGTGTCAATTCTAGGAACAAGATAAAGGCAATCTGGAGTTATAAAGAATTGATTTGCAAATTAACCCTTTCCTCTCATAAACATTATGTCTTCTTTCATGTCCCCAGTCAACACTACTTCTTTGGGTACACCAGTTGGATACAACAACTCCTTATTTGGGTACAAACACCTAGAGTGATATTGAGGAAAAAGCCCCTTGGAAACCCATAAGGACTATCTAAATAGGAGTTTCTGTTATGTTGTTGCATCATTGGGGTCCTGGGATGATAGCATACTCTAATTGCCACTATGGGGAATTTATTTTCATAATATCTGAGTTGAAAGGGAGGGACCCTGAAAGTATAGTCTCGCTAGTACCCACGTACAACCCATCTATAACATCTTTGGTAAATGACTGTCTAGCTTTTGTTTGAAAACTTCCTGAAATGGGGAAGCAACTATTTGATGAAGCAGCCCACTGCACTTTTGGAACACACTAAGTGTTAGGAAGCTTTCCCTCCACATAACAAGTTGAAATTTGCCTTTCGTTTCCACCCATTGCACCTACTTTTTCTGACCTATGAGGTCAAGCAAAACAAATCCAATCCTTCTTCAAATTCTTGAAGGCAGTCATTATGCCCTTTCAAGCACTGTTTTCCAGGTTAAATGCTCCTAGTTCCTTCAGCTAATCCTCTTACGGCATGATCCTAAGGTCCTTCACTGCCTTGGTTGTTTTTTTTCTAGATTAGTAGTTCCTAACCTAGGGTTTCTCAACTGGTTTAAAGTGTGTGTGCGTGTGTGTATATGTATGTGTGTGTGTGTGTGTGTGTGTGTGTGTGTGTGTGTGTGTAATGTATAAATTGATTTCCTTTGTAATTCTGTCAATTTTCTTTTGTATGTTTAACAGCATTATACTGAGAAGGGGTCCACAGGCTTCACTGGAGTGTCACAGGGCTCTATGACATGAAAAGGGTTAAGATCCCCTGCTCTAGATGCTCTCCAGCTTGTCAGATTCTTTTAAAAAATGCTGTCCCTGATAGGGAAGTGATTCTATCATCTCTCTAGGTCACTATACTTGACTTCATACACTCTAAAATTGGATTGCCTTTCTTGAATGCCATCACGAGACTATTGACTTCTATGGAACTTACAGTCCCCTAGATCTTTCGCAGACAAACAGTTGTCTGATCAAGCCTTCTTTATCTGGTACTTGTGAAGTTGATTTCTTTAAACACAGAGTAAGACTACATTTATCTCAATTGAATTTTATCTTATTGGATTCAGCCCAATGTTCTTGCTTATCAAGGCTATTTAATTCTATCTTATTAGATTTAGCCTGTTCTTACATTCTGTCCAGAATCCTGACTTATTTATCTAATGTGTTAGTTATCCCTCCCAATTTTAAGTCACCTGCAGATTGAGAAGCACACTATCTGTGCTTCATTCATGTAATTGATGAAAATACTGACCAGCACTAATACAAAGAGAGACATATCTGAGGTACTCCAATAGGTGCTTCCCTCCAAGTTAGAAATCAACATATTTATTGCTTGGGCTTTGTTAGCTAATTCGTCCTGAATCTACTTACCTCTTACCTAGCCCTTATTTCCATTTTGCCCATAAGGATAACGTTAGGGACTTTGTGAAATGTTGCATTGAAATCCAGTTATGCTTTGTCTAGGCTATTTTCCTGATCTAGACTGATTGAAATAATGTATGTAAATTGCTTTGCAAATGTTTTGGCACTCCTCAAAAAATATATAAATATCAGCAATTTTAAATATTGTTGATAGAAGTAACCTTGTGAAAAAAATTAAACAAAATTAGATGGTATATCTTCTTTCTGATAAAAACGGTCTGACTTCTGGTGATAGCCACTTCCTTTATTAAATACACATAACACTTGAATATAATCATTCACAATTCAGTTCTTTAGTGACATATTCTAGAATTCTCTTGCACATTGGTTTATGGGTTATGGTTATGGTTATGGTCTCACTGGTTTATGGTTTTCAGATTTCACCCTATTCCTATTTTTCAACGTAGGACTCTATTTTAGGGTTATAACCAGGATAGATCAATGAGGGTTTTACCACATGGCATCAGTTTTTGAAGAGTGTCCTTTTGACTTGATGACCTTCTATCCCTGGAGTCAGCCCACTACAACCTGACTTGCCATCTGTTTTGGTGTGGACAGTAAGCTAAGAATGCTTCTTATATTTTACAATATAATTTTAAAAATAAAGTTTTATTTTATTTTAGTGGATTAAAACCCTTCTTAGCTCTCAGGTCATACAAAAAACAGGCAGCCCTGCTCTATTGCATTGTTCTAGTGTCATGTGGCTTTCTGTTAGCTTGCTGGTACCACCCTTAAAAGCGAAGTAGTTAAATTCTCATTTTGTTGTCCATTTTTGTCAGTCTGGCTAATTGAACAGTGGTACTATCCCATTGTTATCTTTCTTGCTTCCAATAAAAAGTCCTTTTTGCAGGCACTTATTTTTATTCTAAGCTTCTCTTTCTTTCTGGAGATTTAGAAGGGGATCAGTTTTGGGGCATGTACTAGGTTCTTTGGGTGACACTTTGCCCCTTCTCCCAACAAAATTGCATCTAAGCAGATAAGCTAATTTTATGCATCCACCTAAGTTTCATTGAATGACTCCCTTTTTTCAGTTTGTAACAGTTTGCGTTTGTTCTTACTTTCAACAGTCCTTCCTCCGTCATTTCTTTTTACTTCTCACATACATGTTGCGTCTACTCCTTTTTTTTGGCTTTGATATGATTCAGTCCCACCACAGGTATTCTATCTGATATATACATGCAGATACCTCCTTCTTTCCCTCTTTCATGTTTCCTTTCCTCTAGTGTGTATTTATTCTCAAGAATCTCAATCTCTCTGTGTCTCTCTTTTCTGTGGCTCTCTCTGTCTCCCTCCCTCCTTCCCTCTCTCTGCCTCTCTTTCCCCCTATCCCTCCCTCTCTCTCTCTGTCTCTCTTTCTCTCTTTCCCCCATCCCTCCTTCTCTCTCCTTGTCTTTCTTTCCCTTTTGGTCATTCTATTTGTGAGCCAAAACCTGACCCTCGTCATAGCTCATGAGCATAAAAGTTGTGATAATAACATGCTTGTATCAAGGAAACAGAAAGACATTTTAAAGTGAAATTAGATCTATAGTAATATAAAATCATTGAAATCAGCCTCCAACGCCTTGAGCTCCTCTTCAGCATCTCCAAAAGATTTCATTTACCTCCTCATTCTCTTGTAATTCAGTTGGCATTTTCTAAAGTACCAGCATTTAAGATAGATGAAAAATGATTTTTCATTCATTTTAATCTTTTTGGTTCTTAACAACTCCTATTGTAAGAGTACTGTTTTCTACTAAATTTCATTGCAAATGTGTTACAGCTCAGCTATGTTATAAATTTAGCAGGTTTTTGTGGGCTAGCCTGGAAACCTGACCAACACATGTCACATCTGCTTGGGAACCTAACCACCACATGTCACATCTGACACACAATCTGAGTTCCAAACAATGGATTTACTTAGAAATTTTTGGAAGTGGAGTCAGTGAGTATGAACTCTTATTTCTTGAATTTGGTAGTAAAAGGGAAGGAGACTATTTTTAGTCTGGAGATGGTGAGTCTAAACACTAAAGCTAGGGAACCAGAAGGTGTAAAATTGTTAATCACTGGTCTGGGTGAGTTGCTTGGAATTCTCTATCTTCCAGTCCTGTAATGATAGTGGTTTTGATACAGGGTTCCCCTCTTTAAAAATGCTGGTGCTGGATGTAGTGGCAAGGAGCTCCAATCCTAGGAAGATTCATCTTCCTGAGTTCAAATCTGGCCTCAGACATTTACTAACTTGTGTGACCCTGGGCAATTCACCTAACTCTATCTGCCTCAGTTTCCTCATTTGTAGCAGGAGAAGGAAATGGCAAACCACTCCAGCATCTTTACCAAGAAAACTCTAAATGGGGTCACAAGGAGTTGGACTCACCTGCAGTGACTGACCAATACCAATAATAGTTATAGCCCAAGATGATGGGGAGAGTAAAGCCTGCATGAAAAGACAGCCCTTGTGTGGAACATACTCTCTACAATAAGGAAGGAATTTTTTTTTTATGTTCCAAGCACCATTAAACACTGGGGATATACGTAAAAAATCAAAGATGTTCCTACCTCAAGTAGATTGCCATCTAATCGGGGAGACAACATAAATGGGGATGGTGGCCAAAGAGGAGTTCTTTGATTCTCAAAGTTATGATAATGGAGAGTAGAGCCATGAGGGAATAGATTGACGTATCTTAGTGCCTGAGAATCTAAAACTTTTAGTATTCAGTCTGATATCAATCATGTTAGTGGAATTACCAGATCTTTGCCTGAGATTCCAATACTTCTGGATCCGCGTAATGTCTGGGATCTAGTAAATATTTGACTTTTGTGTATATTCATCATTCTCTAAACTCATCTAGTAATATACTCCCTTGGATTAAGAACCTCTTTTCATATTGGCTTTAATGAGATACTTTAGGGCTCAAAAGAGCTTTAATCTGGCTGATGTTGGTATTCCCACCATTCATGCTGGTAGCATCTCCTTTACAATTTATCAAATTGTCTTTAAGGTTCTCTGACAGTGAAATATTAATCACATCCTTGGCCAACCTGGCGAGCAGTGTCTTTGAACTTAACTGGTCCATAGGCAATAGATACTTAGGTCTTTTCAGCATGGTAGAACCTTCTGGAACCTTCCAGAACTTGTCTTCTATTAGCACAGTTTTTAGAGTTGTGGGGTCACCTCCATACCACAGGAAGGTGCTAGTTTAGGAATTTTGTGGAATATTAGTACAAACTCTTTGAGAGCAAGAATTCTTTCATTATTTGCATTTGTATTCTCAGACTTTAACACAGTGTCTGGGGTAGAGTAGATTCTTGATAAATGCTTGTTAATTGATTAGTATAAAAAAGAAATTGATGGAGAGAACCTAGAGGTTATTCCTAACTAGATCATAGTAAATTCAAAACTGCAGATAAGATAACATCCAATTTTTCAATGGAGCTAACTTTCACTTATCTACTTTATGGATTATCTGTAGCAAATATTAAATTTGAATATGTTTTCTTCCAGCTGCAATGTATATTTCTGGCCTGTTCTTTTCTCCTTTCACTAACGTTTGGCTTGTGCTCAGGAAATGCAACTAGTTTTAATATTTCCTTAAGCAAAAAATAATTAGGAGTGTAAATCTGTTTGAAACAAATGTAATGCATTCATCTACTAAATGGAAATGATTTTTAGATTTTCTACCATTTATAATTCTCTTCATCATTGTTGCTTTCTATCAGAGAAAAAAATAATAGTTATAGTTCACATCAGTGTCACTCTTAGTAAAGCCCTTGATGCACACAACCCAGAAAAGTCTAATTATTTTTACTCCCCCCCATTTTCTAGGTAAGGAAACTGAAGTTCAGAGAAGTTAAATTATTTTCATTTAAGCTGTATGACCCTGGACAGATCACTTTACTTCTACCACATTGTAGGGTTGGCATTGGAACATCCATCTCCTAGTTCTAGACCTGATGTTTTGTTTACTTCCCAATACTGCTATTCTGAAAGATCATCCAATGCGGACACCTTTCCCTTGATGGCCCTGGATTTGAGGTACCATGAGGAGCTCCCGAGGATGTTCTCAGTGTTGTGCAACTTTCATGTCAGTCCTCTAGAAGGTGGAATATTTGTATCTTTCTAATTCTGAGAATCTTTATCTTCATTTATGTTCCATTACAGACTGAATAGGTGCCAAGAATCCCATCAATTGATAATGCTACATTGATTGAAATTTATGGACTCAGAAATGCAAGTCAGCAAAGTATTCTTCATTCCTAGACAAATCAGATGTTTTAAAAAAGTAGGTTAAATTTATCCCCCTTCTGACCAAGATTGCTGATTGTTACACGTTGGCTGTGTTTCCAAAAGGACGAGTCAGGTGTACTGAGAATATGAAATTCTGAGGACAAGGTATTTTCCCATTTAATACCATGTAGTGTATGGTCCCCACTGAAATCCACAGTTGCCCACGGTTTCCTCCTAACTAAGCAGGACTCCTCGAGTTGGCCTTATATTTTGATGGTATATGTAGCAGTTTATGAAATTTGGTTAGAGATACTGACAGGCCTCTTTGACTACATGTATATTTTCCTTCTGCCACAAAGCATGTTATTCTGAGCATTAAGTACTCCTTTGGGTTAATGAGTTAAAAACTTCTGAGTTTTCCATTTTTCTTTGGGTAATTCTTCATTTCTATTCAGAGACTGTAATAGCCTATGACTCACAGTCATACCTCAGAACTGGAAGGATATTGGTATTAAAAAATGGGTTTTTTTTTTGTTTCAGAGGAAAAGTTGAGATGATTAAAGGACCTGGAAAATTGAATAAAATTATCATTTTTATTAAGTTTATCACAAGGTACTCTTTTGAAGTATTTTATTTTTTCCCCTAGTTATCAAGCATTCATTTCCTCTCTTTCCCATTTCCCTTCCTAATCCTATTAAAAAAAGGAAACCCAAACCCTTGATTTTGGAAAAAAAACTCTGATCAATGAGCCATAGTTTTAGGGGGACCAGTTTTGTGAGAAGGGATAACTTGGTATTTGTCTCGGAGGTTTTAGATCTTTACAGGGAAATGAATGAGTGCAAGTATTAGAATGAGTAGCAAAGAGAAAGAAGGGTGGTAATGACGAATTCCTTAGAAGGAGTCAGGGATAGGCTCCATTGTTGGCTGCACCTCCCTCCCTGATGGACATCCGGCCAGACCTTGGAGAGGGATTCATACCAACAGAAACAGACTGAGAGGTCAATTGACAGGCAAAACCATGAGCTATATTGATAGATTCTGGTTTGCTGTCCAGGAATGCTATACTCTATAGGTATATCTGTAGAGTATTGCCCCTTCCAATGTCATTTAGCAAGAACATCATTACTGCATCATGCTGAAATCCTACTATGAAACCTAGTGTAACATTGACCAATTACCCATTTATAACATTGTTTTGATGGAGATAACTGGTTTTCCTAATGTTTTGCCTAATGCAGTATTTTCTTGGGTGGGTATGGGTATGCCTGCCTCATGCAGCCTCCTGTTTAGTGAATTTATGAGTACATCTATCAGCAAAATCACATCCTTCACATCAGAGCATTTGTGGGATTGGTAATGGTTATGGAGAAGAATAAGAACTAGTTTTGGTGTGCCTGCAGAATAACAATTAGGCTGATGAAGGACTAGCTAGGTGTGGAAAAGGGAGCAGAATTTTAAAAATGAATATCTCTATTTTCAAACATGAATACAGAATAATGCAAGAACGATTTTCAGAAGGTGGGATTTGGGTGGCAGATTATTTGATTTTTGAAACAAGTTCAGGTATGATGGCTTCATTTTTCACAAGGATAATTTAAATCAACATTCAGCTATGAATATCTCCCATAATCAAACTGAACTGAGATAGTGTAGTGTAAAGGATGGGGAGCAGACCTCTGATCCAAGAAGGTTTGAATAAAGGCCACCTCTGAAACATACTTTGATTTGGTGCTGGGTGAGGTACTTTATCTTTCAGTGCTCTTAGTTATTTTCTAAGATTACAAGTTGCAAAGGTGATTCCAACCTGCATTAATGGAGAGAGTTCCTCCAGGAGTCTCCTATACCATGGAATCCCACGTCCATTCTCTATTCCTATCCTTTAACCAGATAAGGGTCTTTGCATTCTCTTTCATGCATTCTGACAATACTCGTTTTTCCTACTACTCTCCTACAACTTCCTTGTAGCTACAAATCAGTGTCTATTTTCTAGAACCTTGGGTTGAACTGATCCTATCATATGTTAGAGTTCAGTGTGAAAAGAGTCTGTCTCTTCTATTGTGACTGGTTGGTATAAGAGACATATAGGTTACAGTATAGAAAGACACATACTTCTATAAAATTCAGATTTCTCCCATTAAGAAATCTGAATTCTGATAGATTTGATACTTAAAAACTAGTTGCTTTTGTCTGTGAGTGGTACGTTTATTTAAAATTATACACATACTTGTTCAACTCTGTGAGCCTATTTGGGATTTTCTTGGCAAAGATACTAGAGTGGTTTGTTATTTCCTTCTTGAACTCATTTTACAGGTGAGGAAACTGACACAAGGTGAAGTGACTGGCTCAGGGTCACACAGTAAGTGTCTACAGCCAGATTTGAACTCTAGAAGATAAATCTTCTTGACTCCTATCCTGGCACTCTACCCACTGTGCCACCTAGCTGCCCCTATATACGTAGAGTTATGTATATATTATCAAGAAGTGAGGTTAACAGATTATAATCTTAGAACTAAAATGGACCATAGGGGCCAAATGGCAAGACTGAGGTTCAGGTTATAAAATAGTACCTTGACTCTTAATTTGGCTTTAAGATGTCTGGAAGGCAAAATTACTCTTTCATTTAACCTTTGGCTTCATTGCAGTAAGATAAAGCAAAAAACCAAAAATGCTAAGATCAATCCATTGAGGAAAAGAGACACTTAAGAACTGGAATCAAATTACTTGACTAGGGTAGAAAATAAGAAGTTTAGGATTTAAGGTAAAGCAGACCTAGCAAACCAGGATGGGGTCAGGAATCCAGGAAGTCCAAATCAGCAAGGCTGACAGGATAGGACTGAAGTTGAGGGTTGTGGCCCAGAGAAGATCCATAGTCTGGATAAAAGTTCCTTAAACTTCTGCAACTTTCCGGATGGTATCTTCCTTTGCCTAATCCTGGCTTATCATCAGTCACTCTGGGTCCAGACTGCCTAATTTCCTGACCCAGAATATTGATAAGGCTTCATTTAATGTAGCAGTTCCCTGAACACTAGAATTATAACTTTTAGCTGGGAAAGTCTTTAGAAATGATCTTGTACAAATACCTCATTTGCAAAAATCTTTTTTGTTGATGCTTATTTTTTTTTACATAAAATTAGTTACTAAATACAGTTCTTCTCAGCACTACTGTGTGAACTGTTACTTGTTATAAAGATATAATAAGGAAGGGAGGTGGGGCGGGGGAAATAAATTTATTAAAACCTGTCAGCTTAATCAACCATGTCTGGTAGTACAAATGCTATTCCATAACCTTAGTCCTCCTGCAATCTAGTGAGGCGGGTATATATTTTCAATTATTCTCTGAGTCTTAGATTACAACCCTATCACTTTATAGATGAAGGAACCAAGGCTGGAGATTCTAGAGGGAGCATAGCCAGTATGGAAGTTCATGCCTTCTGACTCCAAATTTGGTTCTTTCTCCTACACCTTTTTGAGACAGCTTGGTGGTCCAGCAGATAGAACGCTGGACCTAGAATCAGGAAGACCTGAGTTTAAACTTGGCCTCAGACACTTAGTAGTTGTTCAGTCCTTGGCAAGTCATTTGACTTCTACCTGCCTCAGTTTCCTCATCTGTAAAATGAGTATAATAGTAGCATTTCACAAACTTATTATGAGAATCAAATGAGATGTTTATAAAGCTCTCAGTGTAGCGCCTGGCACATGGTAGGTAATAAATGCTTACTCTTCTTTCACCATTCCCCTCCTCCCTTCCGACTGATGGGGAGGAATGTTTTGGTATTGTTGCTTCCATCTCATTCAATTGCAGGATCTTAGTGGGGGCCTGTTATACCAAACTGCTGAAGATCTAGAGATTGAGAATTATAGAATCGCAGAACTAGGACTGGAATGGAATTACCAGGTCATGTAGACTAGAGGTGTAAATTGGGTGAAAGCTGGACTTAGGAGAACCCTGCTGGGCCAGAGAGTGGTAGAGAAATGGTTGTTACTGGTCTGGACAGGGTTGGCAGGCTGACCTGCTCCTCAGAGAATGGTGTATAAAATCAATGCACATTAGATAGAAGAGGTATTCTTCATGCTTCAGTGATAAAATGTAAAATTTCCCAAATACGTTGAATTATACTCAGTGATAATTACTCATTGTACCTATTTAACATTCATATTTCTGCATCCCTGTACCCAGCTCCTCTTAGGAGTAGAGAGGGTGGCATTGAGTGTTCCTGTGTTCTTGCCCCCTCCCACCCCAGTTTGCTGATGGCTTTGTCCCGAGCTAGGTGGGCCTGTGTTTTTCCTTGGCAGATGGCCAGTTTCCAAAATAGCTAAACCTTAACCTTTGGATCACTTCCCAGAAGCAGTACTTCCGCCTACAAACTCTGGACATCTGCTCATTTAATCATTCATTGTCTGCCTTAACTTTGCTCTGCAGGACCCTGCCTAACCTTGTCAGGTCATGTTCTTTATTTTCCCTGTCTCTGTTGCCCTTGAGCTCAAAATTTCTTGGTGTAGTGCTTGGGTTATTTGGTCACTTCTCCAGTCTCTCTCTCTCTCTCTCTCTCTCTCTCTCTCTCTCTCTCTCTCTCTCTCTCATATGTACACATAAACATGTATGTGTGTGTATTAAGACTTGTGCTTTTACTGTTCTGTAAAGTCCCCTCTGCCAAAGCAGATTGGCACCTGTTCTTTAAGTTCAGTCTTAAGGAATATGGGGGGAGGGGGGGGAGAGGGACGGCCCTGGAAATTCAAGTGATTAGCCCAGAGTCACATAGCCAGGATGTCAGAGGTAGGTCTTGAACCTAGCTGATCCTGACTCAGAACCTGATTCTCTATTGACTAGTCTATTCTGCTTCTGTTGTGGTGTTAATGTTTTTGTTCAGGTGTGTCTGACTTTGTGAACCCATTTGCGGTTTTCTTGGCAAAGACGCTGGAGGGGTTTGCCATTTCCTTCTCCAGCTCATTTTACAGATAAGAAAATTGAGGCAAACAGGATTAAGTGACTTGCCCAGGGTCACATAGGTTAGTAAGCTTCTACCTTTTGCCAATTATCAATCCATGTTCTGTTTTTCAAGAAGTGACAAGTGCCTGCTTGCTGCTACTTGGAATCCACTAGAAAAAAATTCTGGAAATTCTCCCTTGAATTAGGAGTATAATATACCCTCTCCCTCAATGGAAGTGATGTAGGTAGGTTCTTAGCCCTCTGAGAAATTTCTGAATACTTTTGAGAGACCACAGACAAACGTGTAGGAATGGTAGCCAGCTAATGACCAAATTTTATCATGTCTGGGGAAAGCTGCTCCTGAGCCCAAAGGCAAGATTTTATGAGGCAGCAGTGACATTATGGAAAAAACCCTATGATTGGAATTAAAAGTCTTGGGTTCAAATTCTGGCTCAGTGTGACCATGGGCTAATTTTAGCTGTCTTTTAGCTTTTGCTTTCTGATTTGTAGAATCTGGATAATGACAATTGCCTTTCCTACTTCACAAGACAGTTGTAAGGAAAATGCTTTGTACACATAACTGTGAATGTTGTGTAATTGGTATTGTTATGATGATGGTGCCACACTTTCCATTGTCAACTAGACTTAGGTCAAGCCTTGATATGGAGGAGATGACATGCATTGTAGCTTATGTAATTGATGCATCTTTAACTCCTACTGCTCCATTGGCTTTTCTGTTTTGCAAATATACTTGAATCAAGGTCTAGCGGTTCCTTACTACCTCTAGGAGCAAACATGAAGTCTTCTGTTTGGCTTGTAAAGTCTTTTCTATTCTGGCCTCTTCCTACCTCTCCAGTCTTCTTGCACTTTATCCCCCTCTGTGTCCTCTTTGATTCCAGGACTTGGTTTTCTTGCTGTCCTTGAGCAAGAGACAATCTCCTTAATGTCCATTTTCACTGACTATCCCCCATGTCTGGAACTCTCTCCCTCCTTTTCTCTGCCTCTTAGCTTTCTTGTTTTCTTTAAAGTTTTAGCTAACGTCCCACCTTCTGGAAAAGGTCTTTCTTAGTCCTCCATAATCTTAAAGCTTTCCCTTCGAGACTATGCCCAATATGCCTTCTCTGTATCTTGTTTGTTCTTAGCTGTTTGCATGTAGTCTCCTCCATCACACTGTGAACTTCTTAAGAATGTGTATTGTTATTTATTAGTACTATTACTATTACTACTTTTCTCTTTGCATCCTTCCTGCTTAGCAGAGTGCCTGACTGCCGTGTAGTGTGGTTACTTAGTAAATGGTACTAGACTCTACATCTTCAAGGAGCTTATGCTTGACCCTGAGTATCCCTTCTCTTACCTCCTCTTTCTTTTCCCTCACTTTCCTTTCTTTGTTAAACCTCTTGAAAATAACTATGTTTGCTTCCTCTGTGTTACTCCTTAATGCCCTGTTTCCACTAAAAATTTTCTTGAAGGTAACCAATGATCGGTTTATCACATACTTTGTTGTAGTTCAGTCATTCAGTTGTGTCTGAATCTTGCTAACCATGGACCATAGCACACCAGGTCCTTCCATTCTCCACTATCTTTCAAAGTCTGTCCAGATTCATGTTCGTTACTTTCATCTATCTTCATTCATCCATTTCATTCTCTGCCCTCTACTTCTACTTTCTTTTTCAATCTTTCCCAACGTCCAGGTCTTTTCCAAAGAGTCCTGTTTTCTCATTATGTGGCCAAAGTATTCAAGCTTCAGCTTCAGTATTTAACCTTCCAGTGGACAGCCTGAATCAATTTCTTTAAATTTGACTTATTTGATCCCTTTGCTGTCCAAGAGACTCTCAAAAGTCTTCGACTCTCACAGCCATACATTACTACTAGAACAACGATAGCTTTGCCTATATAGACCTTTGTCAGCAAGGTGATGTCTCTGCTTTTTAGTATGCTGTCCAGATTTCTCATAGTTTTCCTTGTAAGGAGTGTCTTTTAATTTCAGCACTGATGTTGCTGTTTGCAGTGATCTTTGAGATCAAGAATATATCATCTGAAACTGCTTCCATTTCTTCTCCCTGTAGTTGCCAGGAAGTGATGAGATCAGTTGCCAAGATCTTAGCTGTTTTTATGTTAAACTTCAAATTAAGCTTTTACACTCTCCTCTCACACTCATCAAGAAGCTTCTTAATTCTTTACATTCTGCCATCAGAGCAGTGTCGCCTGCATATCTGAGGTTGCTGATATTTCTCCAGGCAACCTTAATTCAGGCTGTTGATTTATCCAGCCTGACATTTTGCATGATGTGCTCTGCATATAAACTAAATAAATAAGGTGACAATCTTAAACACTTGTTCTATGTTCAGATGTAACTGTTGTTTCTTGGCCCATATACAAATTCCTCAGGGGACAAACAAGATGATCTGATACTCCCATCTCTTTGAGGACTTGCCATGCTTTGTTGTGATCCACACAGTCCAAGGCTTTAGTGTAGTTGATGAAGTGGATAAGGTGATTATTTCTGTATCAATATTCTTCTTGAACTTTGCTGAGTTGTCCGTTCCATTTATTCTTCTTTAAACTCTTTCCCCAGAGCTTGGTTCTTAGCATTCTCTTCCACTTTCTCTGTCTCACCCTTCCCTTCCCAAGACTGATTATGTCCATTTTAACTCTCAGATCTCTTTGGCCCAGTCCTGTGCCCTTCTCTAAACAGTCTCCTATCTCAAACGTTTCCTGGACTCTTCATAACTTTTGGATCTCCTGCCATCACCTTCAATTTAATGTGTTTCATATGAAATCATCTGAAAGGGGATAGAACAGCCCAGTAAAAGGAGTCCTGGCTTTAGAATTAGAAGGGTTGGATTCAAAACATGGCTTTTCTCTGTTTATCCAAGGTGAACTTTGGACAACTTACCAAGCTGCTGCTACCATCACAGTATGAGAAACTTTTGACAATTGATGGTTAAAGGTAAGAAGAGGCAATGCTGGAATGTTAAAAACTAGAATGGGTTGAAGAATTGGGTTTTTCATGGTGTTATAGAAGGCCGTTAAGTTAGCCAAAGTAGCCCTGTTGGCTAAAGAACTGTGCTTGTCAGGCTGAGGTCTTGGGGGATACCTGCAAGGGTCAGTTGACTTTACTTGGTTTCATGACCTCAGACTATACCCTGTTCTAGCTAGATAGCTTCCATGTAGGGGCTGAGGTGTTGAAAAGCAAGTAATATCATGCATGTTCATCTTTACTATTGGAAAAATAACTTAAAGCATATGTCCTGCTGGTTGTCTATATGTAAAAGATTGGATATTAAGTTGGCTTGTCATCTCTTTCTCTCTATCATCCGTGTTAATCAAGTCTATTACATGCGGGGGAGGGGGGTCTTTGTAGATTTTAGGATGGTTCCCCCCCACCAAGGCGTTGAAGTTAGAATAATATGTCTTGTCAAATGTAAAGATTTGATATCAAGAGGAAGTATCATATTGTGGAAAGAGGTGTAAGGAAGCCTGATTTCTACTTCCAGTTTTGCTACTAATTGACTGTGTGATCCTGAATAAGTCACCTAAACTCTCTGGTCTTCTGTAAAATGGAGGGTTGTGCTACATGATTTCTAAGGTCCCTTATGTATAGTATAGAATACACTATACTTGTGTATATAATCTAGCAATAAGATTTTCTCTGTCAGATATTACACAATTCTTGATTGATCTTTAGATTCTCTCTCAGAAGAAAGTATTTTTGAATGTTAATAATTTATATTCCTACTTAAAGACAAGAATTGAGGTCTAAAGAGGGACTATTTCCTAGCTTTGAAATCATATAGGAGAGAACATCTGTTTCTAAGGCATATAGCCCTAAGAGTTGTCACTCACTATGGAACTAACTCCTCTAGTTAGTTACAGGGAAACAAAGACTTGGTATGTGAAGGAAGAAGCTAAGGATTTGTGGCTAAGGAGTGTCTGGTAGTTTTGTGATACCTTAATTGAAGCTTAAGTAATAATTATAACAATAATAATAGTTACAAAAATAGCTAATGTTAACATAATGCTATAAGGTTTGCGAAGTACTTTTCAAACTCCATCTCATCTTCATGGCAATCTTGTGAGATGCTGTGTGTGTGTGTGTGTGTGTGTGTTGGTCCTTTTTTTGCCAAAGAAGACCATATCATCAGAGAAATAATGACATGACTTGCACTTGACTTTGTTTTGAGTAAGGGAGGGCTGTGTAGGTCACCCGCCTCACTTTTCCTCCAGAGCCATCTGAATCCAGTGACCAGATATTCATCAGGATGACTAGAGATGAGCCAAGATGAGGTAGTTGGGGTTAAGTGACTTGCCCAAGGTCACACAGCTAGTGAGTGTCAAGTGTCTGAGGTGAGATTTGAACTCAGGTCCTCCTGACTCCTGCACTGGTGCTCTGTCTACTGCACCACCTAGCTGCCCTTTGTGAGATGGTACTGTTATCCTCAGTTTACAGATAAGGAAACAGTCAGGCAGAAGTAAAGTGACATGTCCAGTTTCACACACTAAATATCTGAACCCAGCTGTTCCTTACTGCAGCTCCAATGCTCTATCTAAGAGATCCCCAAGTGCCTCTACTGGTGCTCTTTGTTGAGCACAGGTAACCTAAGTTGGTGAACGATAGGAAAATGATGCTGCGTGAATTCCAGGGAACTTTTCAGGTTGGAAATTCAGGTACCAGATACAGCTAGATCCTGATTCAAACTTGTACTATTCGAAGTTGCATTTCTGTAAAATATGGTAATTGGTTTAAGGTCAATGGAAATATACAGTGAAAATTTGATTTAATGCAAACACATCAGGAGATTCACTATTTGCCCTGGTTGGGACCTAGCTATAGAATATGCTTTCTATCATAGTGCTTCTTTGACCTAATGCATAGGTCTGACCAAATTATACCCTTCCTTAAATACCTTTGATGGCTCACTATTGCCGTTAGAAGAAAATACAATCTCTTAATTCTGGCTTTTAAGACTTTCCACAATGTGGGTCTATTCTACCTTCCCATATTTACTTCCCTACTCCCTTTACTTATTCTGTGTTTTAGGTAAACCAGACTACTAACAGTTACCTCACCTCTACCTTCTTTTCCCCATATGTGCCTTCATTCATATTATCTGCAGTGCCTAGAACATATAACTAGCTCATCTCCACCTGTTCTTTTTCCTTTGTATCCCTAACATTTAATACAGTGGCGTTAGTAGACATTTGGTTACTTTTCATTGAATTGAGTTGTACCTAGTAATGCACTTCTGGTGCAAAGCTTCTATCTGGCATGACTATGTAGGGGATTCTCTAGCTTTGTGATCAGTCTTGTTTTTGTAGTAAGAAGACCAATACTTTCACTCACGGTGACTTTAGTGACATTTTGAGAATTTGCTCAGCCTTTCATTCATGTGTGAAATCCTGGGGATGTCAATGGAGAAAAAAGACAAACATTTGGGTCGGTGGGGAGTTGGAGGAGAATTTTATACTGCAAAGTTCTCTAATTTCATTGGTATAAGGATCTCTTTTACCAATAAAGACTGCAATTCCTCTGACACCTTAGTGAACAGCTTTCTGTAGTTGCTGGGGCCAATAAAATAAAATAAAATAAAATAATTAACTTATGGGCAAGCTTCTGATGCTGGTTCTTCCCAAGCATTGATGGACTGACCACTGGACAACATATAGCTGGTTTGAGGGTCCATGTCTGTTGGGAATACATATGGGGAAGATAGTGGAGTTTCTGTCTTTGAAATCATTTCAGGTAGATGCGGGGTGCCCCAGTTGAAATTTTAGCTTCTGCTCTTTGGTTAGAATCTTTTGGGTGAAGAATGATCCTTTTTATGTATTTTCCTTAAAATGTATTTGTTATTATGATTGCAAGAAGATAAGATCATTACTAGATGTATAGTAGGAGGCAAAAATCCCTTTGTTTTCATGATCTGCTTTGCTTTGTAGGTGGGGTGGAAGTATCAACTATATTACTTTTCTCTTTTCTTGGCCCACTTCATGGCAAAAATTGATAACAAAGTTGAGTCAGGGACAACCCAGTAGTTTATTAAATTGTTCTGTGTTGCCTCAGAAAAACTCATTAAGTCAAATGTTTCCCCATGGTACACGTCCTATCCAAAACTTGGGTTTGGCAGAGTAGTAATTACACTGATCATGGAAAGTTGGTTTCAGTCTAATGATAAACAAAGTTGGAAAACACAAAAAGAGCAGATGGGCTTAATTTGTGAAGTGGTGCAGTACTGGCAGAGCATACAATCAGAAGATTAATAAAGCAGAGATGGCATTTGAGTAACATGAAATTCTCGGATGAGGCAATCTTCAAAGTTTGGAACTCAGGTAAGCTAGAGCCCTTTCCCATGCAGAGCAATGCAGGTTAGAAAAAGGTTCAAGCACTTTTATAGGAATACCATTTGGGAAGGTATTTTAAGGAAAATTTTACCCTCCTCTTTATCCTCCTCTTCCCTACATCTTGTGCAGATGATGCTTTTTCTTACACACACTTTAGTAAGTTTAGTCAGTTTTCAAACTTAAGGCAGAATAATTTTAGGGTCACTAGCCTTCTTACTCCCCTTCCATCCCAAGAATTTCACAACCCTCCTAGTTTACGTCTTGAAAGTGAGCTGGAGATCTAAAGTTCCACCCGGGAAGCCATCCTAAATACAACGAGTGGGATCCTGGCCTGTGGCACATCAGACAGTTCTGACTCCAGTCTCATCAGAAATATTGCCTCTTTACTTATTTATAGATTAATTTTCGCTTCTGGCATGGAAAAGTAATTCAGTTGTCTAGGCTAACTATTTTGCTGAGATAACGGCTGATTAATAAGACAAAGAATATATTGGCTGGCAAAGAGATGCTTAGAACCAAAACCTCTTTTCAAAGTTCATCTCATTCGCTTCATATCAGCAAGCTCCCACAACACCAGGAGTTGGCTTATAGCTAGAACAAAGGAAGTTACCAGAGATTTCAGTGGCACCCATGTGTTATTTCACATGCTTGTTTGATTCCCGGGGGCCTGGGAATTTAGAACTCTTGGGGATTTTGGCAAAGGAAAAAGGTTCTTTCAAATTGTACAAGGCAATGAGTTGCATAGGGCTTTGGCAGTTTTTAAGTGCATCCCCAACATTGGAGATAGAAAACCAGTAATGTGGTGGATAGAATATTAACTTTGAAATCAGGAACACCTGAGTTCAAATCTTCTCTCACACACTTTTTAGCTGTGTGACCCCTGAGTAAAGAACTTCACCGCCATGTTTCATCTCTAAGATGAGGGAGTTATTTTCTATAGTCTCTAGGGTTCCTTTGGATCTTCATCGATTCCATGATATGGCTTCTTAGGAAGGAACTGTCATTGTTGCCAAAAGGTGGTCATGTAAAAAAGGAATTTTGAGTTATTCTGCTTGACTCCAGAGGCTAAAACTAGGAGCATTGGAGGTTACAGAGGAGTATATTTCATCTAAACATAAGGGAGAACTTAACAAGTAAGAGCTGTCAAAAGCTGGAAAGAGCTGTTCTGGGAAGAAGTGAGTTTACCATTACTGTAGGTATTCAGGAAGAAGCTAGATGGACCACCTGTTCTCAAAAAGATTCATGATTTGAGTTAGGGTTGGAATAGATGACCTCTGAAATCTTTCCAACCCTATATTTCCATGATTGTCTGGTCTGAGGAAAATTTTGCTTGCCATATTACTCATGCTGTTGCTGTTCGATGTAGGTGGGGCCCCTCTCATGCCCCCAAGACACCATGGTCATTGCTGATGTTCCTCATGCTGTATCTCCCACTTGAAACACTCTATCCATTCATCTTTGCTAGTCCATACCTTGCTTATCCTTTGACATCTCAGATCTTACCTCTTTTCTGAAGCCTTTTCTGATGATTCCAGTCTACATGAATGCTTGTCTTAATTCTTATTTCATTTGTTGTTTCTAGCACAAAATGTAGCACTTTATAGCTCACACACACATATGTATATATATGTGTGTGTGTATGTGTGTGTATACATACAAAGAGAGTGAGAGAGAGAGAGAGAGAGAGAGAGAGAGAGAGAGAGAGAGAGAGAGAGAGAGAATGTTGTTATTGTTAGATTAACTTTTGCTGTCAGCTCCTTGGAAGCAGACATCCTGTCTCAGATTCAATTGGAATTCTTTCTGTTTCCTATCACAGTGCTAGGTAGATAATTGGTGCTTAATATCTTCCTGTTAGATGGTGTTTTGTTACTTTTGTGGTGATTACATACTAACTTTATCTTTTAATCTGCCTACAAATTAACTGAGATTTCTCTATTGCTTTAAAAAGAAACTTTTCTCTTAACCCCCTCAATCAATCCAGCTAATGTGCCTTTGTGAACAATCTTCTTGGAAAATTTCCTACACTCGATGCTTCCTAATATCTTCTTAACATTTTGGAATCTGGTTTTCATACCCTTTATCCTACTGAAACTAGTTTTCAAGGGCCACTTATGATTTTCAAATCACCAGATTCGTGAGCCTTTTAAAAATCTACACCTTCCTTGACCTCTCTGCAGTATTTCACATTGCTGAACATCTCTTTTTACTGACCAATGTCTCCTTTGTTACAGAGACAACCTACTCCAGTGGCTTCAGCTATTCTTTCCATACAGATGACTTCCAAATTGATATGTCTAATCCTCAGTGATTATCATTGGCACCTAGATGTTCCATCAGTACCTCTAGCTCAACTTTTCCTGAAGTGATGCTTACATTTTTATGTAAAAAAAGCCTGTTACTAAAACCTGTTACTCATTGTGGCTGCTCTATTTGTTACCATAGTACATTTTTTAGTATTCCAAGTTTGAAAGCACCATGTTGACTTTAATTCTTCCTTATGCCTCCTTTCTCATACCCAATTAGTTTCCATTTTCCATCAAATAGATTTTTGTAATGTATCTGCTATCTAACCTACCTTCATAGTGGCACTACCCTGGTGCGATTACTTCCCAACTGGACTCAAGTCCCTTACTGCAGCAGACTCCCAATAGTCTTCCTGAACTCCATTCATCCTTCCAATACATTCTTATATTGCTGGAAGACTTTTATTTTTCTAAAACACTTATGTGATCAGGATAAATTTGCTAACACTTAGAGTCATATAAAAGTAAAGAAGGCTGTGCCAGGATGTGGTGGAATTCTTTTTGGAGGTCTTCAAGTAGAGGCACGATGACTAACTTGTGGGTTTTATTGTAGTGGAGATTCCACTTTGCTTATAGATTAGAAGGCTACTCGTGTCCCTCCCACCTCTCAAATATTTTGTGATTGTATGATTCTGGGACTCCAAAGTTGAATCTAGGGGGTCAGGATGATGGACAAATGGGTAGAAGCTGGAGGAAAGCTCAGCAAAAGAAGTCACTTTCTAAAACTAAGAGAAATCTCCAAATGGAATAGGTTGCTTTACGTAAAGTTCTTGAGGACAGAGATTTTTTTTTTGGTCTTTATCCCCAACTAGCACATTGCCTGCTAATGTGGTCACTTAATAAATGTGTGCCAATTGAATGGTTCATGAAATGATGAGCACCATCACTAGAATTATTCAAGCAAGGTTTAGCTGACCATTTGCTACTTTCTAACTTGAACTACATTTATTTGTGTATACATGGAATTCCTCTCTCATAGTGCAAGCTCCTCTAGGGCAGAGATTGTCATTCTTCATCCTTGTATTTCTAGAATCTAACACATTGTCTTGCATAGAGCAGTCTCTTAAATATTGACTGAATGGGATTGAATATTGTTTATGGAGTTCTTATATATATGAAGAATCAGACTAGATATGCTGTAAGGCACTTTTCAGATCTAAGATTTTATAATTCTCTATCTGACAGACATTGTGAAGGAAGCATTTACAGACCTGGGTAACTGTTCCTGAAATTTATAATCTCCTGATCTCTCTGTCTGTCATTTTTCTCCTCTCTCTCCTTGTCCTTCCCCCTCCCTTTTCCCATGCTGTTCCTGATCTCCCTGTTGGTTTTCAGTACTAGTGTAACACCACTTCAGGAGCCACTCCCCCAACTGAGGTATTCATTCACAAATTAAGGTTCCTCAGAGAGTAGGTAACTACTACACGCTTCAGGATTATAGGGATAACTCAAAGGGTTATTGCTTCCAACACTCACTCCAATTAAAAAAAAAATTTTTGCCATCATATTGTACCAAACCCTTAGTCATCAAGACTGGAAACTGAATTCCCAAAGTTTCAATGTGGTTAGATTGAAAACAAGTAGGAGGTACTTGGGAATACTCAGAGGACTAAAACCAGGCAGGGACTATCTTTATGCTTCAAAGATTGCCCTCTCCCCATTGGCTAGTCCATCCCATTACATTAGGATATTTAAAAATTATTGTTGTGAAAGTGATCCATATTCCCTGAACTAATAAAGCCTCTGGCACATGGCAGGAGCCTTATAAATATTTGTTGCATCAACATAATTTACTCAGACAGAGCCCTGAGCAGTAGTTACAGGGAATAATGCTTTGGAAACAAAATAAAAGCTTCAGAATATAGCTTCTTTCCTTCTTGTCACTTAATGCCAGACCTAGAGGCCTGTGTGGGCTACCCGAGTCTTCTTACCTCACCTCCGAGGTCTTCGGTTGGCCAAAACCGGATGCTCATATGAGAGAAAGGACGTTCCAGAGTCGAACAAGGGTTGAGCTTTATTTCAGGGTCTCGGTTACAAGTGCAGGGGGGGTCTTCCTTAGGAGGAAGAGGGGGAGATTTCCTAAGGAGGCTAGGATCTTAAGGGATTGGAAGTAGAAGTACAAGCGGGGAGAGAGGGGGAGGGGAGAGAGGAAAGAAGAAAAGCGGAGCCTACTGTCCTCTTGGCTCCTCACGTGCTAAGAGAGCTTTCAGGCTTCCTCAATCCTACTTAACCTTCAGCCGCACAGTTTGCATCTGAATACCGTGCTGTTAGATAACAATAGTGTGCCCAGATCTGGGACCATCTCGAGGGCGGGGAGATCTCTCTCCCATCACGTTTCTCACGGGAAGAGGCGGAATTACTCGAGATAGCTCGGTTCACCTCGATTCCCAGCCGTTTCCTGGGGGGGTCTCGTGAGAGCTCTAAGATTTAGAAGCTCCCACCTTTACCCGCCTGAGACTGTCCACACGGAATTGAGCTTCCAATCCCAACAACTTAATATTCCTCTCCTGTTCTTGTAGAGGGGCCCCTCAGCATTGGTTGTGGAAGTAAGAGATCTGGAGAGAAATAAACAAATAAACAGTAACAAAAAAGGCAGCAGTGACTTTTAAGGAAGGTAACTGAGAATTCTTTTTCAGATAAACTACTCAATGACAGAGAATTCCTGATGTGGTTTGCTTTTCTTCTTTTCTTCACCTTCTTAGCTGAACAGATGGGGGTGGGGAGAATATATTCCTCTAATATACCTTTGTGATAAATATTTCCTCAAACCATTTCATTAGCTTTAAGTAAAGATGGCACAAAATCAAGTAAACATCTTTTTGAAATTTGATGGTGGTGTGTTTGGAATGTACATTATGTTCGCTTTGCTGTTTGTTTTTCCTTTATTGGTGAGTGAAACTTCAGAGGAGCTCAAGAGGGGAGCTTCCTGCATGATAAACCTGTACTTTAGTAAGAAGGCCTGTTTTTGCCAGTGAGAATTCTCCTAGGACAGAGGTGGGGAATCTTAGGCTGCAGGTTCCCCATCCCTGTCCTAGACAAATAGCCAGAAGGAATCTTAGATGTCATCTAGCAGAACTCCGCCATTTACAAATGGAGGACCGGAGGACTAGACATGTTAGGTGACTTGCCCAAAGGTGTAGCAGTAGTAAGTGGCATAACCAGGAGTCAAATCCAGCCTTGACTCTGATGTTTCACCAATGCTGTGAGAATTTCATTGTATTGAAGGGACGATGGAGCAATGGGAATCATTCAACCAACAAACATCTATTGAGGACCTACTATGTGCCTGGCAGGACTTGGAATACAAAGGCAAAAGTGAGACAGTCTCTGTCTTCTTGGAGATTATATTATAGTAGGAGAGACAGCATGTAGATGATTAAGTGTGTTCAAAATATAGGGGATAGGTACTGGACGTATGATTTCATTGATGTGAGAGGGGTCCTAGGCGAGGAGCTCCTCTACTCCCAAGTCAAGTCAACAAGCATTTGTTATCACTTACTGTGTGCCAGGCACTATGCTTAGCTGGGTGATGCACATCTAAACAAAAAGAAATGTAGCTCCAAGATTATATTTGAACAAGGAAAAATGGGGGTTGAAAACTGGAGGGGGAGGAGCTCCTGAAAATGGAGGCTTTATCAAAAACTCACCAATGGGAGAAAAGATAGTGGGAAAAGGCAACTAAAGTATGGGGGTGAAGTCCAGAGTCACATACGAATGCAGCCTGGACCTTCTCTGGCCATGTATAGACTTATGGTTGGCTATAACAGAGGCTTACCTGCAGCCCAACACTTCTCGGAGTGGCTGAAACCAGATTCAGACGTAATTGGGAAATATGTAGCAAAAGAAATAAAATGCAATAAAACATAGATAATGCTAATATGTGGTTTTCTAAGTGTGAAGCCACAGGGATCCACTTAGTGGCCCCCATTCCTATTTGAGTTTGATACTACCGGCCTACAACCCTGCCACAGTGTGACTTTGTTAGGGTCATCTTTTTAGTGTATGTTCAGTCATCTTGGTTCCTAAGCTTTCTTTCCTCCCTCTTCTCCATATTCCTGCTTCCATAAAATAAACACAAGGTGAATTTTTTTAGGGGAGGATTCTAGCAGATAGGGGGGTGGGGTTAGGAAAGGCTTCACATAGAAGATGTTGCTTGTGCAGAATTTTGAAGGAAATAAAGGATTCTAAGAGGCAGACACAAGATGGAAAGTGTATTCTGAAGAGTTTTTCCTAATTCAGAAGTAGGAAAGCGGAGCAACAACTGGCACGAGAGAGAAGGTGACAGTCTCCAGAGAGTCTGGCTCATGTGCTCTGGTGACTGGGGGAAGACCTTTGGTGGTGATGGAACACTAGAGGAGGCAGCCGCTCAGGTCTAGGCAAGGGAGCTGGATTGTGCTGCATGGCAAAGTCGGTTGAAGGGCTGTGAAGCTTAGGACATAGGGATGGTGTATTTTGCGGGGGCAAAGTCTCCCCTTCCAGATCTTAGCACTTTGGGGAAAAGCCCATACTTATATAATTATATAACCATAACTATAACTCCGTGTTCCATATCTGTTATGACCTTACCAGATCTATATGTTTCTTGTCTGTTTTTGGTGATGTGGTAAGCTCCTTGAAGCCAGGAACTGTTTGGAATCCAGTTCTCTTTCCCCCCAAAGTTTAGCACAGTGTTGAATATGGTGAATAATTCTTGTGGAGCCAAATTATTGTTGCATGAATGCCTATTTTCTCACGGCTGTTCAAAGAGACCCCAGAGTACACGCTTGGATATTTTGAATTTACACAATGGAGAAAAGGGTTGCTACTGCTTAACAGATTCACTTTTCTCCTCCTTGTGCAGTACTCAACAATGTCTTAACACATTTTCCTGGGTGGCCTGGGATGTGATGTTTAGAGGATCCCATTTTCATTATTATTCATTCTCTCTCTGTGAGGTCAGATCTGTCTTTTTTTTGCCCTTTTAGGCAGCTGGCTGGTATTTGGCATTTTATCTTTAGAGTCTTGTCAGCCGAATGCTTAATATAGATGAAAATGAGCCCAGAGAATGTTCAGAAAGAAGGAAAAGAATATTTGAAGGATGCTCTCTTGCCTAAACTCATTTGTTCATTCAGTCTACATTTATTAAGTGTCTGGTAGGTACAAAGCTCATGAAAAGAGCCTATCTAGTCTGGGAGGACTGTTTAGCCTCTATCTTCCCAAGACCAATCATTTCCTCCAACCCAAGAACTGTATGTTCACTTAACACAGCCATTGATGCAGCAAGGAGGAACACTCTTAAAAGAAATAACAAATGACTTAAATAATTGGAGAGGTTCACTTTTTCTGGCCTTTAAAAACAAACAAATATATTGCCGGAAGCAGGAATTGAATTCTGCTATTTTGTGAATGTAATTAGGGAGTCACTATGATAGAGAAGAAACAACCTGGTTCTGGAGACAGAGGACCTGGGTTAGAATCCTGTGCCTGACAATTATTACCTTTGTAACCTTGGGCAAGGCACTTAATTTGTTTGCCTCAGTTTCTGAATCTGTAAAATGATAGATGGGTTAAAAGTTCTCTTCCAGATCTATATTTGTGACCCTATGACCTTGAGCAACTCATTTACTCTGTTTCTTAGCTTTCAATCTCTTATTCTATGATTCTATAAAAGAATGGTTTGGACTCTAAGTCTCAAACTGGGGCCATGGTGTAGACTCCCTATAGATACTCTCTATGTTGCTAAGGGGATTTGGAAATCCAATTCAAGATGTTATTTAAAAATACTTAGTTGAGGTAGCTAAGTGCTGCAGTGGATAGAGCACCAGCCCTGAAATCAGGAGGACCTGAGTTCAAATTTGACCTCAGTCTTTTGACACTTACCTGGGCAATTCACTTAACCCCATTGCCTTGAAAAGTAAACAAAAAATAAAATATAAAAATGCTTTGTGCAAAACTGGTCTTTACTGCGAACAAATTTTTCAATTTTCTGCTTAATGAAATTACAAGGAAGAGGGTATTGGGTGAGCTAGGATTAGGTTATAGCAAATGAGAGCAGGAGTGCTTTAGAGAAGACCAATAATTGAATTCAGTCCATCCATGTGATATTGCTTTACGTGAGAAGAAGAAGTCAAATTGACTTAACCTCACATCCATGTGGCTAAATGCTTGTGCTGTCTTCTGTGTGCTTACCATGTGGGGAAAGATAAGTGCTGCTCTTATTCCCATTTTGCAGCTGAGGAGATTGAGGCACACAGAGGTTAAATTACTTGCCCAGGGTCCCACAACGAGTATGTGAGGCTAGTTTTGAACTCAGGTTTTCCTGACTCCAAGCCCAGTCCTCTGTCCACTGCACCCCCTAGCTGCCCCTAAATGAGAAGTATTGGGATTCTTTCCAGCTTCTGATTCTTCTGGCGTGCCACAATGACCATCATTGTGTGCCTAGCAGCCAGCTTGGTGACTGATGGGCTCTGCTGCGTGGGTTTTGACATTGAGTTTCTTAAGGAAAAGGCAGCCCATGGACTAATCAAGAGGTAATTCATTTCAGTTAATGGAGGGGAGCAGCTTTAATTAGTCTTGGCAGTTCAGGTTGTGTGATTTAATTATACTGGGAAATCACAAAATGTTGACTTATCAGGAGACTCTGTTTTGCTGAAAATACTCAGTGAGCTGAGTGTTTTTTGTTATTGTTATTATCTATGATAATGATATTTCATTGCTATTATGGACTGGAAATCTCATTGATGTGTGTACTCTCTCTACAATGGAGACTGCAATGCATACCTGACCATCCTGTGTGATTCTGGGTTATGTTCCTGCCTAAATCCTTCAGAGAAGGTCCATCCAATGTATGTGGGGTGATTCTGTGGTTCTCTTGACAATACATGTGGATCATGTGGGCTTCTCTTACATTGTTTCTTGATCTTTTCTGATCATGCCTCTCTCTGGTGATACATCTACAGGATCTTCCCTTGTGAGGTTCTTGGCTGGGGATGGGATTCACCATGTACCTCTCGATTTCGCTTGTGGTCACCCTCAATTTAATTCTCCTGGAGGGAGTGGTAATTTAAAAGGTGGGCTTTTGGTTTAGGGAGAAGTTTGGATGGGGGAGCATTAAAAATATACAGTAGTTTCCCAAGGGTCTGTTCTCTTTCTGTTGGATTCTGAACCCAGTTTGTTGTGTGTTTGTACTGTGTGTGTGTGTGTGTGTGTGTGTGTGTGTGTGTGTGTGTGGTGTGTATGCCTGTTTGAGCACATCTTTATTTAGGGAGGCAGTGGGGTGTAGTGAATAGAGAGCTGGCTCTGGAGTCCAGAAGACCTAAGTTTGAGTCCTTCCTCCAACATTTTTCAGTGCTCTTGGCAACTCTCCAAGACTAATAGACTCCTGTCTATCCTGCCCTGTTTACATATGTTGCATACATAGATCAGACCTGCGATTTCACTGGTGATCAGAAGAGGGAAATCCTGGTATGAAAAGTTCTGTCAGTGAAGATTGGCACTTTCTCTACAACTTAGGACCTTGGAGAGTTTTCTAGGAGCCAGAAGTTAAGTGACTTGTCAGGGTCCTGTAGCTTGTATGTGTCAGAGATGGGACCTGAAACCAGGGTTTCCTAAATTCAAGGCAGACTCTTTTCTGACTTAGCCAAGTTGCTTTTCCTCCTCCTCTCACATATTGACCAAATTTCTTTTCTTCTAACTGCATTTCATAGTCTGGATGATAGACATTCTTCATTAACTTGGTTTTTCTTGTATGGGTAATTGATATTTTGATATAATAATCAATAATCAATTGAAATAATCAAAAATCAATAATCAATAAACATTTATTAAGCCCCTATTATGTGCCAGGCTAAGTGCTGGATTATCATTAATAGTGATAATGATGATAATAACCAATGTGATGTAGTAGAAGGAACATGGTATTTGTAGTCTAAATTCTTGGGTTCCAATTCTAACTCTGCTTTCTGTGTGAAATTAGGCAAGTCATCAAATCCATCTTCATTTTGTTTCATTCAACTGAAAAAGGAGAAGATTGGACCAGAGATCCCTTCCAGGTTTAAATCCTATACTTCAGTGGCTTACTTTACATAGTATTTCACAGTCTACAAATGACTTTTCTTACAGTGACTCTATGATATAAAGGTAATGCAAATATTATCTCTGTTTTACAGATGTAGAAATTAAGTTTTAAAATTTTTGCCCAAATGGGATTTTGGGAAAGGAAGAAATATTCTTGGGGGAATTACAGTCATAAAATTTCATCACTAATGGGCATCATTTACATCCACCCTCACTTTTTACAGATAAGGAAATTTATATCCAGAAAGTTGAAGTAACTTGAACAAGGTCATGAAATCACTTTTCCTTGGCATTTGGACTGTGAGTTGTGAGGCTGAGGCACCTTAGGGAAACTTCTGCACCTTCACAGTCAGATGAGTTCTGTAATGCTGGAGGGGGAGCAAAGTTGGCAGCTGCCCATCTCCAAAGTTTACCCCTGCTTTTCCTCTTGCACATGAAATAAATGGGACAGCTGATTTCTTGCATGAGTTCCTTCCTTTTGTCACATTGAGGTGAGAAACACAACAGTTGTGAACAAATCTGCTTCTGTTCAGGTTTTCTTCCTCTCAGACGAGAGCTGTGGGTGGATTTGAAAGAGCAAAACCTCACCCTTGGTTTCTCTGGGGGTGGGAGCGGGAATCCCTAGCAGAAGGCAAGCTGTTCTCATCTTTTGGGTGGAGGCACTCGGGGCATTATGGAGGGATGTTGGAACTATAGAACTCTGCCTTCTGTGATTAAGGAGAGAGAATTGGTTCAGAGTACTTAAGGGAAGCCACAAAGAGGAAAGCTAATGGCTTGGGCATGAAATGGGACCAGAAAGAATGACAATGGTTTTTCTCTGTGGTAAAATGTGGAGGTTAGGCCAAGTGACCTCTAAGGTTCCTCTCAGCTTCCAGTCTATGCACTTCATGGTTTCTGAAGTACTTTCTTCAGCTCTGCGAAGTAGCTATGTATAAGTATACACATACATCACATGTAAATATATGTGGATGTATTTACATAAATCTACACACACACGTACAAACGCCTCCACAAACACATCATATTGTCTTACCTGATGGAATATAAGCTTTGAGAGCAAAGGCTGTGTTTGATTTTTGTCTCTGAGTCTCTCAGGCTGAACCCATGGCTTTGAACATAGGATGTGCTTAATTTATATTTGTTGACTGATTCATGTATCTCAATGCCTAGCGCAATGCCTGGCGTATGGTGAGGGGGTTTAATAACTTTGTTATTTGATTGCTTAATTGCTTGTAGCAAGTTTATTAGCCCCATTTTACAGATGAGGGAGCTGACTCCGAAGTGGGTGGCTTCCCTAAGGACATGCAGTTGGTAAGGAGTAGACATTAATCCTGGGACATCTGATTCTAAATATTGTGGTTTCTCCTCCTCTCCCCATCAAACCACATATCAGACTTTCAAGTTTTCTCCAGGTGAAATGGAGATTCCAATAGAGCCTAAGGAAGCTCACCAAGCACCTGATCTGGCAGTTCCTTTCCCAAGGGATCTTTAAGAAGGGCATAGAGAAATCTTTCTCTCAGAGAGACCAAATGATCTTGCAAGATCACTTCCTTTTCTGTGATTCTTGTTCTCATTTATTTTCCTGGCTTGAGCCATGACCATGACTAATTCCCCCCCTCCCAAGTTGGATATCAATCAATAATCAATCAAGGAATCTCCTTTGCTTTTTAAGGACCTTATGTAAAGAAGTTTCTACAGCTTTTCATTTAAAAAATATTAAAATGTATGATTATAGACAGACTTAGGGAGGTATTGGGGTTGTAGCCCAAGATTTGAACGGATTAGACTTGACTGTGAGAGGTGGCTAGATGTGGATTTCAGTACCACCTATGCCACTTACAGAGAAGTGGAGCCTTGAACAAGTGGTTCTGATTTCTTTACCTGTAAAATGGGATCAGTAATCCTTGCATAGCCACCTTACGGAGTTGCAGTGAGGAGCAAATAAGATCTGTGCAAAGTGCTATTTAAACCTCAGGGCACAATATACACACCAGCTTTAATATTCTGTTATTGCTTCTGTTCCCCTCTAACAATGCACAGGTACAACTCTTTTCCACATCATCTAGCTTTTCTTCAGTTTCTTACACAATATTAATAATCCTTTCAAAATTGTATTCTGCTTTCTAGGACGTTGGGATGGTTGACTTGTTGCTAGGATCTGTCTTAGTGGCTTAGCATTCATTCATTCATTCATTCATTTATTTGTGTAGCTAGGGAACCTGAGGTGCGACAAGGTTACTTTCTTGACTTGCCAGAGGTCACAGAGCTGTCAGGATTTGAACCCAGTTTCTTTTAATCTGGATCATAAATGAATTAGGTCATCCTTCAACATTTCTATAGAGTTACCTGTTATCTGCTAATGTAGGAAGGGCTTTATGTCTACAATGCGTTAGTGGAAGCTTCTTATTATTACCAGTAATTCATATTTGTTTAGCGTGCAATAACACTGGGAGGGAGGTATTGGAATAATTTTTGTGCTCATTTTTACAGATGAGGAAACTGAGGTTTGTTGGGATTAAAGTAATTTGCCATGATCAAAAAGTAATAGAGCGTAGGCTCAAAACCGGGCACCTGACTGTATTATCCCTTATTACCTTGTCGTTTGATTTCCCAAGGGGAAGAAAGCATTTCTACAATTTTCAGTGTATAAGGAAGCATACTTAAATTTTTCCATTAGTAGAAATGTTTTTCCCCCCACTTCCTGAGACTACTTAGGGAGTCTTTTTCTTCTTTTAGAGACCAAATAATATCTTAGGAGGCTGTCTACCAGGCCATAAAATAAAGGTCCAATTAAAATTCTACACAAAATAAATCCAGCAGAAGTGAGAGTTGTAATAAGCCTCTGAGGTTATTAAGTTGGACTCTCTGGTGCGGAGAGAGTATTTCCGCCAAATTAACTGCTATTCTCCCACTAAAATCCTCCTCCAATGCACCATTATGGTGCAGAGGTGACCCCGGGTTCACGAAGGGAGAGGCACAAACCCTGCAAGGCCTCACTAGGCTGGTAAGATTTCATTTACAGGCCTGTTGTTGGACTGCTGGTGTGTTGTCTAAGAAATGGAAGGAAATAAGCATTTACTCAGTACTTACTCCGTGCCAGAGGCTATACTAAACTCTTTACAAACATTTCCTTTGATTCTCACAATAACCCTGAGAGGTAGGTGCTGCTATCATCTTCATCTTACGTTTGAGGAAAGTGAGGCAAAAAGAGGTTAAGTGACTTGTCCATGGTCTGGTCCGGTCTGTAGCTAGTAAGTGCCTGAGGCTGGATTTGAACTCATGTTCATGACTCTAAACCCAGCGTTTTTTCCATTTTTCCATGCCAGCCAACATACATTTATTAAGCATTTACTATGTACCTGATGTTGTGCTAAGTCTTGGGAATATGAAGAAAAGCTGAAACTAAGTCACTGACCTCAGGGGGCTTCCATTATAATGGAGGAGTTAGCCCAAACAAACATGGATGTACAAGATGTATAGAGCAGAAATTGAAAGAAACCTCAGAGGGAAGGCACTGCCATATTAAGGGTTGGGGAGGGGACTGGAAAAGACCTCTTGAAGAAGGTAGGACTTAAGGACAGTTTTGAAGAAAACCAGAGAAGCCAGGAAATCATTAGGGAGAGCATTGTAGGCTGAAAAGGCACAGAGGTGGGAGACAGTGTCTTAAGTGAGGAACCACAAGTAGGCAGGGTTTACTTAATTTTGGAGAATGTGGAGGAGAATAAAGTATAAGGAAACTAGAAAGGTAAGAAGAGGCTGGCCAAATTGTGAATATCTTTATTTTTTATATTTTATCTTTCCAATTACATGTAAGATAACTTTTAACATTCATTTTTTAAAATTTTGAGTTCCAAATTCTCTCCTTCCTTCCCACCTCTTCCTCTGACTCCCTTCTCCCTCCTTGAGAAGGCAAGCAATTTGATGTAGGTTATGTATGTGCAGCCACACAAAGCATTTCCATATTAGTCAAATTGCAAAAAAAAAATACAGACCAAAAAATCCCCCATAAAAAATATAAAGTAAAAAATTAGTGGGCTTTGATCTCCATTCTGACTCCATCAGTTCTTTCTCTGGAGGTGGATAGCATTTTTCTGTAAATGTCTATAAAGGCCACAATGCAACATTTCACATTCAATCCTCAAGGTAATATGTCCTAGAGTTTACACAGGGGAGTGAAATAGCTTAGGAAGATCACTGACAGCTGAGTGGATGGTGAAGTTGGAGCTGGGATATACTTGAGACCAGTCAACAAAATGGTGGTCCAAGGATGAGTTGCCAACGGCTTACACTAACATAACTTTTGTGTGAGTGGAAAGAAGGGGACATGGAGGAGAAATATTTTGAAGGTAGAAATGACGAGACTTGGCAACATGTTGAATATAAAGAGACAAGGATTACACCGAGGTCATGAGCCTCTCGAGGCTAAATACCAGAAAGTTGTCCATTACAGACTATATATTTTTAGGTGCAGCTCCTTGTAAAGACTGTTACATGACAATTTTTGAAAGAACATGGACTTGGAGTCAGATATCTTGTTTTCGATGTTGGATCCCATACTTACCTGGGTCATCATGGGCAAGTCACTTAATGTCCCAGAGACTCATTTTCCTTATCTGCAAAATGAGGGTAGGAATATTTGAATAGCTTATTTCATAGGGTTGTGATGAGGTAAGTACTTTGTAAATATTAGAACTCCATCTGTAGGTGAGTTGATGATGCTACAATAGGAACCCTAGATTTGTGGTCAGAGGGTCTGGGATTGAATATTGCTTGTGTCCCTAACTAGCTATGTGACCTTGGGCAAAAACAGCAGCAATTGTAATAACTAACATTTCCATAGAGTGTTTTAAGGTTTTCAAGGAACTTTATTCATGTTATCATTGGCTCCTCACAACAGCTCTATGAAGGAGGTGTTATTATTATCATCCCTATTTTACAGACAAGGGAAGTCACCTAATTTTTCTTGGCCTCAGTTTTGGCATCTGTCTAGCGAAGGAGTTGGACTAGATGGATGTTCCTTAAGTTCCTTTCTTGATGTGAGACTATGATTGATATGGGGCACAGAGAAGAATTACAATTTGTGTCAGTATCTCAAGGGAGTCCCCAGATGGATGGAATTGCAACTTCTTGAAGTAGTGAAGAAAGTTAGCTGCTATTACTTTTGGCCAGGACAGAGCTATCTTGTATCTGGTATCCCACTGGAACCAGTTCCTATTCAGTTGGCAGCTTAACTCAGAAATGTTCATTTGGATACTTGGATTACAAAAGAATTCTCGAAACTAGAAAGTTTGAAATAACTTTTGATTTATGACAGAACTAGGAAGGGTATATGATTGAATTAGGACTAGCTTAGTGACCATTTCCCAAGAGAAGTGGGAAGGGTGGGTCTACTTGAATAATAGTTTCCAGATCCCTTAAATCAGAGATTCTCAAACTTATCATTGCCCCCTTTTGAAAAAAAAAAAAGTTACTCAGTGCCCCATGGAAATCTATTTTTAATACTTTACTGGTTTTTAAAAACTTTGTGTCATTTCAGAAAAATATAAAATATATTTTAAAAAAATGTCACATCTTAAATTTAATAATTTATTGTAAATTTGTGGGTTTTTTTCTATATTGAAATTTTATGACACTATTATGCGTCATGTAACTGTATAGGATCATATTATAAACAAGTCATTACATGTGCCTATTCCTGCTTATGCATGGTGGACTTCCTGACAGTGCATGACAAGCTGGCCTGCCAACACTAGCTCCTTAAGGACTGTCAATGGACTTAGACCATTGATTGGTTATAACTTGCATTTTGTGTGTTTATTTGGAAAATTATGTAATCATTAGAACTTTAACTCTGTTACAAAACAGATGAAAAATGTATGAATGGATTTTCAAAATTTTCTTCTCCTTATCTTTCCTTATGCCTCCACTGCCCCCTTATTTTTATTCAACACCCTCCAATTGCACCCGAGGCTACTACTGCCAACCCTGGATTAGTCCAGTGCTCCCTGGGGGGTGGTATCACTCACTTTGAGAACCTGTACTTTAAGCGAAGTGTCAGAGAGGGAGAATTAGCTCTGTGATCAGTGGTGACATAGTCTTCACTTGTACAGGTCCTCCTGTAGGTCTATGGGCCCTTCTTGATTTCACTCCCCACCCCAGTTGTTAGTGCCTTCCTTTCTAAAGCTACTTTTTTTGTTGTTCACTCATGGCTGACTCTGTGACCCCATTTAGGGTTTTCTTAACAGAGATACTGGAGTGATTTGCCATTTCCATCTCTGGCTCATTTTACAGATGAGGAAACTAAGGCAAATGGGGTTAATTGATTTGCTCAGAGTCATACAGCTTGAAAGTGTCTGTGGCTAGATTCGAACTTAGAAAGATGAGTCTTCCTGACTCCAGACCCAGCACTCTATCCATTGAGTCACTTAGCTTCTTCTAAAGGTATTTTAAATTTATTTCATATATATTTTCTATATAAGTAACAGCCATTTACCCTGATATATGAGCTCTTTGAGGACAAGTAAAATAAAGTTTAAAAATACACTTAAATCTGCATGCAGACTCTATTGATTCTTTATCTGGAGATGATAGCATTTTTCATTATAAGTCCTTCAGAATTGTCTTGGATCATTGTATTCCTGAGAATAAGTTATTCACAGTTGATCATTGTACATTATTACTGTTATGGTTTACAGTGTTATCCTGGTTCTGCTCACTTCTTTTTGCATCAGTTCATGTAAGTCTTTTCAGGTTTTTCTGAGAACATCTTGCTTATCAGTTCTTATAATACAGTAGTAATCCATCATAATCATATATTGCAACTTACTTAGCCATTCCTCAATCGATGAGCATCCCCTCAATTTCCAATTCTTTGTGACCACTAAAATAGCTGCTACAAATATTTGTGTACATATAGGTCTTTTTCCTTTTTTTATTTCTTTGGAATACAGACTTAATTTTAGTATTGTCTAGACCTACTTTTGTTCCATCATTAAATCAATGGTACAGAGAGTATTCTAAGAAATTCCTAAGGTTAGGGGTAAAATAAATTGGGATTAAATCTACATTGCAGTTAATCTATAATACCTGTGTGTACATAATTGAGAATTTAAAGCAGTATTTAAAAAATATTTCTCCCTTAACATGTGATGGTTTTACTTCTGAAGAATGGTTTTTTTCTCACTCTAAGTCAAATAGCAGACTGGGGTTAGGGAGTAGAAAATGAGACTGAGAAACCAAGAAACTCAAATCTAAGCCTCAGGTCTTTGGTTGGGCTTCAGCACTCTAGCTGAGGATGATTGTGTGGCTGAACTCACAAAACAAGCTGAGAGAGTCAGAGGTTGTTACTAAAAGCATACTAGGTATTTTTTTAAGGCAAAACCATTAAAAACTGCCCAAACTGTTGAAGAAAATCAATGCATTATTGTGTATCTTTTACTCTGGCATTTTCCTGACTTCTCAAAAACATGTACTTTTATACTGTGCAGGATTGTTAAAGCAATCAATGTCCAGGCAAATGGACAAATTTGCTCTCTTGTAGTTAAACTCTTAGGGGATGGAAAAGGAAAGGGAATTTCCCAAAGCATGAAGCAATTTACTAAACTTTGTAAGCGTTCATTTTGATTAAATGGGAGGTAGAGCTAATGCATTTTTTTCTCTGCTGTGGTCTCCACATTATCTGCTAAAGGGAGACTTAGTTTAAGTTGAAAGAGCTTTTTAGCTTGAATGATGCTTATAATTTGCCCAATATAGCTCTTGGTCAACAGAGTGCTTTGCCTGTAGCTATTTAGTCTCCTGTGAAAATACCAGGGGATCTGCTTTTGGTAAATCCCCCTGTATTATGCTGCAGTAGTAACAGTAATTGCTGATCATAACCAATTGATTAACAGCGAATCAGCTAGTATTTATCCAGAATATAATATGTGCCAGACACTGATTAGGTAATGCTAGTACAAACCCTCTCATCTTATCAACTTTATGTTGATATTATCCTTTTGTATCTATTTTCTTCTCACTATTTTAATGCATTAGTTCAATATAAGACTGCATTGCTATCCACCTGAATAATTGAAGTACTTTAATAGATCACTATACCTCTATTTTTTCCTTCCTCTCTCCAATCTTTCCTCCATATTACTTCTATATGTGTAAATTTGATGAAATCACTCCTATCCTTTCAAAGGCTCCCATTTCCTATAGAGTAAAGTTTAAATTCCACAGTTTGGCATTCAGGGCTCTCTACAATATGAAGCCACTCAACCTTTCAAGCCTTATTTTGTACTATTTCCCTGTATGTGCTCTGCACTTCAGTCAAATTGGATGACTTTGTCACCATTCTCTATGTACACTACATACTTTCCTGGTCTGGACCTTTCTTAACCACACCATGTACCTGGTGCCTGGGGGGCTCACCTCATGTCTCCATCTGTTAAATCCTACACCTAGTTTAGAGATCATCTTTATATCAGAAATCTTCTCCTAAAACCTTCAATTTGTCAATGATCTCCCTGGAATTCTCTTGGAATACAGAATTATTTTCTTCATACATTTATTTACTTATTTTTCATGATCTTGTGTTGTAGTTATTTGTGCATGTTGGTTATCCACCTAGCTTCTGGAGAATAATGTCTCCAGGAGAATTATATGTCTCATTTAAAATTTCTATCTCCCCCAAGAGCCTAGGAAAGTGCTATTTCACAAATCAATATTGATACATTGCATTGAGTTGAATTGAAATTGTACTGTCATCCCAGTTGCAGGACAGATCCTAAGGAAATCAGTTCAATTTAACAATTTTTTTTTATGTGCTTGGTCTACGATAGTTATGGAAGATACAAAGACAAAGGAAAGGGCCATTGTCTCTGAGTTTCTGTTGTGTTTCTGGGACAGATGCAACATTCACACAAAGAGGCAGATAGAGGATACTCTGAGAAGGTAAAGAAAACTAACAACTGAGAGGATGAGGGAAGACTTAAGTGAGGGAATGGCCACTGAACTCTGTCTTTGGTCTTGAAGGAAAATAAGGACTGGGGAGACAGCATGGTGCATTGGAAAGAGCATGGACTTTGTAGGCACAAGGCCAGGGTTCAATCGTGCTTCTGATACTTACGACCTCTGTGACCTTGGGCAAGTCATGACCTCCGTGGGTCTCAGTTTCTTCTTTAAAATGAGAGGGTGGTATAGATGCAAAAATTTTAAATAAGATTTTAGCAAAACGAATACAGCATCTTATCACGAGATTAATACATTATGATCAGGTAGGATTCATACCAGGACTACAGGGCTGGTTCAATATTAGGAAAACTATTAGCATTATCGATCACATCAACAACAAAGCTAACAAAAACCACATGATTATCTCAATAGATGCAGAAAAAGCTTTTGACAAAATACAACATCCATTCCTACTAAAAACATTGGAGAACGTAGGAATAAAGGGAACTTTCCATAAAATAATAAGCAGTATCTATCTAAAACCTTCAGCAAGCATTATATGCAATGGGGATAAGCTAGATGCATTCCCAATAAGATCAAGGGTGAAACAAGGTTGTCCATTATCACCACTATTATTCAATATGGTACTAGAAATGTTAGCTATAGCAATTAGACAAGATAAAGATATTCAAGGAATTAGAATAGCCAAAGAAGAAACTAAGTTATCACTCTTTGCAGATGATATGATGATTTACCTAGAGAATCCCAGAGATTCAAGTAAAAAATTACTTGAATTAATAAACAACTTTGGCAAAGTTGCAGGGTACAAAATAAACCCACACAAATCCTCTGCATTCCTATATATTAGCAACAAAGTTCAACAGCAAGAGATAGAAAGAGAAATCCCATTTAAAGTTAGGGTAGACAGTATAAAATACTTAGGAGTCTACCTGCCAAAACAAACCCAGGGACTATATGAACACAATTACAAGACACTTTTTGCACAAATAAAGTCAGATTTAAGTAAGTGGAAAAACATTAGTTGCTCATGGGTAGGCCGTGCTAATATAATAAAAATGACAATTCTACCCAAATTAATATACTTATTTAGTGCCATACCAATTAAACTATCAGACAATTACTTTCTAGAGCTGGATAAAATAATATCAAAATTCATTTGGAAAAACAAAAGGTCCAGAATATCAAAGGGACTAATGAAAAGAAATGCTTGGGAAGGTGGCCTAGCGCTACCAGACCTTAAACTGTACTATAAAGCAGCAATTATCAAAACCACTTGGTATTGGCTAAGAAACAGAGAGGTAGACAAGTGGAATAGACTGGGCACTCAAGATGCAGTAGGCAAGGAATATAGCAACCTTCTGTTTGATAAACCCAAGGACCCCAGCTTCTGGGATAAGAACTCATTGTTTGACAAAAATTGCTGGGAAAACTGGATAACAGTGTGGCGGAAATTAGGCATAGACCCATACCTGACACCGTACACAAGAATAAAGTCCAAATGGGTACATGATTTAGGTATAAAGATTGATACCATGAATAAACTGGAGAAGCAAGGAATAGTGTATTTATCAGATCTATGGAGAAGGGAAGAATTCTTTACTAAAGGAGAGATAGAATGCATTATGAAATGCAAAATGGATAACTTTGAGTACATTAAACTGAGAAGTTTTTGCACAACCAAACCCAATGCAACCAAAATCCGGAGGGATGTAGTAAATTGGGAAAAAATTTTTACAGCTAAGCTCGGGGATAAAGGCCTCATTTCTAGAATATATAGAGAACTGACCCAAATGTATAATCATACAAGTCATTCCCCAATTGATAAATGGTCAAAGGATATGAACAGGCAATTTTCAGAGGAAGAAATTAAAGCTATCTATAATCATATGAAAAAATGCTCTAAATCACTATTGGTTAGAGAGATGCAAATCAAAACAACTCTGAGGTACCACATCACACCTATAAGATTGGCAAACATGACAGAACAAGAAAATGATAAATGCTGGAGAGGATGTGGGAGAGTTGGAACACTAATTCATTGTTGGTGGAGCTGTGAGCGCATCCAACCATTCTGGAGAGCAATTTGGAACTATGCCCAAAGGGCTACAAAAATGTGCATACCCTTTGACCCAGCAATATCGCTACTAGGACTATATCCCCAAGAGATCATAAAAATGGGAAAGGGTCCCACATGTACAAAAATATTTATAGCAGCACTCTATGTAGTTGCCAAAAACTGGAAGTCAAGGGGATGTCCATCAATTGGGGAATGGCTGAATAAATTATGGTATATGAATGTAATGGAGTACTATTGTGCCATAAGAAATGATGAACAAGAAGACTTCAGAGAGGCCTGGAAGGACTTATATGACCTGATGCTGAGTGAAAGGAGCAGAACCAGGAGAACTTTATGCACAGCAACAACCACAGTGTGTGAGAGTTTTTTCTGGTAGACTTAGATTTTTGTAATAACACAAGAACTTCTGAAAAAAAAAAAAATCCCAATGGTGGACCTCAAGGCAAAATGCCTTCCACACTCAGAGAGAGAAATATGGAAGTCACTCACATAATGTAGCAGATCATGTTTGTGTATGTGTATCTATTTGTGTATCATGTTCTGATTTGTTATACGGATTCTTTCATTTATCTTAGTCTGACTACATAGCATGACTATAGTGAAAATATACTCAATAGGAAAGTATATGTAGAATCTATACAGAATTGTATGCAGTCGTGGGGAGGGAGGGAGGTAGTGGGGGGTGGGTGGGGAGGGATAAAATTGCAATTGTATGGCAGTGATTGTTAAACATTAAAAAAATAAAAAAATTAAAAATAAAAAAAATAAAATAAAATAAAATAAAATGAGAGGGTGGGACTGGATGGTCTTTGAGGTCCTTTCAAGGTCTAGATCTATGATTGAAGAAGCAGTGCCAAAAAGTTACAGTACAGATAAAGAATCATAACTTCTGCAACTAACTCCAAAGAGGCAGAGGATAGCATACTGATGTAGATAACAGCTAATAACTGAGTTTTACTGTAACATAAAGTATTTGAAAGTGAATAATGTGAAGTAATTCCAGATAAATAAAACCAGAAAAATAGATTGGCATCCCTTTGGGGAGGGCTTCAAATATCTTGCTGCGGAGTCTGTTTTGTAAACTTCTGTCAGCTTTTGGGAGTCACCTCAATGTGAGATTCTTATTCAGTGACCAGGTAGTGGATATATAACTAAAGAAATAAAATCACAGTGATACTTGACATTCTCTGTATAAATAAAACCAGAAGATAAAAGGAAGTTGTGGTTAAATGGAAGATTTTCTTTGGGTAGACAGAGGAAGGATTGGTAGAGTTGCTTTTACTTTTTTACCATACAAAGAAACAACATTTCATGAAACATCTCATATTGCATTGTTTGTGGCAAATATTTATTAAAATAATTAATGCTTTTTAAAAGAAATGAAAATAATTATAGTTTGTACACTAACATTAATTATAGAGGATGAAGAGGTTAAAAAATTCTAAAAAAAACCTCAATAAGACTCTTCAAATTAAATCAGCATACTTTTAATACTTGCTTACTTAAAAGCAAAGGTAAGAAAAGACAAGGATGCTAGATGTATATATATTAGAAAATATGGATTAAGAATAAAGAATGAGAGAGGTCATGAACTTGACTTTGCAGAATACTTATCCTCTTTATATGTTATGAACATTAATTAATTTTTGAGAAAAGAATTAGAAATCATTGGATATATAATGGGTACCAAATAATATAAAAAATGAAGCTGATTATTTTAAGTCAGAAAACTGCTCATTACTGAGCTAGGAATCATTCCTGAATGAAGTGTCTGTGGGCAGATTATTACTTATGAGAGCTAATATTAAAATCAGTATAAAACTTGAAAAATAAAAACAAGGAAAAAAATGTGTGGTGTGCAAGTAAAATACAATAAAACAAAAAGCAAGTAAAATAACCTGATTTATTTAAATAATTTATTGATGTTGAAAAATGGAATATAGATGGAAAAATGACATTGATGATGATTATGTTAAATTTGTATAGAAATCAATCACTTTAAATTACTTAGCATAATGGGGAGGTCAAAACCCTAAAAACCACTTCAATCAATACACATTTGACTTGTCAAACAGAGAGATATGGAAGCCAACAAAAACAGAGATTTCTAATATAAACTAATTTATGATATCTTATAAAGCAGATAGAAAATTATGAACAATATTACTCCCACATGACAGAGAAGCAGTTGAGGGGATAAAAGAGATTAAAGAGAACTTGATGAGAGAAACAAATAAGCAAATTCAAACCAATGGCATTTAAGGATGAAACCAAAAGAAAGGGTATAATAAAAGATGGAAAAGATTGGGTAGGATTATTACATACAACAAATAGTTTTCACTATCAAGAACAGGGGAGCTGCCACAGTCGGAAGCTCTACTGTCACAGTAGAGAAGGTACGAATGTCATTACAGGAAATAAATAGAGGAAAACAAATGAATTACATTAAACTTAAAGATGAGATCTTTGCTGGAGTCACACAATTGTAAGGGTTTTGAAAGATCAGTTCATAAGGTATCTGAAGTAGAGGAAGTTACTGAAGTCGAAGAAAAAAATCTCAATGAGAATGTAGTAGGGAATAGGAAAACCTTTGTAAGTGACATTCCACAATTTACCATGTGACAAAATTCACTGAAACGTGTAGAAAATACAAGAACCCTAATTGTTGATAATTTAAAAAGCATTTGATTCTGTAGAGCAAAATATGGCTTTAAAAACTCTTCCCACACTAGGTCTCTCTTACATATATCAAGCATTCTTCAAGATTCCATGAAATGTATAACACAAAAACCTTGTTTATCCAATAACTATTAGGCAAGGTATAAAAAAGAGACAGCTTGCCAATCAATGGTTTTTCCTCCTGTTTTGGAGGGCCAATGCCGAGTTCAAGTGGAAGAGGGGTTCCTTACAGATGGTGAGGTTTTTCTATTTTCTGATGACATCAAGCCCCAGAACACTGCAGAGCCTCCTGGAAGAGAAACTATAACTACTCAAAACAATTTGGTCTAACCGTTTACCTGGAAAAATCCAAGTAGAAGAATTTGAGTAAGATGGACAACATATAGATTTCATCTATTAGTATATAAATCTTTGATAGACATTGCAAATGGACATTAAATTGGGTCTAGAAATAAATAGGAGAGTAAGCTTTGTTGCCTCAGGGGAAACTAAGGAAGGAAAAGGTATCTAGAAGAAAAAGGGGACTTCCTCTCCCTCCCCCCCCCACCCCGCCAAAGTACCAAAATCTGCAGAGAGGTCAAGAAGGATAAAGACTGAAAAAGCCATTGGATTTACTGGTTAAGAAATCATTGACATACTTTGAGGGAGAAGTTTTATTTTATGGGCAGACCAAAAATCAGATTTTAAATAAATAAGAAAAAAGAAAATTTAAACAAATAAGAAATAGATGGTGAAGAAGGGGAAACCTTGAGTAGAGTTAATTCTTTTTAGGAGTCAACATCAAATGCTTATAATTTTGGCAGAGGGTGAGATCTTAAGAAGTTAAGGTTAAGTGAAAAGGTTTTCATTTTTATTTTTTTAATTTTATTGATTATATTTGCTTTCTTTTCCCTCAAATGAATTTGTGTTCTCCCTCATTCAGAAATTCCTGCCAGAGATGGAGATTGTAGCCTTGCTTATCCTGTTTGACTCTTGTCCACATTTTTTCTAAGGTTCACCAGAAGGAGTTTACTCAATCTCCTAGAGTCCTTCCTCGATTTCTCCTGACCTTGTTGTTCAGTCGTTTTGCAATCATGTCCAACTCTTTGTGACACCATTTGAGGTTTTCTTGACAAAGATGCTGGAGTGGTTTGCCATGTCCTTCTTCAGCTCATTTTACAGATGAAGAAATTGAGGCAAACAGGGTCACGTAGCTAGAAAGTGTTGGAGTCTATATTTGAACTCAGAAAGATGAGTCTTCCTGACTCCATGCCTGGTACTCTATCCTCTGGGTCACCTAGCTGTCCTCTTCTGAATTCATGAGGGTTTCAATGGATCATCCTGACCATCTACTTGTCATTTCCTGTTCTTGCCATGTGACCAGGCCATTTTCTCTTCTGCAATTCCTTGATAATGTCATTTCCTCTTGTTCTTCTTTGGCGAGCCTGCTCATGCCCACCAAGTATCTCTCCATTTCCTTCTTTTTTTCACTTGAAGTTTTAATTCCGGATAAATTTCCTTCCTATCTCCACACACCCTCTTTCAGTAAACAAAAATAGTTAAGCAAAATCAACCAACTCGGAGACCACCTGTGCATGTAAATTGATTTTCCATAGCTTGTGTTCTTGCAATTATTGACTTTTCTTCATTTGCTTCCAGGTCTTGATTATTTAGTCTACCACTGATTTACTTTTGTATTTTCCAACTAGGACTAAATAATCTTGATGATTAATGATATTATTTGAGATTTGATAATGGTAGACTCTTTTTAAGTTAATTTTTTTTAAAGGATAGCAGGACCTGAGCATGTTTGTAGGCAGTAAAAAAGGATCCAATCTCTCCATTCAGAGAGCAAGAGAGAAACAAAATGATCCAAGGGGAAGGAGAGGAGGGAATATGGTCTAGGGCATAAATAGAGAGGTTAATGGTGGTGTTTTCTGTGGAAGCTTGAGCACAGGAGGAGTTGATGGGTCAAGGGGTTTGAGTTTTAATGTTGGTGATAAAAGACAGGATATGGCTGATTGCTTTTCTTTTTCTTAGTAAAGTGGGAGGTAGGGCAATTTTCTGAAAGAAGTGGGATTTAGGTGATATTGTGTGTTATAGGTGCCAAGAAAAGGTATGGAAAAGGAACTGAGAGGAGTTTGATTTTACCATTCACTTAGGTGATGAAAATTCACTGGGGGATGAATATTGGTATTGTTACATAATAGCAAGGGTTCATAATGAATCTGACATTAGACACCAAATTCATAGTGGATTGAGTTAGAAAAGGTGATTTCCTCTGATGCAAAGTGGAAGATTGGTGGTGGAAAGATAGGGAGCAAGGAAGAAGTCAAGATGGAAGACGGAGAAGATGCTAAATAGTTGAAATATGGCCAACAATAGATTTAAGACTGGGGAGGGGTTATTGGGTGGCTAGAGTATGGAAGTAAGTATGGGAGAGGAAGGAGCAATGAGAGATTATGGTCAGGATTTCAGGACTAGGTTCAGGAGTAATGAGGCTTGAGGGACGGATGGAAAGATATGAAATTATCATTGTAGAGGGGGTAATTTCAGAATTCATGATCATAGAGCACAATTTTAGGTGGTGAAATCTAAGGCTTTTCTCCTCCTGGGATAGTTAAATCTCATCTTCTCAAGAGACCTTTCCCAGTCCTCCCTGCCACTGCTAGTGAAGTCCCTGAAATCATCTTCCACTCTCTATATTTTGTATGTACAGAATGTTTGCATGACGGCTTTCCTATTAGAATGTAAGCACACTGAGGTCAAGAACCAAGTTTTGGCCTTTGTTTGTATCCCCCATTCCTAGTGTGGTACCTAGCATATGATAAGTGATTATTAAATACTTGTTGATTGACCAATAAATTCTTTTGCACATTTCTTCACAAGATCTCTTGCATCCATTCATTCCCTTCTGTTTTCATAACTATTTATTACTAGACAAGAATGTTTATATTTGAATTATGTAAGTATAGAAGTAAATCTAGTATATAACTGAATTCAAATACTTTATCTATATTATCTCAATTAGACTTGACTTGACTCCAGGATCTTCTCTTAACCCTTCCCCGCACCCCCATCTCGAACATTACTTTCTTAGATCTTAGAGCACAACTTTGATCATGGTTGTTCCAGGATGATAGTTATTTTTGCATAAAAGATAAGACTTTAATGCAAAAAGCAATCATTTAACCTCACTGAGTCTCTGTTTTCTCCTTTGTGAAAATAAAAGGATTGAATAAATTGTCCTCTAAGTTAACATCCAACTTGAAATCTCTGATGCTATTGTGAGTACTAGAATTTTCATATTGTTGTGGCTGTGATCTTATCTGTGCCATAGTGGATGGAAAGATAGGCTCTACATGATTGACCTGAAGTTGTATTCCTTTCTCTAGAACTCAGAGCACCATTAATCTATCCCTGCATACTGGGTGAAGGTGAAAGTGCTTTATATTTGAGGTTCTGATTCAGCATTTGGAATGAGGGTTGATTCAGTTCTAATGGGAACTGAGGTGGCAGTCTGAGTCTATTGTTGGCAACAAATCCAAGTCAGAAGGTTGAGCAGCAAACGCCATCCACTGTCTTCAAACTTCAGTCGTAGGTAGGACCTTCCTGGAAGAACTCACATGTAGGGATTCATGGGTTAACTATGTGAATGTGAAACCACATTCTCCTACTTCCTAAGTTCGTGCTATGAGAATACACTGCACAAGACTGAATGACAGTTTCTGTCATCATTAGCAAACTTCTCTCTCTCTCTCTCTCTCTCTCTCTCTCTCTCTCTCTCTCTCTCTCACACACACACACACACACACATGCATGCACACAAATACACACATACCCTGCTAAAGACCAAGCCCTTTGTTCATCCTAGAGCATTCTCTGTCACTGGGATAGAAATACAAAGTTGCTAGGAGGAAACTCCTTTATAAATGTGAATTGTTCTCTTTAGGCTCTTTGCCAGGGGGTAGTTCTTATTTGATGGAATTAATTATTTCCTAGTATGAAATGAGAACTTTTAGGACAAAGTGGATGTGACCAGACTGTATATTGGGGTTTGGAAATGCTAACTGTGGCCTTGAATGTCATCTTGCCGGTTTAGGTTGGAGAAGTCTTAGGAGGCAGGGGATAGATATCCTCATCTCAAGGGCTATAATAACATGCCAGCCTTATTTGGACCCCTGGGGACAGAATTGGAACAATGAATTGCAAGCTGCAGAGACAGATTTTTGACTTGTTATGATAACAATAATAATAAACTCCACAAAGCTAGTGGTTAGATGCGACGCGAAGGGGAAAGTTCTACCTCAAGAGTTCGTGAGTTTCCCAGGAGACTGGAGAACCATTTGTGAGGGATATGACGGACGATTTCCCTATTCAGGGGCAGGTTAAACTAGATGAATACAGAGGCAGCAAAGTTGGTGGAATATGCTGGACTTGGAGTCATGATCTGAGTTTGAATCCTGCCTCAGACACTAGGCAGGTCCATTAATGTTTCTGAGACTTGGTGTCCTTATCTGTAAAATGAGGGGATTGGTCAAAATGGCTTTTAAAGTTCCTTCCACCTCTAAATGCTACCATCCTTTAAAGTCTCTTCCAAATCTGTACATCTTGCCATTGTGAAAGTCAACTTATTAAAAGATCACTGTCAAGTGCTTCAGGGTAGTGTCTCCTCACCATCAATTTTTTCTGGTATACTTAGTGAGTCATTTCTGCTTTCATTGTAACCAACCTCTCTCTCCCTTTTCTTTAACCAGTTTCTCACTACTTCCTCATACCAATCCTCTGCTCTGGCTAGGCATTTCAATGCCCACCACCCCCAAAACAATGTATGTTCACATAATTTTGTATATACTGATCCCTTCCTCCTAATATCTAGTCCCTCTCATTTAGCAGGGCCCATATCATGCCACCTCACCTCCATGAAGCTGTCTTGATCACTAGATTAGCCCAACTGGACCAGGTCCTCTTCCTTCTGACGTACTATAGAATATGTAGTCTATAACATTCGTTTGGACACACAGTCATATAACAATAGCTAGCAATTTTTTAAAAAAATAACAACATTGTCTCATTTGAGCCGTAGAACAGTCCTGGGAGATTGGTACTATTATTATTTCCAGTTTACAGATGAAAAAACGGAGGCTCAGAGAGGTTAAGTGACTTGCTCAAGATTACACAGCTAGAAAATGTCTGAGTCTGAATTTAAACTTGGGTCTTCCTGACTCTAGCTCCAGAGATCTATCTGCAACATTATATTTTATATACATTTTAGTTGCTTTTTTCCAGCAATCTCTTTAAGGTTGCCCTTTTCCTTATATATCTCCCATGGTGACTTGCCCAGTAAATATGTATTGAATAAAAGGTCCAAGTAGTTGGTTAAGATAGAGTCCTCTGTGGCTACCATCCTTGTTTTAGGCTTCTTGTGTGAGCTTCCTGGATCCTGTCAAGCGATGGAAAGGGTCAAATCTGCTCCAGAGTTCTAGAAAGAGAATGTACAGTTCTTAAGATTGAGAGCCAGAAGGTATAATTGTCAGGTTTGCTTTTCAGATGTGATCTGTTTTTGTCCTGGTCCCTGATTCTACTGGGGATTTTACGCTCTGGTTTTTGACCCTGAAGTTCGGCGGAGTTAGGCTCTTCTGTGAAGGGTATTGATAAGTAAAGCTATGGACAGAGCTTGCTTGTGTGGGAAGCTGGGTGACAGTTGGGAGCCTCCTTTGAGCAGTTGATATGACAGAAGTGGATAGAAGAGTAGTATTTTTGCAGGTGGATTTTAATTTTGTTTTTCCCAGCCAACTAGGGGTTCTTGCTAGGGTTGGCACACAAACCACACATCTCCTTTATTAGAGATGAGAATCCACTAATCCAATCTTCCTGAGGTTTCTGTGTATCCTGATCCACTTTAGATTGCCAAAATTTCCCAGACCAGCAGATCCTTCTTATTGAGTAAAGATGTGTGCCTGGCTCAAATAATCAAATAAAATATTTCTATTGAGGGGAAAAAAGACAGAAATAGAATTCATTCAAAAATGAAAAAAAATCACAGAATAATGGGATTAGGCAATCTCAGCATTGAAAGGAACTTCAGGGGGTTATTCAACACACCCACTGGTGGTCTTTTTGCTTTTGCTGGGAGACCTCTAGGCTTCAGTCAAAGTAGCCTATTTCATTCTTGGATAAATTACATTTTTAGGAATTTTTTTTCTTTTCAGCAAGGCTAGATTTGATTCTTTGCAATTTTCACCCCTTGCTAGTTCTGCCTTCTGAGGTTAAGCAGAGTTAAGTCCAAGTACTTCAAGAAGGCTGTTGCATCCCTCAGAATCATCTCGTAGCACCAACTATGCTTCATTCCATCAACTAGATCTTCTATGGCACAGTCCCAAAGTCCTTCACCATCCTGGTCATCTTCATATGGACATTTTCTACTTTATTTAATCTTCTTCTAAATATAGTCCCCAGAACTGAACATAGACTGAAGTGAAGTAGGACAGGATTATTAGCTTCCTAGCTCTAGATGCCGTATCCCTCCTGAATGTAGATTAAAATTGAATAAACTTTCCTAGGTTCTCTATCATACTGTTGACTTACATTGAGTTTTTAGTTCACTAAAACTCTCAAATCTTTTTTAGATGAACTGCTGTCTAGTCATACTATTTTGTGGAGTTGAATTTTTGAATCCAAGTATAGCCTTTTAAGTTTATTCTTAATAAATTACAGGTTATTACATTCAGTTCAATATTCTAAACTGTTTTTATCTGTTTGGAGTCTGTCATTCATCTCTGCCTATTCCTGCCAGTCTTGGGTCATCCGCACCTTAGATAATCACAACCTCCAGTCCTTTGTCTAATCCATTAATAACAATGTTAAATGACACCTATCATCAATTTCCCAAGCAGGAGCTTTCCTTTAGCCTTGACACCAAAACATTGCCAAAAATGGAGACGTTTTTGGATGTCTTTGGAATCATCTTTGGACACTCTTTGAATTTATCCATTCAAACACTTCTGAATCAATGTAATTATCTTTGTTCTTGTATTGTACAATTATTGTACTTAATTTTTGTCTTTCTGAGGATCAAAGTCTATCACATGTGAGGTATCCTAGGCAGAAAAGCCACAAAATTCCCATGCCTCCTGGATTTTAAAAACTAGGGAGGGTTTGGGAGAAGAGACGAGAAATAAATTGCCACCACCAGAAATTCCACGTGCCTCCAATTCAGACTTTACAAAGGCACAACAGATAACAGGCTAATAGCCTGATCAACATTTGTAGGGACAAAACTGTGATGAGGTTTGTCTTCATTGCCCTAAGGCTAGATCCCTTTTCCTTTTACCCTACCCTAGTTATCCAAGCCTTGTAGCCTACTACGCACCACCTAAAACCTTCATGGTCCCTCCTTTTTCTCTCTTTATCAAAACCTGCTCTTAGAAGGTATTTGGAATTCATTTCTACTAAGTCATAAGTAGTATTGTGATGTGGCAAAGAGAGAGGTGGCCTGAGCAGTAGGCAGATCTGGGTTCAAGAGCTGCCCCTACATAAATTGGCTGTGTGCTATCCTGAACAAGCCCTAAGCTCTCAGTGCCCTGGGCAACTTTCTAAGGCTTTCAGTTATGGATAGATTTCAGGAGAAGCTTTCTATGTAAAAGAGAAAAGATATATAAATGAATAATAGTCTAAAGCCTTGATTTACCCAGGAAGTATCTTCAAATTACCTTTTTGGGGGTACTTTTAGCATAGTCCTGATTCTTGTGAGGGACAAAGATAAAACTCTTAACAGTGGGATTGAAATCAGGGATTCTTAACATTTTTTAAGATTGGTAATCTGGTGAAACTTTGTGACTCAACCGTTGTCTCAGTTCACTTGTATCAAGTATTGCTGTTACTACGTATAATGTTCTCCTGGTTCTTCTCACTTTACTTTGCATCAGTTCATTTTTTTCCTGAAGGCATTTTCTGAGTTTTATTTTTCCTGAGGGCATCCTGCTTGTCATTTTATAGCACAATACCATTCTAAAAAATCATATGTTACAACTTTTTTGGCCATTCCCCAATTGATGGGTTTCCCCTCATTTTCCATTTCTTTGTAATAGCACCTTCCTCAGAACAATGTTTTTAAATGCATAAAATCACATTTATATACTTACAAAGAAAACCAATTATATTGAAATACAATTATCAAAATATTAAAAAAATAATCAAGTTTACAGATCTCAGCTTAAGAACCCTTTTTTTTGTACCTTCTACATGTCCTTTCAGAGGTATTTGCATTGTAATTGGTATCTGATCCTTCTATGGTAGAAAAATAAATGAAACTCTAAAAGTAAAAGGTAAGGCAGAGATTCTTAACCTTTTTTTGTATCACAGACTCCTTTGGCAATCTGGTGTAGCCTGTGGATACTTTCTCAGATGTTGTTTTAAAATGCATAAAATGAAAGATGAAGGATCATGAAAGAAAATAATTAAACTAAAATATAGTTATCAAAGAGGAAAAAGTTCCTAGACTTCCTTGATGTGAGGCTTAATTGATGGGAACTGTATTTTTAGGGGGCCTCTCTTGTGCTCTGAAATCACAACACAGCATGATTCTGTTTTTGCGTAAGCTTGGTGCTGCTGACAGCATCAGAAGTACTTCACGTTGGCAATGCGCAGTGGGAGTGTGTCACTTTATCTCAGAGGCTCTTATTTAATAAAAGGAGAAAAGAATGAGCAACCGAGAGTGCAGAATCAATGCAGGGACACGAAAGGGAGGGATTGACGTCATCTGGGGGCTGTGGGTTGCCTTGTCTGTCTGCTGCTGAGGCTCTCAGGGATGGTAATTAGACTTCCCATTTATGGCCCTGTGATGGAAACATGCCCACTTTTGCCTTTGCACAGCCTTTCTTATGGATGGGGAAGTACAAAATGACAATCGACCAAGAGGGGCTGGCAGGGAATATTTGCTGGAGTGCACGTCCCTTGCTGGGAGAGCATTCGAGCTTATCTGTTCTGGCTTAAGAGTGGCACATTTGTATTAACAGATGATTTAAAGGGAGATTTCCAGGGAAACCTTGGCTTGGTTTTTAAAATTTAATTGAAATGTCCCCTGTCCTTACATAGGGACTTTGCTGGAAGGAAGATTATGATGAACATATTTTTATTTCAAAAAATTTTTTTCCTCTTCTTTTTGAGAGAATTGCAGTTTTGATTGGAGATCTTAGACTGTACAAAACAAAATGTTCTGTCTTATGTACCACATGTTGCCCAAGATAAGGGGTATTTGATATGTGTTCTTTTGTGAGTTCATATTTCTGTGTATTTCCTTTCCTTACAAAACATGAAATGACAAATGTCGATCAGGCTATCTGTTGTGGCTTTGTAAAGTCTGAATTGGAGGCACCTGGAATTTCTGGTGGTGGCAATTTATTCCTCTTGTCACTTCTCCCAAACCCTCCCTAGTTTTTAAAATCCAGGAGGCATGGGAATTGTGGCTTTTCTGCCTAGGTTTCTCAAATTGTTTTAAAGATGGAGGGTGTGCATCTTTTTTAAGGTCTGTAAGTAACTGCCTCTTTCTTTCCTGGGTCAGTTTTCATATTTCCTGGACCCTAAGACAAACTAAAACCTTAGTGTTTCTTACTGATTAGAATGGGGTTGGGGATTGGGATAGGGACTCCTGGTTTCACTGGCATGTGAAACTCCCTCCCAGAGGAAACTCTTCCAACACAGATCAGCAAGTTCTCCTGTTCCTTAGGTACTTAGAGAACTACTCAGAGTGCTGAGAACTAAGATGAGTTGCCCATGATCACCCCACAGTATAGAGATAGAACTCAGACTCAGGTCCTTTTAATTGCAAGGCTATCTTCTAAACCACACTGTCTGTTGGAATAGGAAATTAAATTACTGTTATATTAAACAGTATACCTTAATTACCTTGTATTTATACTAGTGTGCATATGTGATTTGACAGACCAAAACACTCTCATAAATGATTATTGCATCAGACTATTCTTTTACATTGATCTGTATGTATGATTTCCCCTGTATGTATGATTTCCTCCTGGTATGGAAAACTTTCCCACCATTACATATTTGTATATAACCTCTAGTCTTAGAGAGATGCCTGGGACACTGAAAGTTTAAATGACTTCCCCAGGGAAACACAAGAGAACATAAACTGCCAGGGTCAGAGGACGAACTAGACCCCAGGTCTCCTTGACTCTAAGGTCAGTTTTCTATCCATGAGTGGAATAGCCTCTCATTGCATTCCATTAATGTCCCCCAAATAGTCAATTGTTCTCCTTTTTCTGGGCATTTAGAGCACACACACACACACACACGATATTTTTTTTTCTTTTGCAATTACAAATAATAATACTATGAAAATCTCTGAACCATCAGTCATTTAATTAACAAGTATTTATTAAGCACCTACTATGTGCCAGGCATTGGGCCAGGTAAGGGATACAAAAGACTGAAAAGGAATGATTCTTGACCTCAAGCAATTTACACTCCATTGGAGGAATTTTCATTCTAGACATCTGCTTTCTTTCCTTTTTTTTTTTTTTTTTTTTTTTTTGCCAGTTTCCTTTTGTTAACACTTTTATTCCCAAGGAACATTTTGGTCAAAGGGAGTGATTATTTTAGTACGTATTGCCAGATCGTTTTCCAAAAAAGATTCTAACTTGTAAGTTCACCACCATTAAATAACCACTTCTTTCTCAATAACCCCAAAGAATACCTGTTTCTTTATAATCCTGCCAATATTGAATTTCATTGCTTTCATCTATTTGCTTATTGCCTTTTTGATGGGTTAGAGATGGTCCCAGAGTTGTTTTATTTCATACCATATTGTTTATTTGAAAGGCTGAGCATTTTTTCAAATGATTTCTGACAATTTGTGTTTCATCCTTAGAAAATTGACTGTTTGTAACCTTTATGCTTCCTCATTTCTCCCACGGTGTCTTGCACATATGCAATACTCATGAATATTTGTCACTTGATATGATTAATATCAGTTACTGAATGCTAATTCATTTTTTCTAGGAATAATATATAAATTAAGTAAAACATTGTGGCACTGGCTCAATTCTTTGTGATTGGTTCATATAACAAAAATCGAAATTAGGAAAATCTAAGTCAGGCAATGATTGACAAATACGTTGCCTTGGCTCTATATGCTTGTTTCTTGATTTTGTCATACCACTTTGTGTGTGTGTGTGTGTGTGTGTGTGTAAAATGAAAGGCTGGCTATCATGAAGTCTTCCCTCTGATGTACACTTAAAGAACTAATTTTAATTACTACCTTCTGGAGTGTGTTTGTACAAATGTAGCCTATGACCTCTTGGGAGTACGGTCAGTCAGAATGGGCTCATAGGGCTCATAGTTTTCATCAAGTGTTTACACATTTTGTTGTCACTCCAAAAAGCTGAGTCAATTTGTCAGCCCATTTCTTGAAATTCCACAGGCCATTTATCTCCAACCATGCCCTACTTTTTGGATGGCATTGGATTTCTGCCACATCTGAGCTCCTTGGCCAGCAGCAGGTTCTGGAATGATAGAGGTTTAAGAAATGGGATTTTGCTCTTGTCATTGTCATTCATGAGGAAGGTGAGAGGACATACAATTCCTCCTCTCCCCAAATCACTAGGCTGGTTTTAGGATGCATGAATTTTGATTTCAAACTATGAGTTCATTTACTTAGAAGTCAATTCAATAAGCATTTATTAAGCATCGCCTACATTGCATTGGACTATAGAGATAGAAAAAACCCCACCAAAACAGTTACTGTCCTGAAAAAGCTTACATTCTACTGGAGGGATGTAATATTTACATAGGTAACTAGAGCAATCAGAGAAGGGCTCACAGAGGAGATGATGCCTGAACTGTGCTTTGAAACAAAATGATATTTCTGAGAAATGGAGATGAAGTCTTTCTTTCTTTCTCTTTCTTCCTTCTTTCCTTTCTTCCTTCCTTCCTTCCTTCCTTCCTTCCTTCCTTCCTTCCTTCCTTCCTTCCTTCCTTCCTTTCTTTCTTTTTTTCCTTTCTTTCCTTTCTTTCTTTTCTTTCCTTCCTTCCTTCTTTCCAAAATTTTGCAGTACTTTAAGCAAATGTATGGAGATAGGGAATGGAATTATAAATCTGAGTGAAAAGCCAACCACTCAGTTTGGCTTGAATATAAAGTGGATGAATGGAAATAATGTGAAATAAGGATAGAAAGGTAGATTGGATTCAGGCTGTGGAGGATCTTCCATGACAGACTGGGTAATAGGTTTTATTCAAGAGGCAAAAGGGAGTCACTGAAGGTTTTTGAAAAGGAAAGTAATATTGTAATATCCATGCCATAAATCATTTTGGCAGTTGTGTAGATGATGGATTGGAGAAAGGGAAAGACTGGATGTAGGGTGGCCAATCAGGTGGGAATCATAGTAGGCCAGATGAGTGGTGATGTTAACCTGAGCAGGATGGTGTCCTTTTGAGTGAGAGAAGGGAAAGATACAAGAAATGTGGACATACAATCAACAGGAATTGATGATGTTGGGTGATCAAAGAATCTAGTATGTTTCTACTATTACAAAGTAGGGTGACCGGAAGAATTACAGCAAAGTTTGAAGGGAGTTAAAATTCAAAGTTTTAATGTAAGAGAAAAGGTGATGAATTCTATTAAGGATATGCTGAAGTTTGAGATGACAGCTGAACTCTATGTGGAGAGGTCAAGTAGGCAGCCAACAACATGGAAGTAGAAGGAAGCAGAAGTATTAGGGTTGGGTACATAGACCTGGGAGTCATCTTTTACAGTTGATAATTGAATTTATGGAAACATATTACAACGCTATGGGAGAGATTGTAGAGAAAGAGAGAGAGAGAAGTGGTTCCACTGAAGTGTCTTGGGGGATAGCAGCACTTAGAGAGTGAGAGATGAATTATGAACTGGAATATGAAGCTGAGAAGAAATTATCAGCTAGGTATAAAGAGAACCAGGAAAGGAACTTTTCACATCCAGGAGGAAGGGATAGTCAACACCGTGAAAAGTTAGTCAGGTCAAGTAGGATGATTACCGAGAAAGAAACATCACATTTGTTTTTTAATTAATTTTATTTTTTGTCACATTTGAATTCCAAACTGTTTTTTTTCTTCCTCCCTCCTAACCCCACATATATACATACAAATATGTATACATGAAACTATGCCATACATAATTCCATATATCAATTCTTTCTCTGGAGATGAATAGGATCTTTCTTCATAGGTCCTTTGTAATTGATTTGAATAGAAACATCACATTTAACAGTACAGCTTCAGGAGAATTGTGAGGTCTGAAGTTGGATGTTAAGAGACTGGTAAATAAGTAGAGGGGTGAACAGGCTGAGGCAGTAAGTGTAAAATAATTCTAAAAATTTGGCAGTGAAAGAGAGAAGAGATGGGATGATATAGCTTAAGGGGGTGGCACATTAAGCGAAGAGTTTTTTAAGGATGGAGAAAGTTGAGAATGTTTGGAACATATGTAAAATCTGTGGGCAATAGGGAAAAAGCCAATAGATAGAGGGAGAGAGAGGGAGAGAGAGAGAGAGACAGAGACAGACAGACAATATGAATGGTCTATGGGGAGAGCCCTTGGCAGATGCAGTAAGGCAGAAGGGTCAAAGCCGTTGTTCGGCTGCATGAAGATGGCAATACCCCCAAGTGTGGCCTTAACCAGATTAAAATGGAATTGAAAATATTTAACAATATAAATAAATGCAATACAACATAGTTTTTTTAAGTCAATGTGTGGACCCAAAGGGATACTTATGTTCAGTTTAGTGGTCCCTGTTTCTATGGCAACCCTGCAGTAGGAGGTGGAGATCAAGGACAGGATTAGAGGGATTAATCTGGTCTGGAAGGGCCATTTCTTCCTCAGAGACTAGAGCAAAGGAGGAGGATGGGGTAAGATATAGAAAGGTTTGGAGGTGTTGAATTGAAAGTTGAGGAACTCATGGCACATAGCCTTGCTTATCTCAAAGCAAGAAGCAAAGTTACCTCCAGAGTTTAAAAAGGTCTTTGGAAGCTACGTGGCAGATGGTTTAGGATAGTGGCTGTATGGGATATGATAAAGAGTGCAAATTAGAGAATAACAAAAGACTTATGGTGTTCCACAGTGAGGACTCAGCTGTGAGTAGATGACTTGACCTTGGTGACCTAGTGTTGTAACTTTGCCAAACATCAGCCCAGTAGGTGCAGAGGAGTCATGTGGTGGGCATGATCTAAGATTGTGAATAGATAGGGTATGAAGACAATAAAAGAAAAGGAATTCAAGAGTGGAGGATGGTGCATAGTTGAACTGGTTAATTGTAGCATTGAGTAAAGAAAGGAAAGTGAATACAGGAAGAGCATGGTAGAGATAGAAGGGCTGGGCTATACAGCAAAGGTGAAAAACTCATTGAAGTCATATAAAGTGGAGGAAGAGATGGGAATCCTGGAGAATGGTTTCCATCATAGTTTGAGATCATGAAGGTAGTGATGTTTTGGCTAACAGTGAGATTTATGGCATGGTTATGCCTATGGGTGACTAAGATAGCATGCAGTTGAAGTTCATGGGAGAGGAGGAGGTTATTTATGAGGAGAAAAGAGGGTTTAAAGGAAGAGGTTTGGTTGGAGAAAGTATGTAATCTAAATAGTTCATTCCTTATCAAACAAGAGAAACAGACAGGGCTAGCAAAAAAACCAAAGACGGGTAGAATGGCAGCCCACAGCATCAAAGAACTGGACCATTTTGAGGGGCAGCTAGGAAGCACAGTGGATAGAGGAGTCAGAAAGACTTGTCATCAAACTGAACCCCAGATACTTGCTAGCTGAGTGATAGAGCAAGTCGCTTCACCTCTGTTTGTCTCCGTTTCTTCATCTAGTAAAATGGGGACAGTAACAACACCTATTTCCTGGGGTCGTTGTGAGAATTAAATGAGATAATAATTGTAAAATGCTTAGTTTGGTGCTTGGCAAAGTGATTAGCTGTCATTAGATGAGATGGTCAAATGCAAAGAACCTCCAAGTATGAAATGCTTCTCAGGGATGGTGATGGAGGGAGAACCTGGAAGGGGCAGAGGGTGACAAGGATTATGGTCACTGACTATATGTTGGTGAGTGTGTGTGTGTGTGTGTGTGTGTGTGTGTGTGTGTGTGTGTGTGTGTGTGTGTGTGTGTGGGAGAGAGAGAGAGAGAGAGAGAGAGAGAGAGAGAGAGAGAGAGAGAGAGAGAGAGAGAGAGGAGGTAGTGTCAGGGAGAGGTTGGAGAAGGTGGTCCATTGTGGTATAATATAGGTAATAGTAATAATAGCATTTATACAGCACTTTAATATTTGCAAAGCACCATATATATACTATCTCATCCGATCCTCACAACAATCCTATGAAGTGGGAGCTATTCTTAACTGCATTTTACAGAGGAGGAAACAGAAACTGAGAGAATACTTGCCTTACCTCGAGTCAGTCAGCCAGCAGGTGTCTTAGGTGAAGTTTGAACTCAGGTGTCCTCACTCCAAGTTCAGCACTCTATCCACGGCAGCATCCTAGCCCCCTCAATTCCATGACCACAGGAAAATGAACAGGGCCAACTTTGGGGAGTGGCAGAGATGAGGTGAAAGTTATGAAAGTTGAGGTTGTTGAACTGAGGGGCAGGAGAGTGTTTGAGGGGACATGATGTCTTTAAACATGAAGCTCATTGCTGGAGTAGAGATAAAGCCTAGGACTGGCCTTCAAAATCATTAAGCCAGAATTTTTACTCCCTTGGAAAGAATCACAACAGACTATCCCCAAGGCAAGTGGCATTAAGTGCGTTCTTAGTTGAGGGAGGAGGCAGAGGTACCACTCTATACACACTAGATGAATGCTGGAAGAACACAAGAGTGAAGCCAGTGTTTACTTCATCGATGATAAATAAATGTTTGCTGATGGATTAATTGACTGGGTAGGCTGCTATGCTATAGGGAGAGGGACAGGTAAAGCTGACCCTAGCTGTCAGCCAAGAGCTTTTTGTTTTATCCAATTACTTTTGCTAACTAGGTACTAAACTTTGTTGCTTCTCTGCTGCTGAAGAATCGTAAATGTTGTTAACACCCTCTGAAACTGGCATCCTGGTACAAAACCTTAGTCATCCTCAACTATTTATGATGGCTGGACTCATTGAGAAATGAGAGTGATATATGAAAGAGATCCCATAATGGGATCTCTGTCTCTCTCTCTCTCTCATATGGGTACTTCAGGAGATGATATTTATGAATAAAGTACTTGCAAAAATAAAGGGATTGGTCAATGATAATAAGGATCTAGGTGGGACAATACAAAAATTTCACTTGCTAAGTTTTGCTTTTTATTCCCTGGGCCTCTGGGGTTGTCTACATTAGAAAGAACACAATGGTATCCTCTTTAGGATGCTGGTGTTGGGAGATAGGTCATATAGGTTGAGCTTTTGCTCTACGTAGCCACTATATTTGTACAGAAATGATTTAACCTTTATGAAATGAAAAAAAATCATAGAATCTTAAAGTTTATGGGGACCTTAGACATGTAATTCAACCTCTGACTTTTAAGGAATTTCCTCAACCTTAAGAAATGGTTATCCAACCTCTGCTCGAAGACTTTCAGTGGCAGTGAACTTACTAGCTAATAAGACCACTCTACTGCTGGTAGCTTTAATGGTTTGGAAACTGTTCTTTGTCTCGAGCCAAACTTGTAACTTCTACAAGGTAGTCTTCTCCTCATGAAACATAGGCAAAATCAGTCTGTTCTCATTTCTAAATGGCAGCTCAGTGTTCATGATCTTTTTCAAGTTTCTTTAATATTTTCTCATAATGTACTTTCTGGAATTCTCTCCATCTAGTTTACCTCTGACCATATTCAAATTTATCAATATCCTTCTTTAAATGTGGTGCTCAGAACAGAATGTAATATTCCACACATGCTTTGGCAAGGGCGGAGTGCAAGAGGACTATTGCTTCATTGTTCTGGAATTATTCCTCATTTCAGTTCACGATGACATTAGCTTGTTTTTTTTTGGCAGTCACATCATATTATTGATGGAATTATGGTCAAATATGATCCCTAAATCTGTCTTTTCTCCCCATTTGAAATGCTATGAAGTCAGGTCTGTATGTCTATGTGTGTGTGTGTGTGTACACACATATGATGATGTTTCTCTCTCTCTCTCTCTCTCTCTCTCTCTCTCTCTCTCTCTCTCTCTCTCTCTCTCTCTCTCTCTCTCATATCCTTTAGTAGAAGGTCTCTGTAAGCTCTGGTACATATAGAAAAACATATTAATCATTCTTTGGTGATGATCCTATCTTTTAAAAAATAAAATAAAATTTTCCTTCATGTTGTAGTTCCTCTCAAAGTTAGCTAATCCATCATTAAAAGGATGAGCTTCTATGATTCGTGGAATTTCTAGTAAGAATTCCAAATATCCATCAGTAACACATTTTTTTTGCTTGTGAACTTGAGAGAGTTTAACACACTTAATCTCACACAACAAATTTGTGACAGAGGCCAGAGTAGAATTTCCATTTTCTCAGTTCCATTCTAGGATTCCTTCCAAGGTGGATATCACCAACTAACTGATGTGGTATACAATTTGAGCTTCTTATATATTGGTTTTGGGTTACCCTTTTGTTTTCATCACTATGCTTCTAATTGATAAGCTGCAGGGCAAAGCCATGAGGATTATGGTACTTCTATAATCATTTTCATTTGAAACTTACAAACTACTTTCAAGTAACAGCATTATATCTGTTGTTTTTATTTTCCTCATAAAGTGACCATCAAAAGAAAAATGAATTGCGTTTATGGATTAGTTTTTCGTTACACTAAGAAAAGATGTTGTATGGATTATTTTTGCTGGCAAACAATTTAGTTTTGCATCTTAAAGTCAGAAGGGTACTTGTAGGGACGTTTTTTCTTATCATTGTATTTCTTGATAGTATAAAAAAACGAAAAGAATCAAAACATGGGACAATATTTTTCCCTTTAGAATTTTTATATTGTTCAGTCATCATTGTTTTAGTGTGTTGATGTCATTTTAAAGTTTGAGTGTGTGTTCCCCCTCCCAGGTTTGCAGCTTGTTCAAATGAACAAAAGCAGGAAATGGAAAGCTGAGCCTTGAGGGAAGATGCACACAAATATAAAACATGCATAAATAACATAAGACAGCATTGTGTCTGCCTTGTGTCGTGCCACTGCTTTTGCGTAAAGGCAACCTGAGCCTCTGCCCTTTCCTCTCCATTATATCCTGCTATGAATCTAGCTTAAATTGTAATCAGCTTTTCTAACATGTCTGGAATATTGTAAAGCCTTCTCACCTGGCTGCTCTGCTTCCAATTTCTCTTTCTCTAATCCATTCTTTACACATTTGTTGAGATAATCTTAACTTATAACTTTGGCCATGTCACTGTCTTCCTCAAAACCATCCTTGACTCCCTATGACCTGTACACTAGATAAAATATTAATTTTCCAGCCTGGTATTTAAGATCCTACTCCACCTCATGCCGTGATTTCTTTTCAGAATTATCTCACACTGTTCCACTTGAACTTTGTATTTCAACAAAACTCGACTACTAGCTTTTCTTCATTCTTCTCATATTCTTCTCTCTCCATGAATATGCGTAGGTTTTTTTCTCATGGCTAGGATACACCTCTTCCTCACATCTACTGTCTAAAATCCTTCTTTTCTTTCAAGGTTCAGGTCAGGTATAGCCTCTTCTGCTTCTGCAAAGTTTTCCCTGACACCCCCCAACCAAAAACATGTCCTAACCTCTCCTCAGATTTTCTTGGAGTGCTCAAGACATTCCTTCTGATATCGAAGGTAAACAACTTAAGTAGAGACATGTTGATATAATGGAAGGATCACTGGGTTTCTAGTCAAAATTGACTTAGAATCAAATTTTGCCCCTAATACTTAGTATCTGTCTACTTTCAGGAAGACATTTAACTTCTCAGGGTTTGAATTTTCCCATCTGCAAAACAGGGATAAAATTACCTGTAGTGCTTACCTCACAGGATTAGTGGGAAGATCCAATAAGATAATGGAGAGCAATGGTCCTCAAAGCTTAGCACAGTGCTTTGAACTTAGTAGATGCTTAATAAATGTTTATTAATTGGTTAATTGAAAATGTGGTCCTTTGGGATTCTTATGACTCATTGAGGGGGACAAAAGGTGAAAACTACTTTCATAATAACACTAAATGATAATACCAAAAGATAATATTGAAACATGTAAATTGTGAAAATGGCAAATATTGATAGATAATTAACAGAAATAAAAGTTTTTTGGATGATTCTCTAAAATTTTAAGAATGTAAAGGAGTCCTGAGAACAAAAAGTTTGAAATCCATTATGTATATTAAGGGCTTTGCTGGTCACAGTATCCCAGTAGGGGGAAGATCAAACCAAGGCTTACTCTTTACCCCACCCTCAGCTCTAGTTCCACATACTTAAAGAAATCTCCCATTGTCTTAGCACTCAGTGACATAGTTTTCCTTTGAATTCTTGTAGTATTTATTGTGTGTACCACTGTGTGGATGCTTAAAATATTCTGTCTTGTACTTATTAACCATATATGTTGTATGTCTGGTTTTTCCAAGTAGATCATAAGCTCTTTGAGTGGAAGGGCTTTGTCGTGTATCTCTGGAGCATTTAGCACAAGATCAAGAATCTTGAGCAGAGGTTCTCAGCAGAAGATTGTTGATGAGTAAGATGAGGACTGACTCCATCCCCTACTCTCCATCCTCTTGATCCTTTCTTGAGAAGTCATCACATTTGGGATTGTGTTTTTCTTCATCTCCACGTGTTTATTTGATGTACAGTTCTTACATGTAATGGAAAGACCATTTGTCAACTCCTTGTCTGTGTTCTTTGGTGTTCAAACTTACACTGTGAAAGTGAATGTCCAGTTGAGGAGAGGTATATTTGCATGTGTGTGCGAAAATGTATAGGTGCAATGAAAATTGGATTAAGTGCTAGTTTTTTGTCTATTTAATGGAAATGTATAACATCTGATAATCTTACCATCTGATGGAAATTTCTTAATCCCTTGTCTTAGAGAACTAATAGCTGGAATTAAGACACTTGTGGGAAGATTTTTGACTGCTATTTCCAAGAGAAAGTACTTGGATCCAGTTAGCCCTTTAGTTTTTGGGTAGCTCTGACATACTCTGTGACATATGCCAAAGATGGGATGTGGCAGCCTCTGCTGCTTGGGAGAATGAAGTGTATCTAAGGCACTGCAGTGCACAGGTTGAGCTAAGTATCTGGTAGACAAAATGTCTCTTCCTTTCTCCTGATGATTTATGGTCATAATTACTATTAGTAGGTGGTTGATATTTAAAATGAAATATGGTCCTCCTTCATGTTAGAACAAATAACAACACACATCAATTAGCAATGAAATTAGCATATTGACTGGCTGGGTGAAATATGCATAACATTTGCAACTCTAGTAGTAAATAACTTGAAATATTGTGGTTACTTTTTTTTTTTTTAACCCCAGGGTGTATGGGGGATCTTTCTGGTTTGCTATCTGCTTTAGTTGCCCCAGAATAGGAAATCCATGGATAACAGCTTGGGACTGTTGGATCAGAGGGTTAATTGTAATATGTGGCTTATTCTAATCAGCATTTTGCTGTCAATTTCTTCAACTGTAAAATGATGGCTGTAGACTAGATGGTTTCTGGGGTTCAACTTTAAATCTGTGCTCCTATGTGGCCCATGATTAAAGCTGAATGTCCTCTCTACAGAAGGACCTAGGGGATATTACTAAGTATATTACCATATATTACTAAAGGTGTTACTACATATGTGTAATAGGCTAAATCAACCAATGAACAAGCAAACACTTGTTAAGTAGCTCCTGCATTCCAGGTACTGTACTACTAGGCTCTGAGGATATAGATATAATAAATGAAAACTCCCTCCTGGCAAGGACCTTAGGCTCTGAGGATATAGATATAATAAATGACAACTCCCTCCTGGCAAGGACCTTACATTCTAACTGGGGAGGTAGCTGAGACACATGCACATATACATATTATTTATGTGTACATACACAGATATGTGTATATATATTATATATACATACGTATGTCCTGTATTCCAAAATACAAATTCTCTCAAAGTAGTTTGTTACAAGGTGGCTCTAGAGAGAGAGCGCACTTGGAGTTGATGAGATCAGGAAAGGCATCATTTCTAAATTTCATATCTCTTTCACATTTTCATCTGTTCTTTTATTTGCTTTACATCTACTCCATTTCCCCTGGATCCTTCAAAGTCTTTTTTAGGGTTGGAAAAATGAGCTAATCATGCTGAGTATGTTGAGGGCACGGATGTCCTGGAGGAAAAAAAAAATATCTTTTGCTCTCCAGGCAGGCTTTACAGGAAGAATTAAGGCCTTAGAGCAATACATCTCAAATGGCAAACAGACCTCTGGAGGGTGAGGTTAGGGGTGAGAGAGAAAAGACAACCCAGAGTTCTTTTAAGGGGACTAAGAATGTGTCTACTGAGTCCCAGCAAAATATGCTACCTCGCTTTACACCTGTAGGTATTGTTATATTTCAACTGTATATGGATGCTACTGTTATGAATAGAATGCTGGAGTACATAGCCATTAGCAAGTGTTATAGAATTTGTAGCAGCTTTTTGTCATGAATTTTCTCAGTCAACAGATGCTAATAGGGCAACTATTATTGAGTGGGAATTTGCAAATTTTTTTTTACTGAGTTAGAGGGGGTCTTTCTCAAAAAAGATTGGAAACCACTGTTGTAGAGGATGAGCATTCAGTGAAGCAAGTAGGAAACCTGACTAACTTATGGTTTCAGGCACCATTTTTGTTATCATGACTGATTACTGTCTCATGGGTGTATTTCAAAGCTTCATAGTTGTTACAAAGGTTTGTTTTGGAATGTTAGTGCTTGGAAAGAACCTTAGGGATTGTCTTGGTCAACAGCTTAATTTTGCAGATGAGGAAACAGCTTCTGCTTATCACAGCTAGCTCCATGAAGCCTTTTGCTTTTTTCTTCTCTCTGCCTTGTTTCCTCTCTCTCTTTTTTCCCCCCTTTCTCTCCTTCTGTCTTCTGTTCTTGCTTTGGTCTCTCTCCCCCGCCCTTATTTCTGGCCTTTGCCTTTGGCCTCTTTGGGTGGCTTAGCTCCATTTGTTATTGCTGTTCAGATGTTTCAGTCATATCCGACTCTTCATGGCAGAAATACTGGAGTGATTTGCCATTTCCTTCTCTTGCTCATTTTACAGATGAGAAAACCGAGGTAAGCAGAGTTAAGTGACTTGCCCAGAGTCACACAACGTGTAAGTGTCTGAGGCCAAATTTGAACTCATGAAGACCAGTCTTCCTGACTCCAGACCCAGCAGTCTATCCATTGAGCTGCCTTTAGCCCCACTACTGATTGTATTCTAATCAACTCCAATAAAGGATATTCTCTTGTTCTATCTGTTCTTTGATTTCTTTGTTAGAAATATTTATTGAGCACTTCCCTCCATACATGGCACTGTTCTCAGTGCTTGGGGGAATGTATAGGAATACTGAATTTTGAACCAGAGGCACTGGCCTCATGTCTCATTTTTGTCACTTATTTGCTTTGTGACTGTGGGCAAATCACTTTAGGACTCAGTCTCCAAATGTGATGTGGAAGAGGGTAGAAGGTTGGAAGATGCCAAACTATCTTACCTCTAAGGTCCCTCATAGCTCTAAACACACAGAAGTATCTGTCCATTTGGATACTGTTGGTGAAGCTGATACTGACCTTGAGCTGATCCATGAATCACATGGATATTTGGATCATGAGCTTAGAGCTGGAAGGGATTGTAAGGATCATCTAGTCCAGCTCTCTTATTTTGGAGGACTGAGGCCCACAGGAGTTACATGACTTGCCCCAAGTCATACAAGTTGTAAAATGACAGAGCCAAGATTTGATTCCAAAAGCAACATTATTTCTAATGTACCTTACTGCTTCTCCACAGCAACAAGGTGACCAGACTCTAGCCTTACCGCTGGGCATCTTGGTGTGTTAGAGCAGGCCAGATATGCTACTAAAAGATGAAAGAGGTTTCCTCATTATAATTGGTCCTCCCAAGATTTACTTGCTTGGAGCCCTTAAATCAAAGGTTTTTAACCTGGGTCTGTGAACTTATTTTTAAAATTATTATTTATTATTGTATTTATTTTTATTATATATTATGTATTAATATTACATTTATGTTTCACCTTAACATTTTTAGTCCACATTTTCTCCTTTTTCCAGCCCCTTTCCCACTTTGACAAGACAAGCAGTAAGATGCCCATTATACATGTTAAATCATATTTCCATATCAGCCAGTCACCAAAAAGCAAAAAAAATAAAAAAGTGAGAAAATCATACTCCATTTTGCACTCAGAGTTCATCAATTCTCTCTCTGAAAATAGATAGCAATTTTCAATGTGAGTCCTTTTGAATTGTTCTGGATCACTATATTTTTCAGAATACCTTTGTCTTTCATTACAGTATTGCTGTTACTGTGTACGGTGATTTCCTGGTTCTGCTTACTTCACGTGGCATCAGTTCTTATGGGTCTTCCCAGGTTGTTCTGAAACTACCCCCTTGTGATTTGTTACGGCATAATAGTGTTCTATCACAATCCTATGCCATAACTTGTTCATCCATTACTTAATTGATGGACATCCCCTAAATTTCAATACTTTGCCACCACAAAAAGAGCTGCTGTAAATATTTTCATACACATAGATCCTTTTCTTTGATCTCTTTTAGATACAGATCTAGTAATGGTGTTTCTGGGTCAAAGGGTATGTACAGTTTTATAGTTCATTAGGCCTTGTTCCAAATTGTTCTCCAGAATGGTGAATTTATTTAAAAATATTTTGGTAACTATTTTAATATAATTAATTTTCTTTGAAATGTTCTGATTTTTATTTATCCTATTATTTTATTTATGCTTTTAAAATCTTATCCTGAGATGATCCCTAGGCTTTACTCGATCACCAGAGGTCTATGTCTCAAAGTTGGTTAGATACTCATTCCTGTCAACTTTAGTATCAAATATCAATACCACTTTTTGGTATTCAAAGCCCTTTATAACCTGACCCCCTCCTACCTTTTCGGTCTTCTTATGCCTTTTCTACCCCTGCCATGTATTTTCTGATGCAGTCATGCGGGCTTCCTTTGCGTTCCTTACACAAAAGGATTCCATTTCTTGACTGCATTTTCAGTGACTGGCCAAGGTGCTTGCAGTTCTCTCCTCATTTCCATCCCCTGGCCTCTCAGCTAAAATCCCACATTTTGCAAAAAAAAAAAAAAAAAACAAACTTCCTGGTCTCCTTAACTTTATTGCTTTCTCTCTAAAATTATCTCCAATTTATTCTCTATATCTTGTTTGTATGTATTTTTTTTTTTTGCATATAGTCTCTCTCAGTAGACTGTGAGCTCCTTAAGAGCAGAATCTATTTGCTTTTCTCTCTTTGTATCCTTAGTATTCTAAGTACTTAGTAGGTGCTTAACAAATATTTGTTGACTCTTGACAACTGACTGACTAAACTTTGTCCCTTTGTACTGCATGAATGAAAGGGAAGATTTGGATTAGAGAAATTGGTATGAATTCTCTGGTGATGTGAGGATGTTGGTAGAAATGGTATTTTCAAACACACATTCAAGTTGTCAGCATATTCTTTCAGTTCATGGGGAAAAACACTAGACGTTAGACTAGGAAGAATCAAACAAAAGGAGATGTTTAATATTTCTCCCCTGTTATTTATCACACTTAAGGGAAGCCAAACATTTCTCTCAAGTTGGGGCATTAATATCCAAAGAAGCCTATTACTTTGATGATCCTTTTCCTGGCACTAATCTGCTTTTATCTTTCTTCTTCTCAACAGGTTGTTTGTTTGAGGATGACCTTTGTCAACCATTTGAAATCTGTGTAAATGGTAAGTAGGAGGTCTCTGGCTAACCAGTTTCTGCTCTTGCATGTATACTCTGCTAACTTGAGAACAGTGCTACTGATGTTGGGAGAAATGTTGGAGAAAGTAGAGGAGAGAGGGGTCTTCAAAACCTTTGGGCAAGATATTAGGGCAGAGACCATTGTCTTGGCTTTGTTTTGGTTACGTACAATGAGTGAAGGATGCAGAAAAATAGAACCTTCCCTGGATGCAGTTGCAGGGAAGGGAAGATGGAGTATCAATTGAAATGAAAAATGTTCTCCTAAAAACACACTGCAGTATAATTTGCCAGCAATTTCAAGCTGCTCTTTAAAGGCCTTTGTAGTAAGAACTGGTAGAACCCAGTGCCATCTAAGATGGATTCTTTGGCATAAAAAGAGAGAAATAATCTGCACGGAATATATGCTTCCTTTGAATTTTTGCCATTCATGTTTTTTTTTGTTCCCTCCTTAAACAGTTTGGTTTCATTTCACTGAGTTTTTGCACTTTTAATCTGTCTGAAAGTTATTCCTTCCTTTTTTTTTCACCCTTTACTTCTAAGCAAGGCAGCAGAGGTGGCACTCTGCATAGTAGGTAGGGATCAAAGTCTACTCATGTGACAGATGACGTGTAGATATGGTTGGGGTGCCCTGCACACAATATCTTATTGTATTGGGTTGTATAAACACAACCCTTCATTTATAATGACATGTTTCAGGAGGAAATGGAATTGTATCCTGTTGCCTTTGGAGAAATAGGACAGAGAGGCAAGTTTGGTGGTAATACAGTGGTGACTATGGAGGATGGGATGACTCCCTTTTAAAAGTGAGGATGGACTGACCCAAACTCTCCAAAGGGAGTCTTTTCTGTCAGATTCTCTTTTATGTAAAGCCATATTGAGTAGATGCTGTTCATAAGTCCCTCCCTCTTCTCTCTTAAAACTGTCTGTGTATCTTGGCTTGTCTCTTCACCTCGGTTTTGACTGTGGAAAAAGAATTTTGGATCCTCAGAGCTGGGTTCAAATGCTGACTTGGCCACTGACTGCCTGTATCACTTAATCTCACTGAGATTCATTTTCCTTGTGTATAAAATGTGAGGATTGCATTTGATTTCCAAGGTCTCTTTCTTCCCTAATATTTTCTAAAATTAAAAAGTGTGCTAGATTTCTAGAGACTGAGATTGTTTTAAGAGTCATAGCGTAGTTCTTTCCTTAGCTAAACATGGGTAGAGGTAGAACAAAAGCCTCCTGTTTGTGGCTGAGCACTGTCTGGCTGCCTTGAACAAAATTCCGTCTTCCTCTCAGACTCGCCTTCATGGCTAGCTGACTTGCCAGCTAGACTGGTAATTCTGAAACACCTGCAAATGAAATCCTTTCTTCAGCAGATGGAGGATGATTTGATTATTTGAGAGGACCCTTTTTCTCTCCCTCATCTTAACCTTAAAATGGGTTGGCTTTGATTTTAACTTGGGCATCCATCTGAGAGAGGTCTCATAAAGGGAAAAGAGATTCCAAGGAGTTATGAGGCCACCGTTCCAAGAGATGGTTAGAGATCATAAAACTTTAGAGGAGGAATGGACTTTTTTGGGTTATTTGTGACCTGGAAGCTGATTAAATAGCAGGTGCTGGCAAAAATCCTACCCACAGTTGTTCTCATAGGGGAAATGGGGTCAGTGGTTGTAAAAAAACAGGAACAAAAATTAACGACCATGTTTAGGGTTTACTTTCAAAGATAATTTTGTTATAATTTTGGCAGACAGTGACCTGGGTTAGAACATAACTATGTCAAAAATTATTTTTCTATTGAGATTGTAAGGTGGTGAATAGAAAATAATAATCATAATAGCTAACATTCATATAGTGCTTGAAGATTTGCAAAAACACTTTAAATGCATTATCTTATTTGAGCCTCTGGCCAACTATGTATGAAGTTTTTGGTTCAAGCCTGTGATTCTTATAGGTGTAAATGATTTTCTGCAACAAAGGGCATGATGGAAACTATGCTTGGAGATGGAGGGAGCAAGAGAGAAGGGAAGAGAGAGAGAGAGAGAGTGTGTGTTATTTGATGCCTGAGTAGCATGAACAAAAGAAAAGAACTCTGTAATCTACCTTTGCCCATCATCTCTCTTTGCCTTTGTACTATGGAATTATACTGATATTAAATTAAGATGAAAGCTTTGGAAAGGCAAGGCAATTTCCATGTAAATACATTCACAGCCTTGATTTGGGGAACTAGATGGTGCTTAGAATTATTTTTAGCACCATTTATGTCTACAAAGCAACAAAACTGGTCTTATAAAACTGTACTCTTTATTTCATTGATATGGAATAATAATACATAGATGTCTACTGTCTTTGAAAAGACTTAAGATTAATGGTTGCCATTGGTGACTGGACAGTTCAACCCAGCCACAAGACTGAGGCAGATAGACATATCTGGTTGGACACTTGTTTATTTTGTGGATTTTGAGTGTCCTTGGCTCAGAGAGGAGTGCAGATGCAAATGCTGCTAATGGACAAAGGTCTTCCTAAAAGGAGATAGAAATACTGACCATCTAGCAAATTCTAGGTCTGTTTTCTGAGTACATCGATTTTTGTCTCTGACCTTTGGCATAGATCTACTGAGCCATTAGATTCTTAACCAGTCACTCATCCCTGGTCTTTATTGTTTCCTCTAAGTTAGTATTAAAAATCCTCTAAGTTAGTATTAAAGATGCTTGCCTTTCCTAAGACTGGCTTTGCGTTTAACTCTTAATTGAATGAGGCATCGTTTAAGTCCTGGGCTATCCTTAAAATTCAACATTAACGGAATAGGTGTTAGACTTAAAAAGACACAAATAAAACAGCTCTGCCTTCCAGAAGCTAATATTTTGCATCTCGCCCCATCTTGGCCAGTCTGTCTTTCCTCCCTCACTCTCAATAAGTTGCACATTGCCCCCATGTCACCCCTTGTATGCTCTGAGAATAAAAATCCTTCTGATATCACCTGAAGCATAACGGAATTAGCAAGTGAATCTGCAATAAAACAAGCCTGTCCTTTGTGCCTCTGGACAGTGTTCTCTTCTTTGGAATTATCCACCCTGCTATGTGTCTCTCTTAGTCTACATCATCCACAACATTCTATTTTCCTATTCCTTAGTTTTTCAGATAATCTGCAACATCTTTGTTATGTTTCATCTCATTTACTGCATAAGCTAAGATATACGTACATATGTACAAATATAAATACATGCATATATGTATATATGTACATATGTGTATGTATATACACACAGCTATATCCATCTCTCTCTCTCTCTGTCTCTCTCTTTCTCTCTCTCTGTAGCTAAGTGGTACAGTGGATAGATTGCTGGACCTGGAATCAGGAAGATGTGAGTTCAAATCTGGCCTCAGACACTTACTAGCTGTGTGACCCTAAGCAAGTCATTTTACCCCCTTTGCCTTAGTTTCCTCATTTGCAAAATGAGCCAGAGAAGGAAATGGCAGACTATGCTGCCATCTTTGCCAAGAAAACCTTAGAAGGGTCGCAAAGAGTTGGACACAGCTGAAATGAATGAACAACAACAGTGACAAATGCCTGTGTGTATTTACCTTTTCAGCTAGGAAATATTTCTAGGTATATATTTGATCTTAGAATGTAGTCAATGCCTTTTTTTCCTACTAGGTGAAAAACTCAAAATACTACATTATTCCTCATGACTGCAGATGACTCAGTGAAACCAGCTTCCACAAATAATTGAATATAGAGGCAGGTTTGTGGTTTCATTAAGACAAGCCTCATTGACATTCATTTAAACTTACTTCATGTAGACTTATTAAGGCTAGATTGAATCAGTGCTTTAAGATTGCCATCTCCATAAAAACTCAACCAAACCATTATGTGCCAATGTGTCAGTTTTATACCAGAAACTAGCCATGCCCCTTAAAAGATAGACACCGTCATCTCCAGTCTCTAATCTCGTTATGACCAGGCTGGGCTGAGAGATAATTTCACTTGTCTATTATAATTTGTGACTTCATTAACTATGGCTTTGAAAACCCTGGTGGCTCAAGTCTCAAGCTTATAGCCAAGATATCCCCATTCACCTACCAGGTCGTAGCTATGTGCATTGCAAGTGTGGCATCTTGGGGAGTCTAATAAGCTAGATTCTCATTCTCTCTCCTCCTCTTCACTTCCCTCTCTTTATCTCTCTCCCCCATCTCCAGATGTTAGCTCTTTAGATACATACATATGCACATGTAAAGAGCTAGATATCTGCCTCTGTCTCTCTAGATATGTAGCTTTTTAGACATACACCCATGCACATGTATGTAGTACTTAGGAGAGTGCAATGAGATAGACATATCTGTCTCTATCTTTGTCTCTGTCTCTCAGTATCAAAACCTTGATTCTCTCTTACGTACTATATACATATACATTTGTGGATTTGTGTAAAATATTTACATTATATGCATATATATGCATGTATATATATATATATCTTCTGTCCTGTGATCAGAAGATCATAGATTTCGAACAGAAAAGGAACATTAGAGGCCACAGGATTAAACATCTTAATTTTACACATAAGGAAACTGAGGCCCAGAGAGGTTAAGTTACTTGTCCAAAGAGGCACAGGTAGTAAACAGCAGAGCCTCAATTGTAACCTAGGTTCTTTCTAGCTCTGGTGATTGCATTGCTGATAAGCCTAACTATTAAAAGTGTCCTATGCATGATAAGGGAGCTGAGGAAGATTCAGAAATCCTGCTGAAAAGAAAAGGTTTTGGGCTTTTCCAGATCATCATTTAATAGACTGCAGGAATGGGGAACCTGCAGCCTTGAGTCCACGTGTAGCCTTGTAGATCCTTAAGTGTGGCCTTTTGATTGAATCCAAATTTTATAGTCAAATGACCACACTTAAGGATCCAGAAGGTCACATGTGGCCTCAAGGTTCTCTACCCTTAGACTAGGAGCTTGATGACAGAGACGCTTCTTAGTGTTACCCAATGAGTAGATATTAGCTTTCTTGCATGGAACAGCAAGGCAGTCCCTTTAGGAGGAGCTCAGAGGTTGGGGAGCAGGGCCACTGTATGTTTTCTCTAGGTGACAGCGAATGATGCTGCTTGGGCATCCAAAGTAGAAGTTTGATGAATAAATGCTGGAAGTTTCCATGCCATGACTTGGATTGTAGTGGTGCTTAATTAGGTCATCTGAGTGACCCTATTTTGGAACTATAAATCTTCTTGACTTGGAATGTGAAACTCTTTGCCGTTACTTTTCTGTAAATGACTATGCTCTCCATCACTGGGCTGGTGGGAGAAATTAAAAGATTATGAACACATATTGCCCCTTTCAGATGGATAGTGCTCATCATAGAAAAGAGCCAGGGGGAACACATGCTCCCAGTGCTATGACTTGAGGCAAGGAGGAATTAATCATATAGGGGAAATGATGGTGATTTCAAACGTCGTTTCTTTGAATTGCTTTCTGAAACACCGTCTGCTGTAGGCTTGCCTATAGAGACCTTTGTCTATCAACAATAGGTTAGTAATTAGATAGACCAAAAACACAGCAGTATAAAAGATGCATTACTCTAGAACTTGTTTTGTATAATACTGTGAATTGAGTTTCAACAATGTGCCTTGAAGGGAAATCTAATCCACTTGAAAAATTATTTATTAAGAGTTTACTATATGCTAGGGGCTGGGACTATAAAACCAAAACAAGGAATTCATGTTCTGTTCGGGAGGCTGAACAGTATAAACATGATAATTTTAGGTAGAGGGAGGAAACATTAACACCTAAGGGGCTCAGCAAAGATGTCTAGAAGAAAATTAACTGTACCCTGATGAAAGCTAGGCTTTTTAAGAGAGATGAACAGGGTTGGTGTTCTAAGCATTCCAGGATTATGCAGAGGTGGTGGGAGGTGGGAGACGGGGTATCAGATGCTCAGAGTAGCAAATCAATCATTTTAGTTGAACTTAAAATATATGAAAGGGAATAATGTGAAGCAAACCTGGAAAGGAAGGAAGGCTAGTGTCATATTGTAAAAAAAAAAAAAAAATTAAATGCCAAACTAAGAAGTTTGAATTTTTTAGAGGCAAGAGGCAACCACTGAAGTTTCTTGGCAAAGTCACCCTTGTGTTTTAAGAAGGATATTCAGCCATTGTATGGAAGATGGATTCAAGAAAGGAGAGAATGGAAGCTGGATGTGCAATTGGGAGTCTTTGGAGAAAGTCTAATATAGAAGTGATGAAGTGCAAAACCAAGATAGTAGCCATGTGGGTGAAGGTAAGGGACTGACTGTCAGTTAGCCAGACAACAGGTCTTTCTAAAGTGTCTACTATGTGAATGTGGAGACATGCAAAAACGAAAGACAATAAAGATGCTATGTTACCGTTACTTCATTCATTATACTATTTTTGTGTTTGCTGGCTTACATCTGTTAACAGTGTTTTGTACTAAAAAGGTGCTTGATAAATACTTGTTGAATTGAATTGAATTCAAAGAAGGAAGAATGTGATTTTCTGGTTCTGGTTCAATATTCTGTTGTCTCCATTACATTCTCTGTGTATTGTTCCTTCTAGGATATTGAGAATAATAATGTAAAATCTGTTTGTGACCCTCACATGCCTCCTTAAACATGATTTCCCTTGGAACCTATATAATTATTTTGGAACTAGTTTTTGTGTTAGAAAGAACTCAGAGAAAGGACTGCTTTGGTCAAGATGGAAAGTGGTCCTCCCTGTCCTTCTTGGCAATGTCCAGCAGATTCTCTTCCTTCTCTCTGACCTGACCTACACCCTGGCTTGGGCTTGGCCACTGAACCAAATAGTTTTTATGGTATCCCAGGGAACAGATTCTCTGTTGTTAATGACTTGACTGAAGATTGACAAGCTAGAGGAAATGGAGCCACCCTTTAGTCATTCAACTGACGATGCCTCCATGGTAGTAGTACTCTTTGAAAGTGATTTGTCTCCTCTCTTAGAAGCAGTCAGAATACAGACAGTGAGCGGGGACAGAAACAGAGAGACAGACTGCTAGGTAGTGAGGTAGACAGAGTATCAACTAGATAGATGAAGTATCAGCTAAGAAAGGAGACAGTAATTGATACAGGGAGACACAGACATAGGGAGACATAGCAAGATGGTCACAGACACTAAGCCAGAGAGAGAGAGAGAGAGAGAAAGAAAGAAGAGAGAGAGAGAGAGAGAGAGAGAGAGAGAGAGAGAGAGAGACAGACAGACAGACAGACAGATACATAGAGAGAGTTATATATAGATGGTAAACATGCTACTCTATACATGACTGCCTCACATTATAGTCTTTATAAATCTGTATAGAGGGAGGGTTATTCACTAAATAAACAATGAGGAAACTGCTCCTTGGGCAAACAAAAAGGATAAGCAAACAGAAGAATTCCTGTTTGTTTAAAATGGAGCTCCACTGGGCTGTTGCATTAGAACCCAAATAGAGTGTTAATACTAACTTTAGGCTGGAGAAGAGAGCTGGTGGAGGCAGCGTTGTGTGGGGAACACAATAGTTGTGTTCCTAAGAGATTTCCTAAGAGAATTGAAAATGCTTATTCTGGACTCAGTGTGTCCCCACTTACTACAGGTCTTCAAGCACCTGCTAGATTGGAGCTCTCCCAGGGTTGTGGAACTCTTGCTCAGGTTGAAACAACCTCTTTTCCAATCCTAAGATTCTGTGACCATCTGAGAGGTATAGCCAAGGACCTAGGCTGGAGTTACTTATTATTTTTTGTCCAGAACTTTGATTTCATTGGTGAAAGGACTATCTGGAAGAAGGAAACTTGCTCTACCCATGGAGATCCCAAACCCTTTGCAAATTCTGAGAATTACCTGGAATTTGGAGACATGAGCTGACTTGCCCCAGGTCACACAGCTGATATGTGTCAGAGCTAGCACATAGGGCTTCAAATTTCAGAGACTTTGGCTTTCTATCCCTTACTTTCCGTTACCTCTAAATATTTAGTAGTAGGTGCTTCATAAATCTGTTTAGTCTGAATTAAGTGGTGATATCTCAGCATCTTTACCCATCCTCTCCTTAAATTGGCAAAGAATAAGCAGCTGTCCCCAAAATGATTTTTGTCCCCTTTGTTCCCTATCCATTTTGCATTAGATATGTGAGGGACTGGTTGACATTTTTGGTCAAGTGTTTAAGAACCTACAACAGAGCAGATCCTGTACTAGGTGCAAGCAAGACAAAGCAAGAAAAGAAACTGTCTCTGCCCTCAAGGACCTCATGTTCTATTGGAGCAGAAAGTTTATGCATAGCATAGGCAAAATATAGATGGTAATTTTGTGGGGTGGTGTGACACAATAGCGATAAGGGGACTGGGAAAAGACTCATGGAAGAAGTGATATTTGAGCTGAGCTTTGAAAGAAACCAGATATATTGTGTTGTTTTTGATCCCCAGATTGAGACTGTCAATGGCTTATTATTATTTAGTGGATTACCTAGCATGCTGTGCCAAATTTGATACAGTACTCTGTTCTGTTGTCCTGAAAAAACAATGAAAGGAAAAAAGTCTCTCTCCCTCTACCTCTCTCTCTCTCTCTCTCTCTCCCTCTCCCCCTCCCTCCCTCTCCCTCTCTTTCCCTCTCTGTCCCCCTTTTTCTCCCTCTCTTCCTCTCCCCTCCCTCCCTCTCCCTCTTTCCCTTTCCCTCTCTGTCCCCCTTTTTCTCCGTCTCTCTCTCCCTCTCCGCCCCTTTCCTCTCTCTCTTCTCCCCATTACTCCCTCTCCCTCTTCTTCTCTGGCACACATATAGACACACTCACATACTAATAAACAACCCGCAGAATAATAATAAGCCTTAATTTGACAACTGGGAGACTGTGAAAAAGTACAGTCTGTTTGGAAAAGAGATTAAGGAGGAGCAATAAAATCTGTGCTTGATGAATTATGAACCAGAAGGGGATCCTGGAAAGGACAGTGTGGCCTGGAGAGCCTTCACTGAACAGTTACCCTGGCAGGGCTGTGGCCATGGGCCTGGTTTGCCTTTATCCATAGCAGCAAGAGTGATGAACTAAGGATCATGAGACCTGGGCCTTTTAGCTACAGCTCTACCACTAACTAACTATTTCAGCTTAATTTCTTCATTTGTAAAATAGGGATGGAATGAATTTGCCTGATTTCATGATATTCTGAAAGCTCAGAAGATTTATTTTTCTAGAGGTAGGTGTTGGCTACTCTGGAAAGCAAGATTATAATGTCATAGTAGCAATTCTATTGATGCTCCCTTCTGAAAGCTAAAATTTTAGACGGTGCTGCAGGGCCAGCTAGGTGGCACGGTAGGTAGAGTACTAGGCCTGGAGTCAGGAAGATTCATCTTCCTGAATTCAAATCTGGCCTGCTCACTAGCTGGGTGACCCTGGGGCAAGTCACTTAATCTTGTTTGCCTCAATTCCTCATCTATAGATGATGACGAAATGGCAAACCACTTCAATATCTTTGCCAAGAAAATCCCAAATGGGGTCACAAAGAGTTGGATACGACTGAAAACAATTGAACAACAACATGGTGCTCAGAGATGATTGAACTGAGGGGCTCTTTCTAGGAAGAATGTTCTGTTTGGGTGGGTTCTAGTCCTCAGCCAAGATAGAGTCTAAAAATTCTTTACCTTCCTTTCCTCCCTTCTTCTCAGGCCATACTATTGGTTTATTTGACTGTGAAACAGAGAGTGTGACCTTTTGAACAAAGCTTACCTAAGCAAGATGCCAAATTTGTGGTTGGGTGTTCTTTATGTGTTCATTTTAAGGTGGATGAATGAGACCATACAGCATTCTTCTTTGAACAACAGTCATACTTTTGGAGTTAAAAAGATTAATTACTTTATGTGGAATGATCCCAAGTGGTTAGGATGAGCACTCTCCTATACTTGGAAAGACAAAGAAAACTGGAATCTTTTGAAAAATGCATTAATTTCTTAATTCATTCTGTATACATTTATTAAATGCCTACTCTGTGCCAAGGAATGTGGTAAATGCTGGGTAAAGAGATCTCAGACAAGACAACCCATCGTAAATAGATCATATAAAGATAATTACAGAGATTGAATATTTTCCCTTGGTGTCTTTATTCCATAAATTAATAACTTTGGTATGCAGACTATCTGTCTACAGGTTGTCCCACTTCCCTCAAGGTGGAGGAGTCTAGTCAAAACCAAACAACATTATTGTACCAGTGGTAGCAAAGAGGGTAATGTGAGAGTGGAATGGGTTGGGGAGGGGAATGAGGTCTGTAGCAGTGGGTGAAAGAAGAGTAGCCCTGTAGCAGCAAGCACCTGGCATACACAGGAGGGTGTGCTGTACAGGTTCTTAGATCTGCTTTTCTAAGGAAAGTAACCTTAAACGGAGTAAGCAATTTTACTTTAACTAAGCACATATATCATTCACTTAGTTCAGGGGAAAAAGTCAGCACTTTGAACTTCAGAGAAAATACAAACAGAAATTGCAAGCAGAAATTACAAATAGAAAGACCAACAGACGGGGTTTCCATCTGTCTGACCATAGACAATATAGACATCGTTACCCGAGAGAGAAGCACCAACATATGAGTTTTCAAAGTGTGCGCGCGTGCCTGTATGTGTGTGTGTATGTGTGTCTGTGTCTATGTGTGTGTGTGTGGTGCTCCTTAACAGCTACCTGGAATTTCATCTGGTCTAATCACACAAATGCTCTTATAGTGATTTGAGTCCCAAAGAAAAACCTCACCTCAGAGTATATACACACTTTTCAGAGCCAGTGTGTAGGGCCTTCTGACCCAGTGACTCATCAGCAAATAAAAAAAGGTATGGGCCTTCCTACAAAACAAGTCTCCTTTAATCTGAGGCCCGTTAATGGGCTGGGAAGATCTTTCATTTAATATAAATCTCATTAACATTACAAGCCCTCACCTTTCGTTTCCCTTTTCTATGTTTGTTTCCATTGGTACTACTGCCACAGCAAGTCCTACCCTGGTATGACATGCAAAGGGGAATTGAATGGGGGTAAAGAGGGATTCCAGGAAGCTACAAACAGAATGGTAGGGTGGAGTGTGTAAAAATACCACACGGTGGCAAGTGAGGAAAGGAGATCTTGTGGTCATTTCTAATGCCTTTCCTGTGCATGTGTCATAGAGTATCCTTAATATGGATGTGTTTTATCTCTCCAACTAGCTTATAAGCTCCTTGAGGTTGGCATCTCTCTTATGTGCATTTGCATTCCCCTGTATGTGTATGTAACACCATAATATGTATGTAGCATAGAATCAATAAATATTTGTTAATTGACAAAAGTGAGTCTGATAGCTGCAAAACATAAAGAGAACATTGACAACACTTAATCTGGTCTTGCTGATACCTTGTTTTTGCCCCAAATTTGCATTGTTTCTGAATGTAATGTTGTGATTGTCAGATGAACCTTAATATTTATTTAATAGTGGAATCTTTAAAAGATCATCTCCACTTTATGTATGAGGAGACAGAGATCGAGAGGTCAAGTAGTTGATTAAGAAGATATACGGTGAGGGAATTTGGATTTCTGCTCTGTAGGTTAAAATATAGGAATGATAGACCTTGGGCAGAAGTATTATCTACTTAATTGAAGTCAGTGGCTATTTTTGCCTTTCTTTTTATTCCCAGGATTCAGCACGGTAGCTGGCACATGATAAGCACTAAGAAATGGCTTACTGCTTGCCTTAATGCATTGACTACTAAAATGCATTTTCTTAGTCTTCCCAATCTAATCTAAAGGACTTTAAACTGAAAAGAGAGAAAGATGAGGTTAGAGCGAAGAAAGTTATATACACTTCCTAAAATTACATATAAAAGCTGAAAGGGACAGTAAAGGTCACTTATCCAACTCATCATTTTGACAGTAAGGAATAACTGAAGTTAAATGACTTGCCCAAAGTTACACTGGTAGTAAGTGGCACATCTAGATAAGTAGCTATAATTTAGGAAGAAGAATGTTAGTAGAAATTCCCAGTAATGTTTAAGAGACAAAAATCTACGCAAAATAGGCAGCAGTAAAAACCTTGGTCTCAGATGTCTATAGATAAACGCACAAATTATGGGTAACAAGGAAGATGAATTAGACATCCCAAAAAAGAGAGGAAAATTTGATCTAATAGGTATCAGAGACTTATTTTGGGCATTGACTAGAATATGATTCTAGCAGGTATATCTAATTTAAAAAGAACAGGAGAGGTTGGACTTCCTGGAGCCAAGATAGCAGAGTAAGAAGTAAATTGCTCTCACTCTCCCTTATTGACCTCTGAAAGCCCAGAAAATATTGCCCCAGGAAAAACCCTGGTGAAGTTAAGCCAGCAGAAAGATGGGATACAGCAGTCTTATACCATGGGAAGCTTGGGGGAATTAACAGGAAAGATCCCTCTTGCTCTGGTGGAGGGGGAGCAGTACAGGAGGCATCCTAGTAAGCCAAGGAAAGCTCCATCTCAGGGAGATCCTGAGCCTCAAGATGGTGGAGCAGGGAAGTGCCAACACCAGGATCCCCTGAATGTCCTGGCACAGGCAGGGGAACTGGTAGACACCAGGTCAGGAAAGTAGCATGTATGCTGATGGGCAGGTGTCCTTCAGGAGCCAAACCTACTGGTGCTTCAGCACAACTCCAGGAAGCATAACTCCAGGCTGACAAGCATCTTCCAGTAGCCAAACCTTCTGGTGCTTTAAAGAAGCCCAGGTGAGCAGATGTCCTCCAGGGCCCAGACTTTCCACTCCCACATTGAGAGCTCCAGTGTTGCTGACCCCAGATCAACACCAGGTAAGCTACCAGACCCCTACAGCCTCTAACTGCCAGCACATGAGACCCCAGCACACAAAGCCAGTGACAGATCCAGGGCTCCCAGCATAAGAAGGTTGGGTCAGTGCCCCCTTTGCTCCAGTCAGAGAGCTCAACTTTAAAAGCCAGGAAATAGGCAACTACCATGAGCAAAAAGCAGAAATGAAAATGACCATAGATTCTTAATATGGGGACGGGGAAGTTCAAGGCACACATTCAGAAGAGGACAACATTGTCAACATGCCCACATTCAAAATCTTAAGGGGAAATATGAATAGTCTTAATCTCAAAAAGTCTTCTTGGAAGAGCTCAGGAAGGAATTTAAAAGTCAAATAAGAGAGATAGAAGAAAAATTGGGAAAAGAAATGAGAGGTATACAAAAGAGAGTCAATAGCTTGGAAAAGAAAAGGCAAAAATTGAGTTGTAGAAAACAAGTCCTTAAAAAAATACAATTGCCCAAATGGAAAAAAAAGTACACTGAAGAAAACAGCTCCTTAAAAAACAGAACTGGCCAATGGAAAATGAGGTACAAACACTCACTGAAGAGAACTCCTTAAAAGTAAAATTATAAGATCAAAGAGAAAATACTGCAAGTATCCAGCAAGAAATAATTTAAATATCATGAAACCACAGTCAGAATTATGCAGGACTTTGCAGCTTCTATGTTAAAAGGTTGGAGGGTGTAGAATACGATATTCCATAAGGCAGAGGAGCTTGGATTACAAGTAAGGTTCAACCCAGTGAAACTGGGGAAAGGACACGGCCATTCAACAAAATAGAGGACTTCCACACCTTCCTGTTGAAAAGACCAGAACTTAACAAAAATTTTGATCTTCACATACAAGTCTCAAGAGAGGCATAAAAAGGTAAACAGAAAAGAAAAAAAGTGTTATTAATAAGGATAAACTATTTACATCCCTGCAACAGAAGAGGTAACTCTTGAGAACTATATCATTGTTATGACATTTAAAAGGGGTATACATACATAAAAGGCACAGGGATAATTTGAATTTGATGTGATAATAAAAAACCTAAGTGGTGAAAAAGAATTGTACTGGGAGAAGAGGAAAGGAGGAGGCAGACAAAGGTAAATTACATTTCATGAAAAGGCATAAAGACATATTATACTAGAGGGAAAGAAGGGAGGGTGATGAGCATTGTTTGAACCTTACTCTCATCAGATTTTGCTCAAAGAGGGAATAACATAATCAGTTAGGTATAGAAATCTAACTTACCCTATAAAAAGTAGAAGGGGAAAGGGGAAAAAATGGGGAAGGGTGGATAGAAGAGAGGGAAGAAGTAGTAAGGAAAAAGGGGAATAAAAGGGAGGGGCAGATAGAAGGTAGGGCAGACTGAGTGAGGAGGTAGTCAAAAGTAAATCTCTAGTGAGGAGGGAAAGGAAGAAAGGAGAGAGAAAAGCATAAACAGGGGGGAATATAGGATGGAAAGAAAGACACAGCTATAGTAATCATAACAGTGAATGGGATGAACTCTCCCCTAAAATGGAAGTGGATAGCAGAGTGGATACAATATGTTGTTTACAAGAAATGGATTTGAAGCAGAGGGATGCACACAGCATAAAAGTAAAAGGCTAGAGCAGAATATCTTATGCTTCAGCTCAAGTGAAAAAAGCAGGGGTAGCATTCCTGATCTCAGACAAAAGAAAAGCAAAAATAGATCTAATGAAAAGAGATAATAAGAAAGGAAACTAAATTGTGCTAAAAGATGCCATAGACAATGAAGTAATATCATTATTAAACATATATGTACCAAATGGTATAGCATACAGATTCTTAGAGGAGAAATTAAGGGAGTTACAGAAAGAGACAAAAAACCCCACTATACTATACCCCTCTCAAAACTAGGTAAATCTAAACAAAAAATAAGAAAGAAGTTGAGGAGATGAATAGAATTTTAGAAAAGTTAGATATGATTGACCTCTGGAGAAAATTGAATGGGCATAGAAAGGAATATGCCTTTTTCTCAGCAGTATATGGTACCTACACAAAAGTTGACCACATATTAGGGCATAAAAACCTCACAATGCAATGGAGAAAGGCAGAAATGTGAAATGCATCCTTTTTAGATCATGATGCAATAAAAATTGCATGAAATAAAGGGCCATGGAAAGACAGAAAAAAATTAATTGGAAACTAAATAATCTATTCCTAAAGAATGAATGGGTCAAAGAGTAAATCACAGAAATAATCAATAACTTCATCCAAGAGAATGACAATAATGAAACTAAATACCAAAACTCATGGAATACAGCAAAAGTGGTTCTTAGGGGAAATTTTATATCTCTCCATGCTTACGTGAATAAAATAGAGAAAGAAGAGATCAATGAATTGGACATGCAACTAAAAAAGCTAGAAAAATAACAAATTAAAATCCCCAATTAAATACCAAATTAGAAATTCTGAAAACCAAAGGAGAGATTATTAAAACTGAAATTAAGAAAACTATTGAACTAATAAGTGAAACTGAGATCTGGTTTTGTGAAAAAAAAACCAATGAAATTGATAAATCTTTGGTTAATTTGATTTAAAGAAAAGAAAACCAAATTACCATCATAAAAAAATGAAAACAGTGAATTCATCACCAATGAAGAGGAAATCAAAACAATAATTAGGAACTATTTTGCCCAACCATATACCAATAAATTTCACAATCTTAGTGAAATGGGAGATTATTAACAAAAATATAAATTGACCAGATTAACAGAAGACAGAGTAAAATACTTAAACCCATTTCAGAAAAAGAAATTGAACAAGCCATCAATGAACTCCCTAAGAAGAAATCTCCAGAGACAGATGGATTTACAAGTGAATTCTATCAGACATTTAAAGAATAATTCATTCCAATACTATATAAATTATTTGGACAAATAGGTGAAAAAAGGAGTCCTACCAAATTATTTTTATGATACAAATATGGTGCTGATACCTAAACTAGGA